>NC_141081.1:16423605-16898605 GCF_041138505.1 Cibotium barometz
GAACAAAAACTTTACGAAGCACCCTTATGAATCCAACCGAAGCTGATGGTCCCTGATGGTCCCTAACTATGATATACCCTTAACTTTGGCTACTCTCCCACCTCTTGTTATCTGGCTACCTTTGAGTACTCGTGCTAAGCCCTTGGCCTCTCCACCCTCAACTACTCCCTCTTGAAAGCCTTTGAAATTCCAAGGGATATACCAACCTTGCCATCACTCAATTGGAACCGTCTTCTCACTTTGGCAAATTGGGCACAGAGTCAGTAAAAAACCTGCAATGGGGTGCTGGCCACATAGCCCAGGGGTACAAAACCTGTTTGTAGGGTGCCCAAAAAAACAACAAATGCCACAGTCATACCAAAATTAGCCATGGCCATAACAAACCAAAGCCACAGTCGTACCATTCTTTATCTAGGTTGCCACGACTATTCCAATGTCAAATGCCATGGCCATACCATTGTATATCTCAACTGCCACGGCCGTACCAACCCGATTCTATGTCTGTTTCATCTACTGTGTCCACGCCCGTCACACAACTGGGTTGAGGACATATTTTCCTTAAAGCGTGGAATTATCGCTCCTCGTTTTTGGCATTCACCACACTGCTTGACATATTCCATTGCGTTGACCATTAAGGTGGGCCACCATAGTCCTGTGGTGAGGACTTTATGTGCATTGATATCTACTGCGAACTGCCCACCCCCCCAGCACACAGGCGGAGTGAGCCTATCCTAAAAGGAAGACATATTTGTCTTCTCAAAAATAGCGTCTTATAAATTTGTCTTTTCCCTGCATGTAGAGTTGGCTTGCAATTAATTGGTAGGGGATCGCCTGTTTAATGAGGTGTTATGCATGGTGTTTTTTGAGGAGTGGGTTAACTAGTAGGCCATTGGCTAGGAAGTGTGCAACCTCCTCTCCCCATTTCGGAATTAAGCATAGTTGGAATAAGGCAATGTTTGGTAAATCGTCATCGACAACTCCCACCGGTGGCTTGCTGTTGGGAATGCGTGGCATATGGTCTGCCAAGACATGTTGTGATCCCTTCCGCACTGTTAAGTCGAACTCAATCAAGATCAGCAACGGGTGATTCTTTTGGTTGTGCAAGGTTTGTTTGCCAGGTGGTTGCCAGGTTGAGAAGAGCTTGATGATCCTTTAACAAATAAATTTGGTCGTCGAAGATAATTGCAAAACTTCTTGACCGTGTAAACCATAGCTAACCCTTTCCTCTTAGTGGTGGTATAATTTCATTCTACCTCATTGAGTTGGCGCAACTGGCAAAGATGATGGGAAAATCCTTCTAATGTTCACCGACTTGGGCTACCACACACCCAACTGCAAAGGCTGGCAAAGCTGATGACGATGTGGTTAAGTGAGCTACCACTTTGTGGTGGCTCCCAACTCTCAATTACAAGTTGTTTCTTGCTCTCCTTGAGTTTTGCATTGTGTGCAAGGATGTCCCATACATGCTCCATATTGATCTTTTCCCTTTCCTTCTCTAGATATTCAATTCTTTGCCTCTTTACCTCTTCATCTTTGTCTAACTTTGAGATATTTTCTTGTGCTAGCTTTTTTCTCGCCTCGATGTCTTCACTTGGCTCTTCTTTTCCACAAAGGAATCCTGGCATGTGGGGAGATACATGTGCCTCTTCTTCTTGTTAGGGCTCTCCTGGATGTTCTATATTTTGATTAGATTCTCTTGAATAGGTGCTGGCTGAATTTGTTTTTGCTATTACAAACTCTGTGAAGGTCTAGGGGATGATGTGGGTTGCTTTATGAAAGAGACAAACTCTATCGCCGTTGTTAATTTAGGTCTAGGAACCGTGATTGGACATGGAGACTCTATAAAGTCTTCACGTGTACCCTCTTAGCTAGTCTCGATTGCTCTTGGGCTTGGCTTCTATTAAAAACATGAGTTCCTCAAGCTATGGCTATGGAGGCTTGTGGGCTAAAGAGATGATGTAAAACCCTAAGCTGAGGTGGATGTTTCCTAAGGACACTTATATCGATAAAAGACTAAACTAATTAAGCTTTAGACTCAAGTTTAGTTAGGTTACAAGATTGAGACTTGTACTCGTAGAAAGGCTTCAAAACTTGCTTGATTTGATTGCTTGAAAGTGATCCCTTTTATATGAGGTGGGCACATCTTGGATTTGTTAGCTCATGTGGGATAATTCTTGCTTACTCATGTGGAATAGTTCTTGCTTACTCATGTGGCAGCTTGTTAGACTTACACTCACTCCCTACCTTCCTTGTGCTCATGGCACCATATTTCTCAACACTTCCCCTTTGGTGCCATATTCTTAGGCTACTGCAACGTGGCTGGAGATAAGGTTTCAAAACTCCAATACCCCCCCTAGGTGTGTTATTTGCTACTCTTAAGTGGTAAGTTTTGGTTGGTTACACCATGTCATCACCCCCCCTTAGTGCCAACATAGCTACTTAAGGTGGTAAGGTGTAGTGGAAACAACTGAAATGAGATGAGATGGGTCTCCACTCTCATATGGTGACCCCTTTTTACATGTAGGCTGAAAGATAGGCTCAAGTGTAATGAGGTTTGTTGATGTAGCTCTTAGAAGAGTCTTTCATTGGGAATCTCCTCTTTTGCTCGTCGATGTAGTTGGCTTCTTGGTTCTTGAATATACATTCTTCTTCTTTGTGTCCTAGCTTCTTGCAATGGTGACACTTTGGCTTGTGATTAACTTTGTATTCGCTTTGGTAATGCCCCATGGTTCCACAGTGAAAGCATTTCTTTGTTGTTTTGTTGAAGAGTGTGTGTTGCACAATTGTGCTTCCTTGCTTTAGTTTTTTTTCTTGTTCAAGAAGAGAGGAAGCACATCTTCAAAGGTTGGTTCTCGCAAATTTTGTAGTGTAGTCACACCCATGCATTGTAAACTTTTGGTATGCTTTTTAAGAAAATGACTAATGCATCTTTATCTCCCATCTTGGCATCTAGTTGTGTCATTATGCTTTTCATCTTGCTAAGAAATTATGCTAGTGACTCATTGAAGCTCGTTTTTAGACCAAAGCCATAGTGTCCTCGAGCTCAGCGCTTCTTTTTCTGGGGAGTGTTGGGAAGGACCTCTAGGGAGAAGTCAGAGTGTTCAGCCATTGGGAGGAATATAGGAGGCAGGGAGGTGTAAGCTCAAGAAAACAATTTGCAAGAGTTTGGCTAGGGAGAGAGCAAAGAGTGAGAAAAATGAAGTGGAGGGCCCCTATTTATAGTTGTGCAGGAAGGACGCGGCCATGGCAAAGTTTGGTACGGAGGTGGCATCTCTAGGGAAGGGTCTACGCTTTAGACGGTATGGGCGTGGGCACAGTAGATGAAACGGACATTGAATCGTGTTGGTATGGTCATGGCACTTGAGATATAAAATGGTATGGCCATGGCTTTTGACATTGGGATAGTCATGGCAACCTGGATAGAGAATGGTACGACTGTGGCTTTAGTTTGGTACGGCCATGGCTAATTTTGGTACGACTTTGGCATTTGTTTTTTTTTTGGGCACCCTACAAACATGTTTTGTACCCCTGGGCTATGTGCCCAGCACCCCATTGGGGGTTTTGTACTGACTCTGTGCCCAATTTACCAAAGTGAGAAGACGGTTCCAATTGAGTGATGGCAAGGTTGGTATATCCCTTGGAATTTCAAAGGCTTTCAAGAGGGAGTAGTTGAGGGTGGAGAGGCCAAGGGCTTAGCAGGAGTACTCAAAGGTAGCCAGATAACAAGAGGTGGGAGAGTAGCCAAAGTCAAGGGTATATCATAGTTAGGGACCATCAGCTTCGGTTGGATTCATAAGGGTGCTTCGTAAAGTTTTTGTTCCCCTTTTCCCTGTGCAAAAGTAGTGGCCGAGGCCACTTTGGGCTTCCATTGGAAGGTTAGTAATTGTGAGATGACGAGAGTAGGAAGTTGGTACCTTGGTGATTTGGGCACCCAAATTTGGCGATTGCCTTGATTAGTAATTTTGAGCTTGATGTAAAGGTTTGGGAATCCATCGATAATTTGTTGTTGGGCAAGGCTTAGGGTGTGGGCGAGGATGGTTTGGCCTTGGGGAGTGTTTTGGCGACAATTGTCTTGTACCGTGTGGGCTTGGGGTTACCAAATAGGATTCCTTTGAGAGAGACGAGGAGATGATGTTGTTGATATATGAGTATGGGGAGTGGATCGACAAGGGATCCACAGAGTAGTGTTACCTTCATAATATCCCTGGGCTGTGAGAAGCTTCTTAGGTATCCACTAGCAAGAATGTTTGCCTTGTGTGCGTCAATTAGATTTGTTATTAGGGTTAGTGTTGTTAGTGAGGTTAGTTTTGCGGGGGTTCAGTAACTTTGGTGGCATTGGGGAGGCTGGATTGGGCTGTTGGAGAGTTGGGTAGTGGGGAGAAAACGCGAGGCAATCGGGTGTCCAAAGTTGGGAGAGGCCTCTTTTTGAGCGGTATGGATTGGTGGAGTGGAATAACAATAGTGAGGGTAGGATGGGGGTTATCATCTCGGCATGACTGATTGGAGGGCATGTGTTCTTCATCCATTATTAGGACTGTAACTTGGCCGGAGGCCAATTGTAGGGTGGCAGTTCTTGCATCCAAGTCGATGTTCCAACGGTTGTGTCCCATCCATCCTCATCCGAGAAGAATTTACTCACGCATAGTTCCTGGAGACATCAAATAAAACTTCCCTTCTAAGGGATTATTTCCAATGTGGAATAAGGTTGTGACTATGGAAGGGGGTGTCTTTAAATGGGGGCCTCCTGAGGGAAAGCCATGTGTCATAAGACATCAAGTTGTAAATAGCCCCTGTATTGACAAGAGCCAGTTTTTGGGTGAAGCTTGTCGGGGTGGTCATTTCTAACCATAACCAAGCACGTTTCACCTCCCAATCTTCTTCTTCAAGATCTACAAGTTGGGCCATGTTAACCACAATGTTTTCCCCCCGAAGTTTGGCTTGCCATTCCTTAGTCTCTTGTTGGACTACGTCTTTTATCTGTTCGTGTTCGGTTTTCCATTGTTTTTTGTCATGAATGGCCCTGAGGGTGGTTTTAGTTAGTGGCCATAGTAGCGTTTCAATTCGCAACAATTCAAATATCCCGCTATCGTGACGTCACCGAGTGTCTCTATGCGCACTCCGCCTTCTTGCAGGGTTATCTCAGTGACTAGGAAAGGTCCTAAGCCTCTGAGCTTGAGTTTCTTTTTATGGGTTTTTGTGCTAAACACGAGGACCATATCGCCCTCATTCATTTGTTTGTCCCCTTAAGCTGGTCATCAAACCACTGTTTACACCTCATTTTTTAGACACTTATACTATAGATAGCGAGGAGGCGTGTTTTGTCAAGCTTTTTAAGCTCAAATAGGATAGAGCCGAGGACATTGCCCATGTGTTTTTTGTTTACTGCAATTCAAAAACTTGCGAGCAAGAGCTCCATACAGTACCATAGGTCATACTGAAGGGTATTGCATTAGTAGCAGCCTTGTAGGAGAATGTTCAATAAGCCCAACATGCCACATACAACTTTTATTCCTAATTGTTTGCAGCTCGCTTAACCTATTTTAGTTAAAATGGCACAAAGAACTTTATTGGTGCCCTTTGCTTGGCCATTGGCTTAGGGGTAGTGTGGGGAAGATTTCTTGTGAATGTGACGAGGAAATCTTGTAAGAGGCATTAGATTACCTTATTAATGAAGTGCATGCCATTGTCAGGATTTTAAGAGTGCATCTGAAGCATATAATCATTGACCTCATACAGGAATTTTGCAGTAGATCATGCATTAGCCTTGTGAATAGTCCTTGCTTTGGCTCATTTCGTGTAATAGTATGTGGTTGCAAGATGTATCGAGCTTGAGTGTAGTGAGTGGCGGGACTAATAGCTCCAATGAAATCAATGCCCCATTTTTCAAACGATTGCAAGGACACAACTGGGTTGAGGACATATTTTCCTTAAAGCGTGGAATTATTGCTCGTCGTTTTTGGCATTCACCACACTGCTTTACATATTCCATTGTGTTGACCATTAAGGTGGGACACCACAGTCCTTTGGTGAGGACTTTATGTGCATTGATATCTACTGCGAAGTGCCATCCCCCCCAGCACACAGGCGGAGTGAGCTTGTCCTAAAAGGAAGACATATTCGTCTTCTCAGAAATAGCGTCTTATAATTTTGTCTTTTCGTTGCATGTAGAGTTGGCTTGCAATTAATTGATAGGGGGTCGCCTATTTAATGAGGCATTATGCATGGTGTTTCTTGAGGAGTGGGTTAACTAGTAGGCCATTGGCTAGGAAGTGTGCAACCTCCTGTCCCCATTTCGGAATTAAGCATAGTTGGAATAAGGCAACGTTTCCCACCGGTGGCTCGCTGTTGGGAATGCATGGCATATGGTCTGCCAAGACATGTTGTGAGCCTTTCCGCACTGTTAAGTCAAACTCAAGCAAGATCTGCAACCATCAAGTGATTCTTTCGGTTGTGCAAGGTTTGTTTGCTAGGTAGAGAAGAGCTTGATGATCCTTAACAAATAAATTTGGTCGCCAGAAGATAATGGCAAAACTTCTTGACCGTGTAAACCATAGCTAACCCTTCCCTCTTAGTGGTGGTATAATTTAATTCTACCTCGTTGAGTTGGCGCAGCTGGCAAAGCTGATGGGAAAATCCTTCTTATGTTCACCGACTTGGGCTACCACAGACCCAACTGCAAAGGCTGGCAAAGCTAATGGCGATGTGGTTAAGTGAGCTACCACTTTGTGGTGGCTCCCAACTCTCAATTACAAGTTGTTTCTTGCTCTCCTTGAGTTTTGCATTGTGTGCAAGGATGTCCCATACATGCTCCATATTGATCTTTTCCCTTTCCTTCTCTAGATATTCAATTCTTTGCCTCTTTGCCTCTTCATCTTTGTCTAACTTTGAGATACTTTCTTGTGCTAGCTTTTTTCTCGCCTCGATATCTTCACTTGGCACTTCTTTTCCACAAAGGAATCCTGGCGTGCGGGGAGATACATGTGCCTCTTCTTCTTGTTAGGGCTCTCCTGGAATTAAGCATAGTTGGAATAAGGCAACGTTTGGTAAATCATCATCAACAACTCCCACCGGCGGTGGCTCGCTGTTGGGAATGCATGGCATATGGTCTGCCAAGACATGCTGTGAGCCCTTCCGTACTGTTAAGTCGAACTCAAGCAAAATCAGCAACCATCGGGTGATTCTTTTGGTTGCAAGGTTTGTTTGCCATGTAGAGAAGAGCTTGATGATCTTTAGCTTCATGAAAGAGACAAACTCTATCGCCGTTGTTCATTTAGGTCTAGGAACCATGATTGGAGATGGAGACTCTATAGAGTCTTCACGTGTACCCTCTTAGCTAGTCTCGATTGCTCTTGGGCTTGGCTTCTGTTAAAAACATGAGTTCCTCAAGCTATGGCTATGGAGGCTTGTGGGCTAAAGAGATGATGTAAAACCCTAAGCTGAGGTGGATGTTTCCTAAGGACACTTATATCGATAAAAAACTAAACTAATTAAGCTTTAGACTCAAGTTTAGTTAGGTTACAAGATTGAGACTTGTACTCGTAGAAAGGCTTCAAAACTTGCTTGATTTGATTGCTTGAAAGTGATCCCTTTTATATGAGGTGGGCACATCTTAGATTTGTTAGCTCATGTGGGATAATTCTTGCTTACTCATGTGGAATAGTTCTTGCTTACTCATGTGGCAGCTTGTTAGACTTACACTCACTCCCTACCTTCCTTGTGCTCATGGCACCATATATCTCAATACTTCCCCTTTGGTGCCATATTCTTAGGCTACTGCAATGTGGCTGGAGATAAGGTTTCAAAACTCCAATACCCCCCCCAGGTGCTTTATGTGCTACTCTTAAGTGGTAAGTTTTGGTTGGTTTCACCATGTCATCACACCCCCCTTAGTGCCAAGATAGCTACTTAAGGTGGCAAGGTGTAGTGGAAACAACTGAAATGAGATGAGATGGGTCTCCACTCTCATATGGTGACTCCTTTTTACATGTAGGCTAAAAGATAGGCTCAAGTGTAATGAGGTTTGTTGATGTAGCTCTTAGAAGAGTCTTTCATTGGGAATCTCCTCTTTTGCTCGATGTAGTTGCCTTCTTGGTTCTTGAATATACATTCTTCTTCTTTGTGTCCTAGCTTCTTGCAATGGTGACACTTTGGTAATGCCCCATGCTTCCACAGTGAAAGCATTTCTTTGTTGTTTTGTTGAAGAGTGTGTGTTGCACAATTGTGCTTCCTTGCTTTAGCTCTTTTTCTTCTTCAAGAAGAGAGGAAGCACATCTTCAAAGGTTGGTTCTCACAAATTTTGTAGTGTAGTCACACCCATGCATTGTAAACTTTTGGTATGCTTTTTAAGAAAATGACTAATGCATGCATCTTTATCTCCCATCTTGGCATCTAGTTGTGTCATTATGCTTTTCATCTTGCTAAGAAATTATGCTAGTGACTCATTGAAACTCGTTTTTAGACCATAGAACTCATGTGCTCCACCTTATGATTGTTCTTCAAAAGGTTTTGGATAGTGTGTCCAAAGCCACTGACCTACTTCATCGAGTTCTCCTCGAGGTGGAACAACTGTGTTGGGTGCTGGCCATACTCCTCAAAGTGTCATCGAGCTCGGCGCTTCTTTTTCTGGGGAGTGTGGGGAAGGACCTCTAGGGAGAAGTCTGAGTGTTCAGCCATTGGGAGGAATATAGGAGGCAGGGAGGTGCAAGCTCAAAAAAATAATTTGCACGAGTTTGGCTAGGGAGAGGGCAAAGAGTGAGAAAAATGAAGTGGAGGGCCCCTATTTATAGTTTTGCAGGAAGGATGCGACCATGGCAAAGTTTGGTACGGAGGTGGCATCTCCAGGGAAGGGTCTACGCTTTAGATGGTACGGGCGTGGGCACAGTAAATGAAACGGACATTGAATCGTGTTGGTACGGTCATGGCACTTGAGATATAGAATGGTATGGCCATGGCTTTTGACGTTGGAATAGTCGTGGCAACCTGGATAGAGAATGGTACGACTGTGGCTTTGGTTTGGTACGGCCATGGCTAATTTTGGTACAAGTGTGGCATTTGTTTTTTTTTGGGCACCCTACAAATAGGTTTTGTACCCCTGGGCTATGTGCCTAGCACCCCATTGTGGTTTTGTATTGACTCTGTGCCCAATTTGCCAAAGTGAGAAGACGGTTCCAATTGAGTGATGGCAGGTTGGTATATCCCTTGGAATTTCAAAGGCTTTCCAGAGGGAGTAGTTGAGGGTGGAGAGGCCAAGGGCTTAGCAGGAGTACTCAAAGGTAGCCAGATAACAACAGGTGGGAGAGTAGCCAAAGTCAAGGGTATATCATAGTTAGGGACCATCAGCTTCGGTTGGATTCATAAGGGTGCTTCGTAAAGTTTTTGTTCCCCTTTTCCCTGTGCAAAAGTCATGGCTGAGGCCACTTTGGAAGGTTGGTAATTGTGAGATGACGAGAGTAGGAAGTTGGTACCTTGGTGATTTGGGGACCCAAATTTGGCGATTGCCTTGATTAGTAATTTTGAGTTTGATGTAAAGGTTTGGGAATCCATCAATAATTTGTTGTTGGGCAAGGCTTAGGGTGTGGGCGAGGATGGTTTGGCCTTGGGGAGTGTTTTGGCGACGATTGTCTCGTACCCTGTGGGCTTGGGGTTACGAAACGGGTTTCCTTTGAGAGAGACGAGGAGATGATGTCATTGATATATGAGTATGGGGAGTGGATCGGCAAGGGATCCACAGAGTAGTGTTACCTTCATAATACCCCTGGGCTGTGAGAAGCTTCTTAGGTATCCACTAGCAAGAATGTTTGCCTTGTGTGCGTCAATTAGATTTGTTAGTAGGGTTAGTGTTGTTAGTGAGGTTAGTTTTGCAGGGGGGGTCAGTAACTTTGGTGGCATTGGGGAGGCTGGATTGGGCTGTTGGGAGAGTTGGGTAGTGGGGAGAAAACATAAGGCAATTGGGTGTCCAGAGTTGGGAGAGGGCTCTTTTTGAGCGGTATGGATTGGTGAAGGGTGGAATAACAATAGTGAGGGTAGGATGGGGTTATCATCTCGGCATGAGTGATTGGAGGGCACTGGTTCTTCATCCATTATTAGGACTTTAACTTGGCCAGAGGCCAATTGTAGGGTGGCAGTTCTTGCGTCCGAGTCGATGTTGCAACGGTTGTGTCCCATCCATCCTCATCCGAGAAGAATTTACTCACGCATAGTTCCTGGAGACATCAAATAAAACTTCCCTTCTAAGGGAGTATTTCCAATGTGGAATAACCAGCAGCCCGCCTCTGCGTTGCGAAATTCAACAAATTGGAGCTGTACAAAGAATGGTTTGCTAATTCCTTTTGTGAGCATAACATTGATGCTATGAAGCTCCCACGTATTGATTTTCATGAGCAATGGTCCACTGTAGCTGTTTGAACTAATTTATCAGTGACAGTACATGCTGTGTTGCAGAGCAGATTTACAGAGATTGAAGCAACATCTTGGCATGTTTGAGTGCTGAGATTAGAGCCAATACCTTGGTTCTCACTTGGTTTAAAGCATTTTATGTTTCTCATTTGGGAAGAGCCTCATTCAATTGCTCAAAGCTCACTCTATTTTTGGGGGCAGTTTTTCCCCTTTAATTAATCATCTCCACTAATCATCATATAATTATCTATTGAGATGACATTCTAATATGCATATTGAGTTGAATATCTCTTTGTAGTCATGCATTCGGATGCTGAATCATCTAATGAAGATTATATCAAAAAATCATTGAAACCCAAAAGCAAAACTAGAAAACCTAGGATCAAGTCTAGGCCCCGTTATTATCACTATGCAAAGGCTTATGGGTTTGGGGAATTCTTGAGTAATTTCATGCATCTATATGGTGAAGGGGGATTCTAGCTTTTAATCTATTGCATTGTTCAGTTCCAATCATGGAGTCAACTTACATATCATCCTCTTTCATCAAGAAATTCAACGGTCATGACTTCCACACTTGGCAAGTCAAAATGAGATTTTTACTAATGAAAGAAGGAGTTTGGGGCATAGTCAATGGTACTATCTCTTGGCAAACCAAGGATGAGAAAGAATTAGCTCTCATTGCCCTTGGAGTTGAAGATAGTTATATACATTACATTGGTAATGGAACATCTTCACAAATTGCTTGGAATTCACTGGATAAATCTTTTGGTGCTCAAGGCCTCCACAGCAAAATCAGTCTCAAAGTAGATTTTTATAGTCTAGAGTACAAAATTGATGAGACACTTGCATCTCACATCAACACCATGAAGAGCTTGATGGCCCAGCTCGAAGCCATCAATGAACCAATCAAGGAGAGTGATGCCATAGCCATCCTCCTAAAGTCAATGCCATCCGAGTATGATACTCTCATGCTGACCTTAAAGTACATGCAGGATCCCACTTTGGAGGGAATAGAGAGTGTTCTCTTAGAAGAAGAGAAGAAGCTGAAAGGTAGAGCCATTGATCTTGTCTCAAACCAGGCATACCTTGTTCAAAAGCAAACCGGCAAATCACTCCAATGTACACATTGTGGAAGGACAGGACATCTTGCCAAGAATTGCTACCACAAAGACAAGCCAAAGCGAATATGTACCAAATGTGGAAAGCCAGGTCACCTCGCCGACAAATGTTACACCAACCAGGCAAATATTTCAAGCATTTCGAATGATTCTGAAGAAGCAATTCAAGCATGCAACAATGTTACTACCTCCTTTGATGCAGAGGTAGATGCAGAATGGGCTTTCTAAAGCCAACAATGTTTATGCCCTCTCTTACCCAAATGTTTATGTATGGACACCTCTAACCATCGATGATGTAGGTTATGTGTTGTTATGATGCCCACAATATCTCTCAGTAGGCCATGTAGCCCTCAAGGGGGGATTGATGGGGAGTTGGGTCTCCATGACCAACAAATGATGACAGATGATGATGATGCCCATGGATATGATGATGATGATGCTATGATGATGATGGGGTATGGGAGAGGAATGTTTTCATGTAGGAATGTTTTCATGTCATGTCATTTTCTTTTTGCAATGTAGAAGCTATGCTCCCTATGAGCGATGCTAATTTCTTTTATGTACTGTAGAGCTATACTCCTTATGAGTTAAGCTTTTTGTTTCATGTAATGTTTGGATCAAGGGAGGGCAATATACCATGCCATGATCAAGGGAGGGTGTTGGAATATGTTGGAATTTATGATCAATGTCATGGTCTAAGGTTAAAGCACACAATAAAATGTAAAAGGACCATGTAATGAGAAGAGAATCCAGGTGAATGTAAGGGTCAAACCCCACTTGAAGTAGGCGAGTTTCAGAGGATTCCATGGAGGCTATATTCTAGGGAGCCATGTGGGGGGAGATGGCCTTGGATGCTCTTGATGAGATGTAAGCAATGATGTCATTCAAGCATGTACACTTTGGCTATAAAATGGTGGCCCTCCTAGAATGAGAAATACACAAATTTATATGCTATGTGATGCTCCTTATTGTGCTATCATTATGCTCTCTTAATCTTTAATTAAGTGCTAATTAATTACTCTTTTGTTCATGTGACCACCATGTCTTATCTTGAACCTCCATAGCTCTTTCATCACTCCATGCTCTCATTAAGCTTGCATTATCACTTATTATACTTTTCCCAACAGTTTTATTTGATGTCTCTAGGAACTATGCATGAGTAAATTCTTCTTGGATGAGGATGGATGGGACACAACCGCTGCAACATCGACTCGGACGTAAGAACTGCTACCCTACAATTGGCCTCCAGCCAAGTTATAGTCCTAATAATGGATGAAGAACCCGTGCCCTCCAATCACTCATGCCGAGATGATAACTCCCATCCTACCCTCACTATTGTTATTCCACCCTTCACCAATCCATACCGCTCAAAAAGAGGCCTCTCCCAACTCCAGACACCCAATTGCCTCGCATTTTCTCCCAACTACCCAACTCTCCAATAGCCCAATCCAGCCTCCCCAATGCCACCAAAGTTACTGACCCCCTTGCAAAACTAACCTCACTAACAACACTAACCCTACTAACAAATCTAATTGACGCACACAAGGCAAACATTCTTGCTAGTGGATACCTAAGAAGCTTCTCACAGCCCAGGGGTATTATGAAGGTAACACTACTCTGTGGATCCCTTGCCGATCCACTCTCCATACTCATATATCAACAACATCATCTCCTCGTCTCTCTCAAAGGAAACCCGTTTGGTAACCCCAAGCCCACAGGGTACAAGACAATCGTCGCCAAAACACTCCCCAAGGCCAAACCATCCTCGCCCACACCCTAAGCCTTGCCCAACAACAAATTATCGATGGATTTCCAAACCTTTACATCAAGCTCAAAATTACTATAATGAAGGCAATTGCCAAATTTGGGTCCCCAAATCACCAAGGTACCAACTTCCTACTCTCGTCATCTCACAACTACCAACCTTCCAATGGAAGCCCAAAGTGGCCTCGGCCACTACTTTTGCACATGGAAAAGGGGAACAAAAAATTTACGAAGCACCCTTATGAATCCAACCAAAGTTGATGGTCCCTAACTATGATATACCCTTGACTTTGGCTACTCTCCCACCTCTTGTTATCTGGCTACCTTTGAGTACTCGTGCTAAGCCCTTGGCCTCTCCACCCTCAACTACTCCCTCTTGAAAGCCTTTGAAATTCCAAGGGATATACCAACCTTGCCATCACTCAATTGGAACCGTCTTCTCACTTTGGCAAATTGGGCACAGAGTCAGTACAAAACCCGCAATGGGGTGCTGGCCACATAGCCCAGGGGTACAAAACCTGTTTGTAGGGTGCCAAAAAAAAAAGAAGCAAATGCCAGAGTCGTACCAAAATTAGCCATGGTTGTACCAAACCAAAGCCACATTTGTACCATTCTCTATCCAGGTTGCCACAACTATTCCAACAGCAAAATCCATGGCCATACCATTCTATATCTCAAGTGCCACGGCCGTACCAACCCGATTCCATGTCCGTTTCATCTACTGTGCCCACGCTTGTACGATCTAAAGCCTACGTAGACCCTTCCCTGGAGATGCCACCTCCGTACCAAACTTTGCGATGGTCGCGTCCTTCCTGCAAAACTATAAATAGGGGCCCTCCACTTCATTTTTCTCACTCTTTGCTCTCTCCCTATCCAAACTCTTGCAAATTGTTTTGTTTTCTTGAGCTTGCACCTCCCTGCCTCCTATATTCCTCCCAATGGCTGAACACTCAGACTTCTCCCTAGAGGTCCTTCCCCACACTCCCCAAAAAAAGAAGAGCCGAGCTCGAGGACACTTTGAGGAGTGTGGCCGGCACCCAAGATAGTTGTCCCACCTCGAGGAGAACTCGATGAAGTAGGTCAGTGGCTTTGGACACACTATCCAAAGCCTTCTGAAGAAAAATCATAAGGTGGAGCACATGAGTTCTATGGTCTAAAAACGAGTTTCAATGAGTCACTAGCATAATTTCTTAGCAAGATGAAAAGCATAATGACACAACTAGATGCCAAGATGGGAGATAAAGATGCATTAGTCATTTTCTTAAAAAGCATACCAAAAGTTTACAATGCATGGGTGTGACTACACCACAAAATTTGTGAGAACCAACCTTTGAAGATGTGCTTCCTCTCTTCTTGAAGAAGTAAAAGAGCTAAAGCAAGGAAGCACAATTGTGCAACACACACTCTTCAACAAAACAACAAAGAAATGCTTTCACTGTGGAAACATGGGGCATTACCAAAGCCAATACAAAGTCAATCACAAGCCAAAGTGTCACCATTGCAAGAAGCTAGGACACAAAGAAGAATAATGTATATTCAAGAACCAAGAAGCCAACTACATCGAGCAAAAGAGGAGATTCCCAATGAAAGACTCTTCTAAGAGCTACATCAACAAACCTCATTACACTTGAGCCTATCTTTCAGCTTACATGTAAAAAGGGGTCACCATATGAGAGTGGAGACCCATCTCATCTCATTTCAGTTGTTTCCACTACACCTTACCACCTTAAGTAGCTATCTTGGCACCAAGGGGGGGTGATGACATGGTGTAACCAAAACTTACCACTTAAGAGTAGCACATAAAGCACCTAGGGGGGGTATTGGAGTTTTGAAACCTTATCTCCAGCCACATTGCAGTAGCCTAAGAATATGGCACCAAAGGGGAAGTGTTGAGAAATATGGTGCCATGAGCACAAGGAAGGTAGGGAGTGAGTGTAAGTCTAACAAGCTGCCACATGAGTAAGCAAGAACTATTCCACATGAGTAAGCAAGAATTATCCCACATGAGCTAACAAATCCAAGATGTGACCACCTCATATAAAAGGGATCACTTTCAAGCAATCAAATCAAGCAAGTTTTGAAGCCTTTCTACGAGTACAAGTCTCAATCTTGTAACCTAACTAAACTTGAGTCTAAAGCTTAATTAGTTTAGTTTTTTATCCATATAAGTGTCCTTAGGAAACATCCACCTCAGCTTAGGGTTTTACATCATCTCTTTAGCCCACAAGCCTCCAAAGCCATAGCTTGAGGAACTCATGTTTTTAACAGAAGCCAAGCCCAAGAGCAATCAAGACTAGCTAAGAGGGTACACGTGAAGACTCTATAGAGTCTCCATCTCCAATCATGGTTCCTAGACGTAAATGAACAACGGCGATAGAGTTTGTCTCTTTCATAAAAGCAACCCACATCATCCCCTAGACCTTCACAGAGTTTGTAATAGCAAAAACAAATTCAGCCACTAGCACATCTATTCAAGAGAATCTAATCAAAATATAGAACATCTAGGAGAGCCCTAACAAGAAGAAGAGGCACATGTATCTCCCCGCATGCCAGGATTCCTTTGTGGAAAAGAAGTGCCAAGTGAAGACATTGAGGCGAGAAAAAATCTAGCACAAGAAAGTATCTCAAAGCTGGACAAAGATGAAGAGGTAAAGAGGCAAAGAATTGAATATCTAGAGAAGGAAAGGGAAAAGATCAATATGGAGCATGTATGGGACATCCTTGCACACAATGCAAAACTCAAGGAGAGCAAGAAACAACTTGTAATTGAGAGTTGGGAGCCACCACAAATTGGTAGCTCACTTAACCACATCGCCATCAGCTTTGCCAGCCTTTGCAGTTGGGTGTGTGGTAGCCCAAGTCGGTGAACATAAGAAAGATTTTCCCATCAGCTTTGCCAGCTGCGCCAACTCAACGAGGTAGAATGAAATTATACCACCACTAAGAGGGAAGGGTTAGCTATGGTTTACACGGTCAAGAAGTTTTGCCATTATCTTCTGACGACCAAATTTATTTGTTAAAGATCATCAAGCTCTTCTCTACCTGGCAAACAAACCTTGCACAACTCAAAGAATCACCCGATGGTTTTGCTGATCTTGCTTGAGTTCGACCTAACAGTGCGGAAGGGCTCACAGCATGTCTTGGCAGACCATATGCCATGCATTCCCAACAGCGAGCCATTGGTGGGAGTTGATGATGATTTACCAAACGTTGCCTTATTCCAACTATGCTTAATTGCGAAATGGGGAGAGGAGGTTGCACACTTCCTAGCCAATGGCCTACTAGTTAACCCACTCCTCAAGAAACACCATGCATAACACCTCATTAAACAGGCGACCCCCTACCAATTAATTGCAAGCCAACTCTACATGCAGGGAAAAGACAAAATTATAAGATGCTATTTCTGAGAAGACGAATATGTCTTCTTTTTAGGACAGGCTCACTCTGCCTGTGTGCTGGGGGGGTGGCACTTTGCAGTAGATATCAATCCACATAAAGTCCTCACCACAGGACTATGGTGGCCCACCTTAATGGTCAACGCAATGGAATATGTCAAGCAGTGTGGTGAATGCCAAAAATGACGAGAGCGATAGTTCCACGCTTTAAGGAAAATATGTCCTCAACCCAATTGTGTCCTTGCAATCGTTTGAAAAATGGGGCATTCATTTAATTGGAGCTATGCCTCTCCACCCTCAACTACTTCCTCTTGAAAGCCTTTAAAATTCCAAGGGATATACCAACCTTGGCATCACTCAATTGGAACCGTCTTCTCACTTTGGCAAATTGGTACAAAACCCGCAATGGGGTGCTGGCCACATAGCCCAGGGGTACAAAACCTGTTTGTAGGGTGCCCAAAAAAAAGCCACAGTCGTACCAAAATTAGCCATGGCCGTACCAAACCAAAGCCACAGTCGTACCATTCTCTATCCAGGTTGCCATGACTATTCCAACGTCAAAAGCCATGGCCATACCATTCTATATCTCAAGTGCCACAGCCGTACCAACCCGATTCCATGTCCGTTTCATCTACTGTGCCCACGCCCGTACCATCTAAAGCATAGACCCTTCTCTGGAGATGCCACCTCCGTACCAAACTTTGCCACGGCTGCATCCTTCCTGCAAAACTATAAATAGGGGCCCTCCACTTCATTTTTCTCACTCTTTGCTCTCTCCCTAGCCAAACTCTTGCAAATTGTTTTCTTGAGCTTGCACCTCCCTGCCTCCTATATTCCTCCCAATGGCTAAACACTCAGACTTCTCCCTAGAGGTCCTTCCCCACACTCCCCAGAAAAAGAAGCACCGAGCTCGAGGACACTTTGAGGAGTGTGGCCGGCACCCAACACAGTTGTCCCACCTTGAGGAGAACTCGATGAAGTAGGTCAGTGGCTTTGGACACACTATCCAAAGCCTTCTGAAGAATAATCACAAGGTGGAGCACATGAGTTCTATGGTCTAAAAACGAGTTTCAATGAGTCACTACATAATTTTTTAGGAAGATGAAAAGCATAATGACACAACTAGATGCCAAGATGGGAGATAAAGATGCATTAGTCATTTTCTTAAAAAGCATACCAAAAGTTTACAATGCATGGGTGTGACTACACTACAAAATTTGCGAGAACCAACCTTTGAAGATGTGCTTCCTCTCTTCTTGAAGAAGAAAAAGAGCTAAAGCAAGGCGAGAAAAAAGCTAGCACAAGAAAGTATCTCAAAGTTAGACAAAGATGAAGAGGTAAAGAGGCAAAGAATTGAATATCTAGAGAAGGAAAGGGAAAAGATCAATATGGAGCATGTATGGGTCATCCTTGCACACAATGCAAAACTCAAGGAGAGCAAGAAACAACTTGTAATTGAGAGTTGGGAGCCACCACAAAGTGGTAGCTCACTTAACCACATCGCCATCAGCTTTGCCAGCCTTTGCAGTTGGGTGTGTGGTAGCCCAAGTCGGTGAACATAAGAAGGATTTTCCCATCAGCTTTTCCAGCTGTGCCAACTCAACGAGGTAGAATGAAATTATACCACCACTAAGAGGGAAGGGTTAGCTATGGTTTACACGGTCAAGAAGTTTTGCCATAATCTTCTGACGACCAAATTTATTTGTTAAAGATCATCAAGCTGTTCTCTACCTGGCAAACAAACCTTGCACAACCGAAAGAATCACCCGATGGTTACTGATCTTGCTTGAGTTCAACTTAACAGTGCGGAAGGGCTCACAGCATGTCTTGGCAACAGCAAGCCACCGGTGGAAGTTGTTGATGATGATTTACCAAACGTTGCCTTATTCCAACTATGCTTAATTCCGAAATGGGGAGAGGAGGTTGCACACTTCCTAGGCAATGGCCTACTAGTTAACCCACTCCTCAAGAAACACCATGCATAACACCTCATCAAACATGCGACCCCCTACCAATTAATTGCAAGCCAACTCTACATGCAGGGAAAAGACAAAATTATAAGACGCTATTTCTGAGAAGACGAATATGTCTTCCTTTTAGGACAGACTCACTCCGCCTGTGCTGGGGGGTGGTAGTTCACAGTAGATATCAATGCACATAAAGTCCTCACCACAGGACTATGGTGGCCCACCTTAATCGTCAACGCAATGGAATATGTCAAGCAGTGTGGTGAATGCCAAAAACGACGAGCGATAATTCCACGCTTTAAGGAAAATATGTCCTCAACCCAGTTGTGTCCTTGCAATTGTTTGAAAAATGGGGCATTGATTTCATTGGAGCTATTAGTCCTGCCACTCACTACACTCAAGCTCGATACATCTTGCAACCACATACTATTGCATGAAATGAGCCAAAGCAAGGACTATCCACCCACAAGGTCTAATGCGTGATCTACTGTAAAATTCCTGTATGAGGTCAATGATTATATGCTTCACATGCACTCTTAAAATCCTGACAATGGCATGCACTTCATTAATGAGGTAATCTAATGCCTCTTACAAGAATTCCTCGTCACATTCACAAGAAATCTTCCCCACACTACCCCTAAGCCAATGGCCAAGCAAAGGGCACCAATAAAGTTCTTTGTGCCATTTTAACTAAATAGGGTAAGCGAGCTGCAAACGATTAGGAACAAAAGTTGTATGTGGCACGTTGGGCTTATTGAACATTCTCCTACAAGGCTGCTACTAATGCGATACCCTTCAGTATGACCTATGGTACTGTATGGAGCTCTTGCTCGCAAGTTTTTGAATTGCAGTAAACGAAAAACACATGGGCAATGTCCTCGGCTATATCCTATTTCAGCTTAAAAAGCTTGACAAAACACGCCTCCTCGCTATCTATAGTATAAGTGTCGAAAAAATGAGGCGTAAATAGTGGTTTGATGACCAGCTTAAGGGGACAAACAAATGAATGAGGGCGACATAGTCCTCGTGTTTAGCACAAAAACCCATAAAAAGAAACTCATGCTCAGAGGCTTAGGACCTTTCCTAGTCACTGAGATAACCTTGCAAGAAGGCGGAGTGCACATAGAGACACTCGGTGACGTCACGATAGCGGGATATTTGAATTGTAGCAAATTGAAACGCTACTATGGCCACTAACTTAAACCACCCTCAGGGCCATTCATGACAAAAAACAATGGAAAACCGAACATGAACAGATAAAACACGTAGTCCAACAAGAGACTAAGGAACGGTAAGCCAAACTTCGGGGGGAAAACATTGTGGTTAACATGGCCCAAGTTGTAGACCTTGAAGAAGAAGATTGGGAGGTGAAACGTGCTCGGTTATGGTTAGGAATGACCACCCCGACAAGCTTCACCCAAAAATTGGCTCTTGTCGATACTACAGGGGCTATTTACAACTTGATGTTAAAAAGCAGCTTAATGTTTAGGCACAATCACAACCTTATTCCACATTGGAACTAATCCCTTAGAAGGGAAGTTTTATTTGATGTCTCCAGGAACTATGCGGGAGTAAATGCTTCTCGGATGAGGATGGATGGGACACAACTGCTGCAACATCAACTCGGACGCAAGAACTACCACCCTTGGCCTCCGGCCAAGTTATAGTCCTAATAATGGATGAAGAACCCATGCCCTCCAATCACTCATGCCGAGATGATAATCCTCATCCTACCCTCACTATTGTTATTCCACCCTTCACCAATCCATACCGCTCAAAAAGAGGCCTCTCCCAACTCCAGACACCCAATTGCCTCGCGTTTTCTCCCCACTACCCAACTCTCCAACAGCCCAATCCAGCCTCCCCAATGCCACCAAAGTTACTGCCCCCCCGCAAAACTAACCTCACTAACAACACTAACCCTACTAACAAATCTAATTGACGCACATAGGCAAACATTCTTGCTAGTGGATACCTAAGAAGCTTCTCACAGCCCAGGGATATTATGAAGGTAACACTACTCTGTGGATCCCTTGTCGATCGACTCCCCATACTCATATATCAACAACATCATCTCCTAGTCTCTCTCAAAGGAAACCCGTTTGGTAACCCCAAGCCAACAGGGTACAAGACAATCGTCGCCAAAACACTCCCCAAGGCCAAACCATCCTCGCCCACACCCTAAGCCTTGCCCAACGACAAATTATTGATGGATTCCCAAACCTTTACATCAAGCTCAAAATTACTAATCAAGGCAATCGCCAAATTTGGGTCCCCAAATCACCAAGGTACCAACTTCCTACTCTCGTCATCTCACAACTACCAACCTTCCAATGGAAGCCCAAAGTGGCCTTGGCCGCTACTTTTGCACAAGGAAAGGGGAACAAAAACTTTAAGAAGCACCCTTATGAATCCAACCGAAGCTGATGGTCCCTAACTATGATATACCCTTGACTTTGGCTACTCTCCCACCTCTTGTTATCTGACTACCTTTGAGTACTCGTGCTAAGCTATTGGCCTCTCCACCCTCAACTACTCCCTCTTGAAAGCCTTTGAAATTCCAAGGGATATACCAACCTTGCCATCACTCAATTGGAACCGTCTTCTCACTTTGGAAAATTGGGCACAGAGTCAGTACAAAACCCGCAATAGGGTGCTGGGCACATAGCCCAGGGGTACAAAACCTGTTTGTTGGGTGCCCAAAAAAAAACAAATGCCACAGTCGTACCAAAATTAGCCATGGCCGTACCAAACCAAAGCCACAGTCGTACCATTCTCTATCCAGGTTGCCACGACTATTCCAACGTCAAAAGCCATGGCCATACCATTTTATATCTCAACTGCCACGGCCATACCAACCTGATTCCATGTCCGTTTCATCTACTGTGCACACGCTCGTACCATCTAAAGCGTAGACCCTTCCCTGGAGATGCCACCTCCGTACCAAACTTTGCCATGGCCGCATCCTTCCTGCAAAACTATAAATAGGGGCCCTCCACTTCATTTTTCTCACTCTTTCCTCTCTCCCTAGCCAAACTCTTGCAAATTGTTTTCTTGAGCTTGCACCTCCCTGCCTCCTATATTCCTCCCAATGGCTGAACACTCAGACTTCTCCCTAGAGGTCCTTCCCCACACTCCCCAGAAAAAGAAGCGCCGAGCTCGAGGACACTTTGAGGAGTGTGGCCGGCACCCAACATAGTTGTCCCACCTCGAGGAGAACTCGATGAAGTAGGTTAGTGGCTTTGGACACATTATCCAAATCCTTTTGAAGAACAATCACAAGGTGGAGCACATGAGTTCTATGGTCTAAAAACGAGTTTCAATGAGTCACTAGCATAATTTCTTAGCAAGATGAAAAGCATAATGACACAACTAGATGCCAAGATGGGAGATAAAGATGCATTAGTCATTTTCTTAAAAAGCATACCAAAAGTTTATAATGCATGGGTGTGACTACACTACAAAATTTGCGAGAACCAACCTTTGAAGATGTGCTTCCTCTCTTCTTGAAGAAGAAAAAGAGCTAAAGCAAGGAAGCACAATTGTGCAACACACACTCTTCAACAAAACAACAAAGAAATGCTTTCACTGTGGAAGCATGGGGCATTACCAAAGCGAATACAAAGTCAATCACAAGCCAAAGTGTCACCATTACAAGAAGCTAGGAAACAAAGAAGAAGAATGTATATTCAAGAACCAAGAAGCCAACTACATCGAGCAAAAGAGGAGATTCCCAATGAAAGACTCTTCTAAGAGCTACATCAACAAACCTCATTACACTTGAGCCTATCTTTCAGCCTACATGTAAAAAGGGGTCACCATATGAGAGTGGAGACCCATCTCATCTCATTTCAGTTGTTTCCACTACACCTTACCACCTTAAGTAGCTATCTTGGCACTAAGGGGGGGGGGTGATGACATGGTGTAACCAAAACTTACCACTTAAGAGTAGTAGCACATAAAGCACCTAGGGGGGGTATTGGAGTTTTGAAACCTTATCTCCAACCACGTTGCAGTAGCCTAAGAATATGGCACCAAAGGGGAAGTGTTGAGAAATATGGTGCCATGAGCACAAGGAAGGTAGGGATTGAGTGTAAGTCTAACAAGCTACCACATGAGTAAGCAAGAACTATTCCACATGAGTAAGCAAGAATTATCCCACATGAGCTAACAAATCCAAGATGTGACCACCTCAATAAAAGGGATCACTTTCAAGCAATTTTTGAAGCCTTTCTACGAGTACAAGTCTCAATCTTGTAACCTAACTAAACTTGAGTCTAAAGCTTAATTAGTTTAGTTTTTTATCAATATAAGTGTCCTTAGGAAACATCCACCTCAGCTTAGGGTTTTACATCATCTCTTTAGCCCACAAGCCTCCATAGCCATGACATGGTGTAACCAAAACTTACCACTTAAGAGTAGTAGCACATAAAGCACCTAGGGGGGGGTATTGGAGTTTTGGAACCTTATCTCCAGCCACGTTGCAGTAGCCTAAGAATATGGCACCAAAGGGGAAGTGTTGAGAAATATGGTGCCATGAGCACAAGGAAGGTAGGGAGTGAGTGTAAGTCTAACAAGCTGCCACATGAGTAAGCAAGAACTATTCCACATGAGTAAGCAAGAATTATCCCACATGAGCTAACAAATCCAAGATGTGACCACCTCATATAAAAGGGATCACTTTCAAGCAAGTTTTGAAGCCTTTCTACGAGTACAAGTCTCAATCTTGTAACCTAACTAAACTTGAGTCTAAAGCTTAATTAGTTTAGTTTTTTATCGATATAAGTGTCCTTAGGAAACATCCGCCTCAGCTTAGGGTTTTACATCATCTCTTTAGCCCACAAGCCTCCATAGCCATAGCTTGAGGAACTCATGTTTTTAATAGAAGCCAAGCCCAAGAGCAATCGAGACTAGCTAAGAGGGTACACGTGAAGACTCTATAGAGTCTCCATATCCAATCATGGTTCCTAGACCTAAATGAACAACGGCGATAGAGTTTGTCTCTTTCATAAAGCAACCCACATCATCCCCTAGACCTTCACAGAGTTTGTAATAGCAAAAACAAATTCAGCCAGCACCTATTCAAGAGAATCTAATCAAAATATAGAACATCCAGGAGAGCCCTAACAAGAAGAAGAGGCACATGTATCTCCCCGCACGCTAGGATTCCTTTGTGGAAAAGAAGTGCCAAGTGAAGGCATCGAGGCGAGAAAAAAGCTAGCACAAGAAAGTATCTCAAAGTTAGACAAAGATGAAGAGGTAAAGAGGCAAAGAATTGAATATCTAGAGAAGGAAAGGGAAAAGATCAATATGGAGCATGTATGGGAAATCCTTGCACACGACTCAAAACTCAAGGAGAGCAAGAAATCAACTTTGCCAGCCTTTGCAGTTGGGTGTGTGGTAGCCCAAGTCGGTGAACATAAGAAGGATTTCATCAGCTTTGCCAGCTGCGCCAACTCAACGAGGTAGAATGAAATTATACCATCAGCTTTGCCAACTGCGCCAACTTAACGAGGTAGAATGAAATTATACCACCACTAAGAGGGAAGGGTTAGCTATGGTTTAAACGGTCAAGATCTTTTGACGACCAAATTTATTTGTTAAAGATCATCAAGCTCTTCTCTACCTGGCAAACAAACCTTGCACAACCGAAAGAATCACCTGATGGTTGCTGATCTTGCTTAAGTTCGACTTAACAGTTCGGAAGGGCTCATGGCATATGGTCTTGGCAGACCATATGCCACGCATTCCCAACAGCAAGCCATCGGTGGGAGTTGTTGATGATGATTTACTAAACGTTGCCTTATTCCAACTATGCTTAATTCCGAAATGGGGAGAGGAGGTTGCACACTTCCTAGCCAATGGCCTACTAGTTAACCCACTCCTCAAGAAACACCATGCATAACACCTCATTAAACAGGCGACCCCCTACCAATTAATTGCAAGCCAACTCTACATGCAGGGAAAAGATAAAATTATAAGACGCTATTTCTGAGAAGACGAATATGTCTTCCTTTTAGGACAGGCTCACTCCGCCTGTGTGCTGGGGCGGTGGCAGTTCGCAGTAGATATCAATGCACATAAAGTCCTCACCACACAGGACTGTGGTGGCCCACCTTAATGGTCAACGCAATGGAATATGTCAAGCAGTGTGGTGAATGCCAAAAACGACGAGCGATAATTCCACGCTTTAAGAAAAATATGTCCTCAAGCCAGTTGTGTCCTTGCAATCGTTTGAAAAATGGGGCATTGATTTCATTGGAGCTATTAGTCCCGCCACTCACTACACTCAAGCTCGATACATCTTGCAACCACATACTATTGCACGAAATGAGCCAAAGCAAGGACTATCCAAAAGGCTAATGCGTGATCTACTGCAAAATTCCTGTACGAGGTCAATGATTATATGCTTCAGATGCACTCTTAAAATCCTGACAATGGCATGCACTTCATTAATGAGGTAATCTAATGCCTCTTACAAGAATTCCTCGTCACATTCACAAGAAATCTTCCCCACACTAGCCCTAAACAAAATGGCCATGCAAAGGGCACCAATAAAGTTCTTTGTGCCATTTTAACTGAAATAGGTTAAGCCAGCTGCAAACAATTAGGAACAAAAGTTGTATGTGGCACGTTGGGCTTATTGAACATTCTCCTACAAGGCTGCTACAAATGCGATACCCTTCAGTATGACCTATGGTACTGTATGGAGCTCTTGCTCGCAAGTTTTTGAATTGCAGTAAACGAAAAACACATGGGCAATGTCCTCGGCTCTATCCTATTTGAGCTTAAAAAGCTTGACAAAACATGCCTCCTCGCTATTTATAGTATAAGTGTCGAAAAAATGAGGCGTAAACAGTGGTTTGATGACCAACTTAAGGGGACAAACAAATGAATGAGGGCGACATGGTCCTCGTGTTTAGCACAAAAACCCATAAAAAGAAACTCAAGCTCAGAGGCTTAGGACCTTTCCTAGTCACTGAGATAACCCTGCAAGAAGGCGGAGTGCGCATAGAGACACTCGGTGACGTCGTGATAGCGGGATATTTGAATTGTAGCAAATTGAAATGCTACTATGGCCACTAACTAAAACCACCCTCAGGGCCATTCATGACAAAAATCAATGGAAAACCGAACACGAACAGATAAAACACGTAGTCCAACAAGAGACTAAGGAACGGCAAGCCAAACTTCGGGGGGAAAACATTGTGGTTAACATGGCCCAAGTTGTAGACCTTAAAGAAGAAGATTGGGAGGTGAAACGTGCTCGGTTATGGTTAGGAATGACCACCCCGACAAGCTTCACCCAAAAATTGGCTCTTGTCGATACAGGGGTATTTACAACTTGATGTCTTATGACAAATGGCTTTCCCCCAGGAGGCCCCCATTAAAAGACACCCCCTTCCATAGTCACAACCGTGGCCTCTCAAAAAGCAGCTTAATGTTTAGGCACAATCACAACCTTATTCCACATTGGAAATAATCCCTTAGAAGGGAAGTTTTATTTGATGTCTCCAGGAACTATGCGCGTGAGTAAATTCTTCTCGGATGAGGATGGATGGGACACAACCGCTGCAACATCGACTCAGACGCAAGAACTACCACGCTACAATTGGCCTCCGGCCAAGTTACAATCCTAATAATGGATGAAGAACACATGCCCTCCAATCACTCATGCCGAGATGATAACCCCCATCCTACCCTCACTATTGTTATTCCACCCTTCACCAATCCATACCGCTCAAAAAGAGGCCTCTCCTAACTCTGGACACCCAATTGCCTCGCGTTTTCTCCCCACTACCCAACTCTCCAATAGCCCAATCCAGCCTCCCCAATGCCACCAAAGCTACTGACCTCCCCGCAAAACTAACCTCACTAACAACACTAACCCTAATAACAAATCTAATTGATGCACACAAGGCAAACATTCTTGCTAGTGGATACCTAAGAAGCTTCTCATAGCGCGGGGGTATTATGAAGGTAACACTACTCTATGGATCCCTTGCCGATCCACTCCCCATACTCATATATCAACAACATCATCTCCTGGTCTCTCTCAAAGGAAACCCGTTTGGTAACCCCAAGCCCACAGGGTACAAGACAATCCCCAAGGCCAAACCATCCTCACCCCCCACACCCTAAGCCTTGCCCAACAACAAATTATTGATGGATTCCCAAACCTTTACATCAAGCTCAAAATTACTAATCAAGGCAATCGCCAAAGATTGGGTCCCCAAATCACCAACGTACCAACTTCCTACTCTCGTCATCTCACAATTACCAACCTTCCAATGGAAACCCAAAGTGGCCTCGGCCACTAATTTTGCATAGGTAAAAGGGGAACAAAAACTTTACGAAGCACCCTTATGAATCCAACCGAAGCTGATGGTCCCTAACTATGATATACCCTTGACTTTGGCTACTCTCCCACACCTGTTCTTATCTAGCTACCTTTGAGTACTCCTGCTAAGCCCTTGGCCTCTCCACCCTCAACTATTCCCTCTTGAAAGCCTTTGAAATTCCAAGGGATATACCAAGTGCCATCACTCATGTGAGATCCCTGTTCCCACTGCGCAACGGATTCGGGGTACTAGCAGCGGAAGTAGCACTTCTTGCGCGAGGCAGGGTCCCACACTCGGGGCCTCGTCCACGGATATCCGGACAAAAGACTAATCCGTCGGTTTTTCCAAAACCGAACCCGGAAAAACTTCCCTTATCCGGAAAGCACGGGCGATTCCTCCAGGATAACTTTTTACTCTAACGTAGTCAAGACCATTAATAATGATCGAACTGATCCGACTGCACCTATAAAGATACTCGGTCAGATCACGGAAGAAACTTGCACTTGGATCATTGGGATCAACGCTTTTTTCCCCATCAAGAGGCATAGCCGTTGATTCCTATCCATAGAACAATTACTATCCGGGACTTACTTCATCTATCATAATAACGGAAATTGAGTCTCGATTTACGGATCCATCAATCCAGCCTAACCCCATCCGATCCCATGGGTTAGCCAACCACCCAACCACTGTAGTGATGGGATCCAATTTGGAATTTGGTTAGGTTTTGTCCCGGGTACCAAGGAAAAGAGTTCCAAGACCCCCTAGCCGGAAGTTCATGCAAACATAAAACTAGCCACACCACTTACACACCCAATATGAAATTACCTTTTTCTTAGCATCAGCTAACTTTAAAACAATCCTTTAATGAAACCATAGTACCACTGATCATAATCTTCCAATTTATCCGGTTGATTCATAATTTCCCATCATCAGAGTATCTATGGCATCATTGCAACTAGAACGCTCACCACCTGTCCACACAGGGGCCTTTTCAATAGTTCCTAGCCCATAATACTCGGCAATATAATCACTTATAAAAAAGCTAGTCATCAAACCACTGTTTACGCCTCATTTTTTTGACACTTACACTATAGATAGCGAGGAGGCGTGTTTTGTCAAGCTTTTTAAGCTCAAATAGGATAGAGCCGAGGACATTGCCCATGTGTTTTTCGTTTACTGCAATTCAAAAACTTGCGAGCAAGAGCTCCATACAGTACCATAGGTCATACTGAAGGGTATCGCATTAGTAGCATCCCTGTAGGAGGATGTTCAATAAGCCCAACGTGCCACATACAACTTTTGTTCCTAATTGTTTGCAGCTCGCTTAACCTATTTTAGTTAAAATGGCACAAAGAACTTTATTGGTGCCCTTTGCTTGGCCATTGGCTTAGGGGTAGTGTGGGGAAGATTTCTTGTGAATGTGACGAGGAAATCTTGTAAGAGGCATTAGATTACCTCATTAATGAAGTGCATGCCATTGTCAGGATTTTAAGAGTGCATCTGAAGCATATAATCATTGACCTCATACAAGAATTTTGCAGTAGATCACGCATTAGCCTTGTGAATAGTCCTTTCTTTGGCTCATTTCGTGCAATAGTATGTGGTTGCAAGATGTATCGAGCTTGAGTGTAGTGAGTGGCAGGACTAATAGCTCCAATGAAATCAATGCCCCATTTTTCAAACAATTGCAAGGACACAACTGGGTTGAGGGCATATTTTCCATAAAGCGTGGAATTATCGCTCGTCATTTTTGGCATTCACCACACTGCCTTACATATTCCTAGCTTCTTGCAATGGTGACACTTTGGCTTGTGATTGACTTTGTATTCGCTTTGGTAATGCCCCATGCTTCCACAGTGAAAGGATTTCTTTGTTGTTTTGTTGAAGAGTGTGTGCACAATTGTGCTTCCTTGCTTTAGCTCTTTTTCTTCTTCAAGAAGAGAGGAAGCACATCTTCAAAGGTTGGTTCTCCCAAATTTTGTAGTGTAGTCGCACCCATGCATTGTAAACTTTTGGTATGCTTTTTAAGAAAATGACTAATGCATCTTTATCTCCCATCTTGGCATCTAGTTGTGGCATTATGCTTTTCATCTTGCTAAGAAATTATGCTAGTGACTCATTGAAACTCGTTTTTAGACCATAAAACTCATGTGCTCCACCTTGTGATTGTTCTTTAGAAGGCTTTGGATAGTGTGTCCAAAGCCACTGACCTACTTCATCGAGTTCTCCTCGAGGTGGGACAACTGTGTTGGGTGCCAGCCACACTCCTCAAAGTGTCCTCGAGCTCGGTGCTTCTTTTTTTGGGAGTGTGGGGAAGGACCTCTAGGGAGAAGTCTGAGTGTTCAGCCATTGGGAGGAATATAGGAGGTAGGGAGGTGCAAGCTCAAGAAAACAATTTGCAAGAGTTTGGCTAGGGAGAGAGAAAAGAGTGAGAAAAATGAAGTGGAGGGCCGCTATTTATAGTTTTGCAGGAAGGACGCGGCCATGGCAAAGTTTGGTACGGAGGTGGCATCTCCAGGGAAGGGTCTTCGCTTTAGATGGAACGGGCGTGGGCACAATAGATGAAATAGACATGGAATCGGGTTGGTACGGCCGTGGCACTTGAGATATAGAATGGTATGGCCATGGCTTTTGATGTTGGAACCTGGATAGAGAATGGTACGACTGTGGCTTTGGTTTGGTACGGCCATGGCTAATTTTGGTACGACTGTGGCATTTGTTTTTTTTTTGGGCACCCTACAAACAGGTTTTGTACCCTTGGGCTATGTGCCCAGCACCCCATTGCGGGTTTTGTACTGACTTTGTGCCCAATTTGCCAAAGTGAGATGACGGTTCCAATTGAGTGATGGTGGCAAGGTTGGTATATCCCTTGGAATTTCAAAGGCTTTCAAGAGGGAGTAGTTGAGGGTGGAGAGGCCAAGGGCTTAGCAGGAGTACTCAAAGGTAGCCAGATAACAAGAGGTGGGAGAGTAGCCAAAGTCAAGGGTATATCATAGTTAGGGACCATCAGCTTTGGTTGGATTCATAAGGGTGCTTCGTAAAGTTTTTGTTTCCCTTTTCCCTGTGCAAAAGTAGTGGCCGAGGCCACTTTGGAGGTTGGTAATTGTGAGATGACGAGAGTAGGAAGTTGGTACCTTGGTGATTTGGGGACCCAAATTTGGCGATTGCCTTGATTAGTAATTTTGAGCTTGATGTAAAGGTTTGGGAATCCATCGATAATTTGTTGTTGGGTAGCAAGGCTTAGGGTGTGGGGGGCGAGGATGGTTTGGCCTTGGGGAGTGTTTTGGCGACGATTGTCTTGTACCCTATGGGTTTGGGGTTACCAAACGGGTTTCCTTTGAGAGAGACCAGGAGATGATGTTGTTGATATATGAGTACGGGGAGTGGATCGGCAAGGGATCCACAGAGTAGTGTTACCTTCATAATACCCCTGGGCTGTGAGAAGCTTCTTAGGTATCCACTAGTAGCAAGAATGTTTGCCTTATGTGCGTCAATTAGATTTGTTAGTAGGGTTAGTGTTGTTAGTGAGGTTAGTTTTGCAAGGGGGTCAGTAACTTTGGTGGCATTGGGGAGGCTGGATTGGGCTGTTGGAGAGTTGGGTAGTGGGGAGAAAACGCGAGGCAATTGGGATGGTACGACTGTGGCTTTTGTTTGGTACGGCCATGGCTAACTTTGGTACGATTGTGGCATTTGTTTTTTTTTTGGGCACCCTACAAACAGGTTTTGTACCCCTGGGCTATGTGCCCAGCACCCCATTGCGGGTTTTGTACTGACTCTGTGCCCAATTTGCCAAAGTGAGAAGACGGTTCCAATTGAGTGATGGCAGGTTGGTATATCCCTTGGAATTTCAAAGGCTTTCAAGAGGGAGTAGTTGAGGGTGGAGAGGCCAAGGGCTTAGCAGGAGTACTCAAAGGTAGCTAGATAACAAGAGGTGGGAGAGTAGCCAAAGTCAAGGGTATATCATAGTTAGGGACCATTAGCTTCGGTTGGATTCATAAGGGTGCTTCATAAAGTTTTTGTTCCCCTTTTCCCTGTGCAAAAGTAGTGGCCAAGGCCACTTTGGAAGGTTGGTAATTGTGAGATGACGAGAGTAGGAAGTTGGTACGTTGGTGATTTGGGGACCCAAATTTGGCGATTGCCTTGATTAGTAATTTTGAGCTTGATGTAAAGGTTTGGGAATTCATCAATAATTTGTTGTTGGGCAAGGCTTAGGGTGTGGGGGACGAGGATGGTTTGGCCTTGGGGATTGTCTTGTACCCTGTGGGCTTGGGGTTACCACACGGGTTTCCTTTGAGAGAGACGAGGAGATGATGTTGTTGATATATGAGTATGGGGAGTGGATCAGCAAGGGATCCATAGAGTAGTGTTACCTTCATAATACCCCTGGGCTGTGAGAAGCTTCTTAGGTATCCACTAGCAAGAATGTTTACCTTGTGTGCATCAATTAGATTTGTTATTAGGGTTAGTGTTGTTAGTGAGGTTAGTTTTGCGGGGGGGTCAGTAACTTTGGTGGCATTGGGGAGGCTGGATTGGGCTGTTGGAGAGTTGGGTAGTGGGGAGAAAATGCGAGGCAATTGGGTGTCCAGAGTTAGGAGAGGCCTCTTTTTGAGCGGTATGGATTGGTGAAGGGTGGAATAACAATAGTGAGGGTAGGATGGGGGTTATCATCTCGGCATGAGTGATTGGAGGGAATGTGTTCTTCATCCATTATTAGGACTGTAACTTTCCCGGAGGCCAATTGTAGGGTGGTAGTTCTTGCGTCTGAGTCGATGTTGCAGCAGTTGTGTCCCATCCATCCTCATCCGAGAAGAATTTACTCACGCATAGTTCCTGGAGACATCAAATAAAACTTCCCTTCTTAGGGATTATTTCCAATGTGGAATAAGGTTGTGATTGTGTCTAAACATTAAGCTGCTTTTTGAGAGGCCACGGTTGTGACTATGGAAGGGGGTGCCTTTTAATGGGGGCCTCCCGAGGGAAAGCCATGTGTCATAAGACATCAAGTTGTAAATAGCCCCTGTATCGACAAGAGCCAATTTTTGGGTGAAGCTTGTCGGGGTGGTCATTCCTAACCATAACCGAGCACGTTTCACCTCCCAATCTTCTTCTTCAAGGTCTACAACTTGGGCCATGTTAACCACAATGTTTTCCCCCCGAAGTTTCGCTTGACGTTCCTTAGTCTCTTGTTGGACTACGTGTTTTATCTGTTCGTGTTTGGTTTTCCATTGTTTTTTATCATGAATGGCCCTGAGGGTGGTTTTAGTTAATGGCCATAGTAGCGTTTCAATTTGCTTCAATTCAAATATCCCGCTATATCGCGACGTCACCGAGTGTCTCTATGCGCACTCCGCCTTCTTGCAAGGTTATCTCAGTGACTAGGAAAGGTCCTAAGCCTCTGAGCTTGAGTTTCTTTTTATGGGTTTTTGTGCTAAACACGAGGACCATGTCGCCCTCATTCATTTGTTTGTCCCCTTAAGCTGGTCATCAAACCACTGTTTACGCCTCATTTTTTCGACACTTATACTATAGATAGCGAGGAGGCGTGTTTTGTCAAGCTTTTTAAGCTCAAATAGGATAGAGCCGAGGACATTGCCCATGTGTTTTTCGTTTACTGCAATTCAAAAACTTGTGAGTAAGAGCTCCATACAGTACCATAGGTCATACTGAAGGGTATCGCATTAGTAGCAGCCTTGTAGGAGAATGTTCAATAAGCCCAACGTGCCACATATAACTTTTGTTCCTAATTGTTTGCAGCTGGCTTAACCTATTTTAGTTAAAATGGCACAAAGAACTTTATTGGTGCCCTTTGCATGGCCAGTGGTTTAGGGCTAGTGTGGGGAAGATTTCTTGTGAATGTGACGAGGAATTCTTGTAAGAGGCATTAGATTATCTCATTAATGAAGTGCATGTCATTGTCAGGATTTTAAGAGTGCATCTGAAGCATATAATCTTTGACCTCATACAGGAATTTTGCAGTAGATCATGCATTAGTCTTTTGGATATTCCTTGCTTTGGCTCATTTCGTGCAATAGTATGTGGTTGTAAGATGTATCGAGCTTGAGTGTAGTGAGTGGCGGGACTAATAGCTCCAATGAAATCAATGCCCCATTTTTCAAACGATTGCAAGGACACAACTGGGTTGAGGACATATTTTTCTTAAAGCGTGGAATTATCGCTCGTCGTTTTTGGCATTCACCACACTGCTTGACATATTCCATTGCGTTGACCATTAAGGTGGGCCACCACAGTCCTGTGTGGTGAGGACTTTATGTGCATTGATATCTACTGCGAACTGCCACCGCCCCAGCACACAGGCGGAGTGAGCCTGTCCTAAAAGGAAGACATATTCGTCTTCTCAGAAATAGCGTCTTATAATTTTATCTTTTCCCTGCATGTAGAGTTGGCTTGCAATTAATTGGTAGGGGGTCGCCTGTTTAATGAGGTGTTATGCATGGTGTTTCTTGAGGAGTGGGTTAACTAGTAGGCCATTGGCTAGGAAGTGTGCAACCTCCTCTCCCCATTTCGGAATTAAGCATAGTTGGAATAAGGCAACGTTTGGTAAATCATCATCAACAACTCCCACTGATGGCTTGCTGTTGGGAATGCGTGGCATATGGTCTGCCAAGACCATATGCCATGAGCCCTTCCGAACTGTTAAGTCGAACTTAAGCAAGATCAGCAACCATCAGGTGATTCTTTCGGTTGTGCAAGGTTTGTTTGCCAGGTAGAGAAGAGCTTGATGATCTTTAACAAATAAATTTGGTCGTCAAAAGAACTTGACCGTTTAAACCATAGCTAACCCTTCCCTCTTAGTGGTGGTATAATTTCATTCTACCTCGTTGAGTTGGCGCAGCTGGCAAAGCTGATGCTATAATTTCATTCTACCTCGTTGAGTTGGCGCAGCTGGCAAAGCTGATGAAATCCTTCTTATGTTCACCAACTTGGGCTACCACACACCCAACTGCAAAGGCTGGCAAAGTTGATTTCTTGCTCTCCTTGAGTTTTGAATCGTGTGCAAGGATTTCCTATACATGCTCCATATTGATCTTTTCCCTTTCCTTCTCTAGATATTCAATTCTTTGCCTCTTTACCTCTTCATCTTTGTCTAACTTTGAGATACTTTCTTGTGCTAGCTTTTTTCTCGCCTCAATGCCTTCACTTGGCACTTCTTTTCCACAAAGGAATCCTGGCGTGCGGGGAGATACATGTGCCTCTTCTTCTTGTTATTGCTCTCCTGGATGTTCTATATTTTGATTAGATTCTTTTGAATAGGTGCTGGCTGAATTTGATTTTGCTATTACAAACTCTATGAAGGTCTAGGGGATGATGTGGGTTGCTTTATGAAAGAGACAAACTCTATCGCCATTGTTCATTTAGGTCTAGGAACCATGATTGGATATGGAGACTCTATAGAGTCTTCACGTGTACCCTCTTAGCTAGTCTCGATTGCTATTGGGCTTGGCTTCTGTTAAAAACATGAGTTCCTCGAGCTATGGCTATGGAGGCTTGTGGGCTAAAGAGATGATGTAAAACCCTAAGCTGAGGTGGATGTTTCCTAAGGACACTTATATCGATAAAAAACTAAACTAATTAAGCTTTAGACTAAAGTTTAGTTAGGTTACAAGATTGAGACTTGTACTCGTAGAAAGGCTTCAAAACTTGCTTGATTTGATTGCTTGAAAGTGATCCCTTTTATATGAGGTGGTCACATCTTGGATTTGTTAGCTCATGTGGGATAATTCTTGCTTACTCATGTGGAATAGTTCTTGCTTACTCATGTGGCAGCTTGTTAGACTTACACTCACTCCCTACCTTCCTTGTGCTCATGGCACCATATTTCTCAACACTTCCCCTTTGGTGCCATATTCTTAGGCTACTGCAACGTGGCAGGAGATAAGGTTTCAAAACTCCAATACCCCCCCTAGGTGCTTTATGTGCTACTACTCTTAAGAGGTAAGTTTTGGTTACACCATGTCATCACCCCCCCTTAGTGCCAAGATAGCTACTTAAGGTGGTAAGGTGTAGTGGAAACAACTGAAATGAGATGAGATGGGTCTCCACTCTCATATGGTGACCCCTTTGTATATGTAGGCTGAAAGATAGGCTCAAGTGTAATGAGGTTTGTTGATGTAGCTCTTAGAAGAGTCTTTCATTGGGAATCTCCTCTTTTGCTCGATGTAGTTGGCTTCTTGGTTCTTGAATATACATTCTTCTTCTTTGTGTCCTAGCTTCTTGCAATGGTGACACTTTGGCTTGTGATTGACTTTGTATTCGCTTTGGTAATGCCCCATGCTTCCACAGTGAAAGCTTTTCTTTGTTGTTTTGTTGAAGAGTGTGTGTTGCACAATTGTGCTTCCTTGCTTTAGCTCTTTTTCTTCTTCAAGAAGAGAGGAAGCACATCTTCAAAGGTTGGTTCTCGCAAATTTTGTAGTGTAGTCACACCCATGCATTGTAAACTTTTGGTATGCTTTTTAAGAAAATGACTAATGCATCTTTATCTCCCATCTTGGCATCTAGTTGTGTCATTATGCTTTTCATCTTGCTAAGAAATTATGCTAGTGACTCATTGAAACTCGTTTTTAGACCATAGAACTCATGTGCTCCACCTTGTGATTGTTCTTCAGAAGGCTTTGGATAGTGTGTCCAAAGCCACTGACCTAATTTCTTAAGCCTCTATCATGGGTCAGTTGATCGGTTTGTTTTGGTGGATTTTTATTGGATGTTCTCCAAGTTTTATATGGACTCATCAGGTTCTGCCTAGATCACTTGTGTCTAGGGATTTTTTCTTATTGAGTGCTACACACATGTGTTTCACTTTCTTACTTTGGAGTTTTATTTGAACAACACAACGTTCATATACTCCGGATTGATGAGTTGGCCACCACCAATTTTAATGCTTCTTTTGGCGTGATTTATGTCCATTAGATGGTATGCATTGATTTTTATGATCAACTATGGTTTTTATGGATTCGAGGAGCTTCTATGCTTTTATCCATGGTTTTATAAGGATCTTTTGATCTTTTGAATAAATACATGTGCTTTGAAGGTAGCATTTGCCTTCGTTTTTTGCACGTAATTTTGGAGTATATTTCTTGTACTCTTGTACATATTCCAACTCGGATACCTAGTTACTTATATATCTAGGTGAGTTATTTTTCTACCCTAACTTTATTGTGTTTTGGGTAGTTATCATTAGAAAGGCACCAATAATTCAATTTCTTTTCTAAATGATGTACTCAGAAGGATTTATTCTTTGATGTAGTCTCAAGTATATAGAGACAGGTTTAGTATGTGAAAGTCTGGATAAGGCCATTTTATTCCTTTTATACATGATTTTATTCATATTTTCCTAGACGGCATACTAGGGAGTTTCAAATTATTAAGGTATGTATGGGTGGTATCATGGTGGAATAGGACGCTAGTGATCCCTCACATATATTATCTTATGGGATAATTTGGGCTCAAGATTGTTGCTTTGCTTACATCACTTAGCATGTTGACCTCAACATTCAAAGACAATCTTATTTTCTAAATTCACTAGAAGTTATAGTGTGGGCATTCTCTAGATAAATTTCTTTTATCTATAGCCTGCATGTTTTGATGAGAGAAATCTCGTCGACATTTTCACTTGTTGAAATCTCTTTCTTTAGAGTTCAAACAAGTTTATCTTGTTGTGTTTGGATAAGGAAATTTGGATTCTTCCTTTGTTGGCATTCCTTTCTCTAGTTTCGTACTTTAGGTGATTTGTATAGTCAACCTGATTGTTTACGGATGGACATATGTAACTCATCGAGATGTTGATGACTCTCTATGTTGATATGGGTAACTCGAGACGTCAATTATTCCATATGCAGATGTGGGTATGTCGGGGCGTCGATGAATCCCTGGTTTCTGCTGTTATAATGCCATGTTTTCCTACTTTATTCCGAATGGTTTACAATGAGGAAGTTACTTTGAATGTGAATTGCTCTGATCATCCGCAGTAGTCTGATGGGAAAACAGAGTGTATGAATCAGATTATAGTGTATATGCTTCGTGCATATGTCTCTATAAAATCATCATATTGGAAAAAATATCTTCCAATGATGGAATTTGCCTATAACAGTTCTAAATTTACGGCTATTATTTTTTAGTCTGTGCATACTTATGTATGGATATCAACTTAGGGCACCTATTGATGTTGGTCTTAAGAACATCGAGCTTGATGCATCGAGGGATTTTTTGCGTGATATGTAGGAAATGCTGACCGAAGCTCGGGATTCTATCAGGAGTGCTCATGATAGGGCACGATTTTATGCTGATAGGAGACGCTCATCTCGGTCTTTTGAACCAGGAGCGTTGGTTTATTTTAATGTTCTTAAAGATTCTCAGACTTTTTCAATGGGAAAATGCTCGAATTTATCTCCTAGATATTGTGGTCCATTTTGAGTTATACATCGGATTGGCACAGTTGCTTATGAACTAAAACTATCTCCAATTGTTAGAGTTCATCTAGTCTTTCATATCCATAGATTGAAAGGGAAACTGGGAGAGGTGAGGATAACACAGTTACTCCTCAAGAACTCGTTGAAGTCGATGAATTATCCTATGTTCCACATGAACCTGATAAGGTACTTGAATTCAGGGAAAGGAAACTTTCTAGTTAACTAATCCTTGAGGTTAAAATTAGGTGGAAAGATAGGGAAATTGAGGATTCGAGGACTTGGGAGTTGGTTGAGATTGTTCAGCACAATTCTCCTTCTTTTCATTGCAAGAGTGCAATGTTTTGAGAGAGGGGAAGTATGTTATATGTACATTATGTGTGCTATGTTATATACACATTATGTGTGCATATACTAGGAGGCTAACCCACATTAGGCTTGTGAGCATGGGAGCATGGGAACAAGCTCTAGTGGAGCATGGGTTAGGACTAACCTTAAGGGTTAAGGTTAGGGTTAGGAATCCAAGGGTCACACATGGGAAATGGAGAGTCAAGAGTCACTTGAGGGCCCTCCTATATAATAGGGGTATGGGGCACACTCAAGGGGGCTTGGAGGTTTGGGCTCCATGAGGCCAAGGCTATGTTATGCTCTCTTGTGTAGAGGTTCATATCTACTCTTCTACCATTTCACACTTTAGCTACATGCTATTGGATTGGAGTTATACCTCTTGATGGTATGGGACATCAAGGTAGAGGTATGATGTATTTCATTATTATTCATGTGTGCATCCCTTGGGCTCGGGGGTCGTTGGGTGGTTGAGTTTATGCCTGATTTATGCATGTTTATGTATAACAATTATCTAGAGAGATCTTAGGTTTTTAACACATAGTTCCTGGAGACATCAAATAAAACTTCCCTTCTAAGGGATTATTTCCAATGTGGAATAAGGTTGTGATTGTGCCTAAACATTAAGCTTCTTTTTGAGAGGCCACGGTTGTGACTATGGAAGGGGGTGTCTTTTAATGGGTGCCTCCTGAGGAAAAGCCATGTGTCATAAGACATCAAGTTGTAAATAGCCCCTGTATCAACAAGAGCCAATTTTTGGGTGAAGCTTGTCGGGGTGGTCATTCCTAACCATAACCGAGCACATTTCACCTCCCAATCTTCTTCTTCAAGGTCTACAACTTGGGCCATGTTAACCACAATGTTTTCCCCCCGAAGTTTGGCTTGCCGTTCCTTAGTCTCTTGTTGGACTACGTGTTTTATCTGTTCGTGTTCGGTTTTCCATTGATTTTTGTCATGAATGGCCCTGAGGGTGGTTTTAGTTAGTGGCCATAGTAGCGTTTCAATTTGCTACAATTGAAATATCCCGTTATCGCGACGTCACCGAGTGTCTCTATGCGCACTCTGCCTTCTTGCAGGGTTATCTCAGTGACTAGGAAAGGTCCTAAGCCTCTGAGCTTGAGTTTCTTTTTATGGGTTTTTGTGCTAAACACGAGGACCATGTCGCCCTCATTCATTTGTTTGTCCCCTTAAGCTGGTCATCAAACCACTGTTTACGCCTCATTTTTTCCGACACTTATACTATAGATAGTGAGGAGGCGTGTTTTGTCAAGCTTTCTAAGCTCAAATAGGATAGAGCCGAGGACATTGCCCATGTGTTTTTCGTTTACTGCAATTCAAAAACTTGCGCGAGCAAGAGCTCCATACAGTACCATAGGTCATATTGAAGGGTATCGCATTAGAAGTAGCCTTGTAGGGAGAATGTTCAATAAGCCCAACGTGCCACATACAACTTTTGTTCCTAATTGTTTGCAGCTGGCTTAACCTATTTTAGTTAAAATGGCACAAAGAACTTTATTGGTGCCCTTTGCTTGGCCATAGAGGTAGTGTGGGGAAGATTTCTTGTGAATGTGACGAGGAAATCTTGTAGAGGCATTAGATTACCTCATTAATGAAGTGCATGCCATTGTCAGGATTTTAAGAGTGCATCTGAAGCATATAATCATTGACCTCATACAGGAATTTTGCAGTAGATCACGCATTAGCCTTGTGAATAGTCCTTGCTTTGGCTCATTTCGTGCAATAGTATGTGGTTGCAAGATGTATCGAGCTTGAGTGTAGTGAGTGGCGGGACTAATAGCTCCAATGAAATCAATGCCCCATTTTTCAAACAATTGCAAGGACACAACTGGGTTTAGGACATATTTTCCTTAAAGCGTGGAATTATCGCTCGTCATTTTTGGCATTCACCACACTGCTTTACATATTCCATTGCATTGACCATTAAGGTGGGCCACCATAGTCCTTTGGTGAGGCCTTTATGTGCATTGATATCTACTGCGAAGTGCCATCCCCCCCAGCACACAGGCGGAGTGAGCTTGTCCTAAAAGGAAGACATATTCGTCTTCTCAGAAATAGCGTCTTATAATTTTGTCTTTTCCTTGCATGTAGAGTTGGCTTGCAATTAATTGGTAGGGGGTCGCCTATTTAATGAGGTGTTATGCATGGTGTTTCTTGAGGAGTGGGTTAACTAGTAGGCCATTGGCTAGGAAGTGTGCAACCTCCTCTCCCCATTTCGAAATTAAGCATAGTTGGAATAAGGCAACATTTGGTAAATCGTCATCAACAACTCCCACCGGTGGCTCGCTCTTGGGAATGCGTGGCATATGGTCTGCCAAGACATGATGTGAGCCTTTCCGCACTGTTAAGTCGAACTCAAGCAAGATCAGCAACCATCAAGTGATTCTTTCGGTTGTGCAAGGTTTGTTTGCCAGGTAGAGAAGAGCTTGATGATCTTTAACAAATAAATTTGGTCGCCAGAAGATAATGGCAAAACTTCTTGACCGTGTAAACCATAGCTAACCCTTCCCTCTTAGTGGTGGTATAATTTCATTCTACCTCGTTGAGTTGGCGCAGCTGGCAAAGCTAATGGGAAAATCCTTCTTATGTTCACCGACTTGGGCTACCACACACCCAACTACAAAGGCTGGTAAAGCTGATGGCGATGTGGTTAAGTGAGCTACCAATTTGTGGTGGCTCCCAACTCTCAATTACAAGCTGTTTCTTGCTCTCCTTGAGTTTTGCATTGTGTGCAAGGATGTCCCATACATGCTCCATATTGATCTTTTCCCTTTCCTTCTCTAGATATTCAATTCTTTGCCTCTTTACCTCTTCATCTTTGTCTAACTTTGAGATACTTTCTTGTGCTAGCTTTTTTCTCGCCTCGATGTCTTCACTTGGCACTTCTTGTCCACAAAGGAATCCTGGCGTGCGGGGAGATACATGTGCCTCTTCTTCTTGTTAGGGCTCTCCTGGATGTTCTATATTTTGATTAGATTCTCTTGAATAGGTGCTGGCTGAATTTGTTTTTGCTATTACAAACTCTGTGAAGGTCTAGGGGATGATGTGGGTTGCTTTCTGAAAGAGACAAACTCTATCGCCGTTGTTCATTTAGGTCTAGGAACCATGATTGGATATGGAGACTCTATAGAGTCTTCACGTGTACCCTCTTAGCTAGTCTCGATTGCTCTTGGGGTTGGCTTCTGTTAAAAACATGAGTTCCTCAAGCTATGGCTATGGAGGCTTGTGGGCTAAAGAGATGATGTAAAACCCTAAGCTGAGGTGGATGTTTCCTAAGGACACTTAGATCGATAAAAAACTAAACTAATTAAGCTTTAGACTCAAGTTTAGTTAGGTTACAAGATTGAGACTTGTACTCGTAGAAAGGCTTCAAAACTTGCTTGATTTGATTGCTTGAAAGTGATCCCTTTTATATGAGGTGGGCACATCTTGGATTTGTTAGCTCGTGTGGGATAATTCTTGCTTACTCATGTGGAATAGTTCTTGCTTACTCATGTGGCAGCTTGTCACTCCCTACCTTCCTTGTGCTCATGGCACCATATTTCTCAACACTTCCCCTTTGGTGCCATATTCTTAGGCTACTGCAATGTGGCTGGAGATAAGGTTTCAAAACTCCAATACCCCCCCCCTAGGTGCTTTATGTGCTACTACTCTTAAGTGGTAAGTTTTGGTTACACCATGTCATCACCCCGCCTTAGTGCCAAGATAGCTACTTAAGGTGGTAAGGTGTAGTGGAAACAACTGAAATGAGATGAGATGGGTCTCCATTCTCATATGGTGACCCCTTTTTACATGTGGCCTGAAAGATAGACTCAAGTGTAATGAGGTTTGTTGATGTAGCTCTTAGAAGAGTCTTTCATTGGGAATCTCCTCTTTTGCTCGATGTAGTTGGCTTCTTGGTTCTTGAATATACATTCTTCTTCTTTGTGTCCTAGCTTCTTGCAATGGTGACACTTTGGCTTGTGATTGACTTTGTATTCGCTTTGGTAATGCCCCATGCTTCCACAGTGAAAGCTTTTCTTTGTTGTTTTGTTGAAGAGTGTGTGTTGCACAATTGTGCTTCCTTGCTTTAGCTCTTTTTCTTCTTCAAGAAGAGAGGAAGCACATCTTCAAAGGTTGGTTCTCGCAAATTTTTTAGTGTAGTCACACCCATGCATTGTAAACTTTTGGTATGCTTTTTAAGAAAATGACTAATGCATCTTTATCTCCCATCTTGGCATCTAGTTGTGTCATTATTCTTTTCATCTTGCTAAGAAATTATGCTAGTGACTCATTGAAACTTGTTTTTAGACCATAGAACTCATGTGCTCCACCTTGTGATTGTTCTTCAGAAGGCTTTGGATAGTGTGTCCAAAGCCACTGACCTACTTCATCGAGTTCTCCTCGAGGAGGGACAACTGTGTTGGGTGCCGACCACACTCCTCAAAGTGTCCTCGAGCTCGGCGCTTCTTTTTCTGGGGAGTGTGGGGAAGGACCTCTAGGGAGAAGTCTGAGTGTTCAGCCATTGGGAGGAATATAGGAGGCAGGGAGGTGCAAGCTCAAGAAAACAATTTGCAAGAGTTTGGCTAGGGAGAGAGCAAAGAGTGAGAAAAGTGAAGTGGAGGGCCCCTATTTATAGTTTTGTAGGAAGGACGCGGCCATGGCAAAGTTTGGTACAGAGGTGGCATCTCCAGGGAAGGGTCTACGCTTTAGATGGTACGGGCGTGGGCATAGTAGATGAAATAGACATGGAATCGGGTTGGTACGGCCGTGGCACTTGAGATATAGAATGGTATGGCCATGGCTTTTGACGTTGGAATAGGTGGATAGAGAATGGTACGACTGTGGCTTTGGTTTGGTACGGCCATGGCTAATTTTGGTACGACTGTGGCATTTGTTTTTTTTTGGGGCACCCTAGAAACAGGTTTTGTACCCTTGGGCTATGTGCCCAGCACCCCATTGCGGGTTTTGTACTGACTTTGTGCCCAATTTGCCAAAGTGAGAAGACGGTTCCAATTGAGTGATGGCAAGGTTGGTATATCCCTGGGAAATTCAAAGGCTTTCAAGAGGGAGTAGTTGAGGGTGGAGAGGCCAAGGGCTTAGCAGGAGTACTCAAAGGTAGCCGGATAACAAGAGGTGCGAGAGTAGCCAAAGTCAAGGGTATATCATAGTTAGGGACCATCAGCTTCGGTTGGATTCATAAGGGTGCTTCGTAAAGTTTTTGTTCCCCTTTTCCCTGTGCAAAAGTAGTGGCCAAGGCCACTTTAGGCTTCCATTGGAAGGTTGGTAATTGTGAGATGACGAGAGTAGGAAGTTGGTACCCTTGTGATTTGGGGACCCAAATTTGGCGATTGCCTTGATTAGTAATTTTGAGCTTGATGTAAAGGTTTGGGAATCCATCGATAGTTTGCTGTTGGGCAGCAAGGCTTAGGGTGTGGGGGGCGAGGATGGTTTGGCATTGGGGAGTGTTTTGGCGACGATTGTCTTGTACCCTGTGGGCTTGGGGTTACCAAACGGGTTTCCTTTGAGAGAGACCAAGAGATGATGTTGTTGATATATGAGTATGGGGAGTGGATCGGCAAGGGATCCACACAGCAGTGTTACCATCATAATACCCCTGGGCTGTGAGAAGCTTCTTAGGTATCCACTAGTAGCAAGAATGTTTGCCTTATGTGCGTCAATTAGATTTGTTAGTAGGGTTAGTGTTTTTAGTGAGGTTAGTTTTGCGGGGGGTCAGTAACTTTGGTGGCATTGGGGAGGCTGGATTGGGCTGTTGGAGAGTTGGGTAGTGGGGAGAAAACGCGAGGCAACTGGGTGTCTGGAGTTGGGAGAGGGCTCTTTTTGAGCGGTATGGATTGGTGAAGGGTGGAATAACAATAGTGAGGGTATGATGGGGGTTATCATCTCAGCATGAGTGATTGGAGGGCACAGGTTCTTCATCCATTATTAGGACTATAACTTGGCCGAAGGCCAATTGTAGGGTGGAAGTTCTTGTGTCCGAGTCGATGTTGCAGCAGTTGTGTCCCATCCATCCTCATTCGAGAAGAATTTACTCACGCGCATAGTTCCTGGAGACATCAAATAAAACTTCCCTTCTAAGGGATTATTTCCAATGTGGAATAAGGTTGTGATTGTGCCTAAACATTAAGCTGTTTTTTGAGAGGCCACGGTTGTGACTATGGAAGGGGGTGTCTTTTAATGGGGGCCTCCTGAGGGAAAGCCATGTGTCATAAGACATCAAGTTGTAAATAGCCCCTGTATCGACAAGAGCCATTTTTTGGGTGAAGCTTGTCGGGGTGGTCATTCCAAACCATAACCGAGCACGTTTCACCTCCCAATCTTCTTCTTCAAGGTCTACAACTTGGGCCATGTTAACCACAATGTTTTGCCCCCGAAGTTTGGCTTACCGTTCCTTAGTCTCTTGTTGGACTACGTGTTTTATCTGTTCGTGTTCGGTTTTCCATTATTTTTTGTCATGAATGGCCCTGAGGGTGGTTTTAGTTAGTGGCCATAGTAGCGTTTCAATTTGCTACAATTCAAATATCCCGCTATCGCGACGTCACCGAGTGTCTCTATGCGCACTCCGCCTTCTTGCAAGGTTATCTCAGTGACTAGGAAAGGTCCTAAGCCTCTGAGCATGAGTTTCTTTTTATGGGTTTTTGTGCTAAACACGATGACTATGTCGCCCTCATTCTTTTGTTTGTCTCCTTAAGCTGGTCATCAAACCACTGTTTACGCCTCATTTTTTGACACTTATACTATAGATAGCAAGGAGGCGTGTTTTGTGAAGCTTTTTAAGCTTAAATAGGATAGAGCCGAGGACATTGCCCATGTGTCTTTTGTTTACAGCAATTCAAAAACTTCCGAGCAAGAGCTCCATATAGTACCATAGGTCATACTGAAGGGTATCGCATTAGTAGCAGCCTTGTAGGAGAATGTTCAATAAGCCCAACGTGCCACATACAACTTTTGTTCCTAATCGTTTGCAGCTCGCTTAACCTGTTTTAGTTAAAATGGCACAAAGAACTTTATTGGTGCCCTTTGCTTGGCCATTGGCTTAGGGGTAGTGTGGGGAAGATTTCTTGTGAATGTGACGAGGAATTCTTGTAAGAGGCATTAGATTACCTCATTAAAATGAAGTACATGCCATTGTCAGGATTTTAAGAGTGCATCTGAAGCATATAATCATTGACCTCATACGGGAATTTTACAGTAGATCACGCATTAGACCTTGTGGATAGTCCTTGCTTTGGCTCATTTCGTGCAATAGTATGTGGTTGCAAGATGTATCGAGCTCTAGTGTAGTGAGTGGCGGGACTAATAGCTCCAATGAAATCAATGCCCCATTTTTCAAACGATTGCAAGGACACAACTGGGTTGAGGACATATTTTCCTTAAAGCGTGGAATTATCGCTCGTCGTTTTTGGCATTCACCACACTACTTGACATATTCCATTGCGTTGACCATTAAGGTGGGCCACCACAGTCCTGTGGTGAGGACTTTATGTGCATTGATATCTACTGCGAACTGCCACCCCCCCTGCACACAGGCGCAGTGAGCCTGTCCTAAAAGGAAGACATATTCGTCTTCTCAGAAAAAGCGTCTTATAATTTTGTCTTTTCCCTGCATGTAGAGTTGGCTTGCAATTAGTTGGTAGGGGGTTGCCTGTTTGATGCGGTGTTATGCATGGTGTTTCTTGAGGAGTGGGTTAACTAGTAGGCCATTGGCTAGGAAGTGTGCAACCTCCTCTCCCCATTTTGGAATTAAGCATAGTTGGAAAAAGGCAACATTTGGTAAATCGTCATCAACAACTCCCACTGGTGGCTCGCTGTTGGGAATGCGTGGCATATGGTCTGCCAAGACATGCTGTGAGCCATTTCGCACTGTTAAGTCGAACTCAAGCAAGATCAGCAACCATCGGGTGATTCTTTCGGTTGTGCAAGGTTTGTTTGCCAGGTAGAGAAGAGCTTGATGATCTTTAACAAATAAATTTGGTCGCGTCAGAAGATAATGGCAAAACTTCTTGACCATGTAAACCATAGCTAACCCTTCCCTCTTAGTGGTGGTATAATTTCATTCTACTTCGTTGAGCTGGCGCAGCTGGCAAAGTTGATGGGAAAATCCTTCTTATGTTCACCGACTTGGGCTACCACACACCCAACTACAAAGGCTGGCAAAGCTGATGGCGATGTGGTTAAGTGCGCTACCACTTTGTGGTGGCTCCCAACTCTCAATTACAAGTTGTTTCTTGGTCTCCTTGAGTTTTGCATTGTGTGCAAGAATGTCCCATACATGCTTCATATTGATCTTTTCCCTTTCCTTCTCTAGATATTCAATTCTTTGCCTCTTTACCTCTTCATCTTTGTCTAACTTTGAGATACTTTCTTGTGCTAGCTTTTTTCTCGCCTCTATGTCTTCACTTGGCACTTCTTTTCCATAAAGGAATCCTAGCGTGCGGGGAGATACATGTGCCTCTTCTTCTTGTTAGGGCTCTCCTAGATGTTCTATATTTTGAATAGGTGTGCTGGCTGAATTTGTTTTTGCTATTACAAACTCTATGAAGGTCTAGGGGATGATGTGGGTTGCTTTATGAAAGAGACAAACTCTATCGCCATTGTTCATTTACGTCTAGGAACCATGATTGGAGATGGAGACTCTATAGAGTCTTCACGTGTACCCACTTAGCTAGTCTCGATTGCTCTTGGGCTTGGCTTCTGTTAAAAACATGAGTTCCTCAAGCTATGGCTATGGAGGCTTGTGGGCTAAAGAGATGATGTAAAACCCTAAGCTGAGGTGGATGTTTCCTAAGGACACTTATATCGATAAAAAACTAAACTAATTAAGCTTTAGACTCAAGTTTAGTTAGGTTACAAGATTGAGACTTGTACTCGTAGAAAGGCTTCAAAACTTGCTTGATTTGATTGCTTGAAAGTGATCCCTTTTATATGAGGTGGGCACATCTTGGATTTGTTAGCTCGTGTGGGATAATTCTTGCTTACTCATGTGGAATAGTTCTTGCTTACTCGTGTGGCAGCTTGTAAGACTTACACTCACTCCCTACCTTCCTTGTGCTCATGGCACCATATTTCTCAACACTTCCCCTTTGGTGCCATATTCTTAGGCTACTGCAACGTGGCTGGAGATAAGGTTTCAAAACTCCAATACCCCCCCCTAGGTGCTTTATGTGCTACTACTCTTAAGTGGTAAGTTTCGGTTACACCATGTCATCACCCCCCCTTAGTGCCAAGATAGCTACTTAAGGTGGTAAGGTGTAGTGGAAACAACTAAAATGAGATGAGATGGGTCTCCACTCTCATATGGTGACCCCTTTTTACATGTGGCCTGAAAGATAGACTCAAGTGTAATGAGGTTTGTTGATGTAGCTCTTAGAAGAGTCTTTCATTGGGAATCTCCTCTTTTGCTCGATGTAGTTGGCTTCTTGGTTCTTGAATATACATTCTTCTTCTTTGTGTCCTAGCTTCTTGCAATGGTGACACTTTGGCTTGTGATTGACTTTGTATTCGCTTTGGTAATGCCCCATACTTCCACAGTGAAAGCATTTCTTTGTTGTTTTGTTGAAGAGTGTGTGTTGCACAATTGTGCTTCCTTGCTTTAGCTCTTTTTCTTCTTCAAGAAGAGAGGAAGCACATCTTCAAAGGTTGGTTCTCGCAAATTTTGTAGTGTAGTCACACCCATGCATTGTAAACTTTTGGTATGCTTTTTAAGAAAATGACTAATGCATCTTTATCTCCCATCTTGGCATCTAGTTGTGTCATTATGCTTTTCATCTTGCTAAGAAATTATGCTAGTGACTCATTGAAACTCGTTTTTAGACCATAGAACTCATGTGCTCCACCTTGTGATTGTTCTTCAAAAGGCTTTGGATAGTGTGTCCAAAGCCACTGACCTACTTCATCGAGTTCTCCTCGAGGAGGGACAACTATGTTGGGTGCCGGCCACACTCCTCAAAGTGTCCTCGAGCTCGGCGCTTTTTTTTCTGGGGAGTGTGGGGAAGGACCTCTAGGGAGAAGTTTGAGTGTTCAGCCATTGGGAGGAATATGGAGGCAGGGAGGTGCAAGCTCAAGAAAACAATTTGCAAGAGTTTGGCTAGGGAGAGAGCAAAGTGAGAAAAATGAAGTGGAGGGCCCCTATTTATAGTTCTGCAGGAAGGACGCGGCCATGGCAAAGTTTGGTACAGAGGTGGCATCTCTACGGAAGGGTCTATGCTTTAGATGGTACGGGCGTGGGCACAGTAGATGAAACGGACATGGAATCGAGTTGGTACGGCCGTGGCAATTGAGATATAGAATGGTATGGCCATGGCTTTTGACGTTGGAATAGTCGTGGCAACCTGGATAGAGAATGGTACGACTATGGCTTTGGTTTGGTACGGCCATGGCTAATTTTGGTACGATTGTGGCATTTGTTTTTTTTTGGGCACCCTACAATTAGGTTTTGTACCCCTGGGCTATGTGCCCAGCACCCCATTGCGGGTTTTGTACTGACTCTGTGCCCAATTTGCCAAAGTGAGAAGACGGTTCCAATTGAGTTGTAAGATTCCTCCCCCACCCCCTTTTTGATGTCTAGTATCTTTCGCTATAATCAATCCCTCTTCAGAAATATAAAGACCTTGTTTCTATCTGTTTTAGCCTAGAGAGAGAAAAATATTCTAGAGAGAGAATATTCAGATTTTGAATATTTTTGGATAGAAAAATATCTCTTCTAATTCAGATGAGTTCCCCTGAAACAGAAATTCAAAAAAGAATTTTCCAATGTGCAATTGAAATTAATTGAAAATAGGTATAAAGAACCTTAGCCTAAGGGTCTAGATTTTCAGAAATCTTTAGACTATGGTCCAATTAAGGTTCCTATGGACCAATAGCATCAATCCATGTGTAGGGAGGAGATAAATCCAACTTGTAAAAAGAAAATACCCAAAAATGAGTAAATGCTCGCATGAGGTGAAGAGTTGAAAATGTACAAGGTTTATTAGTAAAAAACTATGAGCAATATTAAAATGATTCCATTATGACACATATGTAAGGAAGGGGAGTTCTTTAAAGGAGGTGCATATTTCACATAAGATGAAGAGTTGAAAATGTACAAGGTTTATTAGTAAAAAAACTATGAGCAATATTAAAATGATTCCATTATGACACATATGTAAGGAAGGGGAGTTCTTTAAAGGAGGTGCATATTTCACATAAGATGAAGAGTTGAAAATGTACAAGGTTTATTAGTAAAAAAACTATGAGCAATATTAAAATGATTCCATTATGACACATATGTAAGGAAGGGGAGTTCTTTAAAGGAGGTGCATATTTCACATAAGATGAAGAGTTGAAAATGTACAAGGTTTATTAGTAAAAAAACTATGAGCAATATTAAAATGATTCCATTATGACACATATGTAAGGAAGGGGAGTTCTTTAAAGGAGGTGCATATTTCACATAAGATGAAGAGTTGAAAATGTACAAGGTTTATTAGTAAAAGAAAAACTATGAGCAATATTAAAATGATTCCATTATGACACATATGTAAGGAAGGGGAGTTCTTTAAAGGAGGTGCATATTTCACATGCTTGAATGAGTTTTAAACTCATAAAAATTGAGATATTTCATCTCTCCTCTCTCCTCATTCAAGTCTAGTTCCAAAAAGTTAGCTTAACTGACCTAAAAATGGTCAATTATTGACCAAACTGATTTAGAAAATTCTAGAATCAGTTTGTTTGGTTAGGAGCTCAATTTTTCCTATAAATAGAAGCCTCCCCCTTGTTGAAAAATATATAGTGTTTATGCATCGTTACTCTACTCCACCTAAGCCAAGAACTGTGAATTCATTTAATAATTCACTAGTTTTTGGAGCTTCCCTCTTTCTTCAATCCCCATTAGTGGCTCCATCAACATACTTAACCAATTGATTGGTTGGAGGCCTCTACCGTGAACAAAGAATCAAGCAAGTTGTAAGGTAATTAGTGAATATTGATCTTTCTATAAATTCTCAATGTTTCTCTCTTCTCAACCCCTCTCAAGCTTGAGAAGTTTAATTGGTATGGTTTTTTTTAAATGCTATTGAAGTTTGAATAGTAGTGAAGAGTTACATAATGCTATTGAAGTTAATTTTCATTTATGTTTAAATTCTAATGATTTTTATGTAAATTCTCTCTCTCACTCAAGAAATGGTCATACTCATGACCCGTTCTCAATCCAACTCAAGCTTTTCATAAAGCTTTTCCTTAACCCAAGATTAAGCTATGCTTGAGGCCAAATTAATGGCTTTTTTCTATGCTTTTAGTTTATGTATATTAATGATTCAATCCATTATGGATTCATAATCCAATTAGAGATTATTTTAATTATTTCCTTAATGATAAGCATTATCCCTTAGAAAAATTGAGATTTACCAGTCATAGCGGCGGAGCTATGGCAAAATTTTTATAAAAATTATGCATAAAATAATCTCATTCAAAGCATAAAAAGAGGACTTCCTACCATATTCTAGGAATTATCATCCTAGATTAATTGAAAGAATTTCATTACAATCATGGAGAAATTGAATTTTAATATCATGCATAAAGGATAAGTTTTTATATCAAAAGTGTTATTTTTACCATTTTTATTTCATGCATAGAAGTATGCATAATGGATAAATTTTTATATCAAAAGTGTTATTTTTACCATTTTTATTTCATGCATAGAAGTATGCATAATGGATAAATTTTTATATCAAAAGTGTTATTTTTATCATTTTTAATTTTCATGCATAGAAGTATGCATAAAGAAAAAAAATTTATATCAAAAGTGTTACTTTTATCATTTTTAATTTTCATGCATAGAAGTATGCATAAAGGAAAAATTTTTATATCAAAAGTGTTACTTTTATCATTTTTAATTTTCATGCATAGAAGTATGCATAAAAGAAATTTTTTTATATCAAAAGTGTTACTTTTATCATTTTTAATTTTCATGCATAGAAGTTTGCATAAAAGTTGATTATTTTATTATAAAAGTGTGACTTTTATCATAATTGAATTTCATGCATAGAGGTATGCATAAAAGTTGATTATTTTATTATAAGAGTGTTACTTTTATCATATTGGATTTCATGCATAGAGGTATGCATAAAAGATATTCTTTTTATACTAAAAGTGTGATTTTCCTCATAAATGGATTTTATGCATAACTTAGATGCATAAGAGAAATTCTTTTATTCTAAAAGTGTAATTCCTACCAAATTGAACTTATGCATAAGAAGATGCATAAAAGATTGATTTTAATTTCGAAAGTGTTAATCTCCTTAAATGGAATTTATGCATAAATAAAAGTGTAGAGAAATCTTATACTAAATATAAGAATTCTCTTAAAAAAGATATGAAATGTGATAAGATGTGATAAGAGGTGTATGAGATGTGATAAGAATTGATAAGATGCGTATGGAAAGTGATAGGAGGTGATAAGAGGTGTATGAGATGTGATAAGATTTGATAAGATGCGTATGGAAAGTGATAGGATGTGATAAGAGGTGTATGAGATGTAAAAAGATGTGATAAGATGTGTATGAGATGTGATAGAATGTGTTAAGATGAGTTAGGATGTGTTAAGATGTATATGGGATGTGTTAGAACGAGAATGAATGTAATATGGTTGTATGAATGTGATGTGGATGTATACATGTAGATGTATATGTATGAATGTGAATGTTGATGTGGATGTGGATGTATGTGAATGTGGATGTGAATGTGGATGTATAGATGTGAATGGGAATGTAGATGTGGATGTTTGTATGTATGTGGATGTAGATGTGGATGTATAGATGTGAATGGGAATGTGGATGTGGATGTATATGAATGTGGATGTATAGATGTGAATGGGAATGTGGATGTGGATATATGTGAATGGGAATGTGGATGTGGATATATGTGAATGTGGATGTAGATGTGGATGTATAGATGTGAATGGGAATGTGGATGTGGATGTATGTGAATGTGGATGTAGATGTGAATGGGAATGTGGATGTAGATGTGGATGTATAGATGTGAATGGGAATGTGGATGTGGATGTATGTATGTATGTGGATGTAGATGTGGATGTATAGATGTGAATGGGAATGTGGATGTGGATGTATATGAATGTGGATGTAGATGTGGATGTATAGATGTGAATGGGAATGTGGATGTGGATGTATGTATGTATGTGGATGTAGATGTGTATATATAGATGTGAATGGGAATGTGGATGTGGATGTATGTATGTATGTGGATGAGGATGTATGAATGAGGACGTGATAATGGATGTATGCATGTAGATGTGGATATATGGATGTGAATATGAATGTGGATGTGGACGTGGATGTATGGATGTGGATATGGATGTGTATGTATGAATGTAGATATGGGATGTGGATGTATAAATGAGGATGTGAAAATGGAGGTATGCATGTAGATGTGGATGTATGGATGTGAATATGGATGTGGATGTGGATGTATGGATGTGGATATGGATGTGTATGTATGAATGCGGATATGGGATATGGATGTATAAATGAGGATGTGAAAATGGATATATGCATATAAATGTGGATGTATGGATGTGAATGGAAATGTGTATGTGAATTAATGTGTCGTCGATATGAGGAAATGGATGAGAATGAGTACACATTGAATGGAATGTGGAATAAGTAATGTGGACTAAGGAGGGATAATGTGGAAAGACGAGAGTTCAATTTAGAAACTGTATTTTGTGACTGTTTGTAAATGACTGTTTTATGTCAAGAATGCTGGGGAAGCATTTTGACTGTCTTATGGATTAAGGTCATGAAGACCTAACTGTTAAAGTTGCAACTGCTGACGGAGAGTCAATGGAGGACGTCTCGCGTAGCAAGGTCGACCGAGGTCTTGACCAGCCTCGGTTCGATTTAAATGGTGAGCTTCCGGTACGGTGGATGAGGGACCAAGGAAGCGGCCTATGAGTGAAGCGCTAGGTCACCTACGAAGGATCCTAGAGGGTGCTGACCATACGGTGCTCGGGCTCTGGGTCGCCAAAGATACCCACACGTGCGTCGTGGAAGATATTGGAACAAGGAGTAAGAGTTGATTTGTGAAACCGGGCATGGATCTGGTTGAAATTGACGCATTTGCTAGGAGAGGCAGCGGCAGCAAAGACCAGGCCAAAGTCCATGGACATGATGCTGCATTGGCGCACTATCTTGGTTGTAACATACCCATCTTCACTAATAAAGAAATGTCCATGTAATAGATAAATTTATGAGTTTTTATGGTATAAAAATCAATGATTTTATTAAATGAGTCATTTCTACTTAGAATATTCAAAATTTGTGCCCAAATTTAGAATTTGCGCATGAGTTTACCCTATTATAGGATTTTACAGCATCAAAAACGGACACCGGATCAAGCTTATACGCAAATTTCAGTCATTTTTTAGTTAAAAAGCGATGACCTTTAAACCTTAATAAATGCATGATCGGGTGTCCGATTGACAAACAGTCTGCACCCCAACGACCAAGAGAACATCTCGGACAAAAACAAAATCCCCCCCCCGGCGGTCCAGCGCTCGCGTAAATTGAGGCCGGTGCCCCAAATTTGGAAACCCTGTCCCAAAATTTAGACCGTACACACTTACCAGGGTGCCCGTACGATGGCCGCACAAGAACCAAAGGACGACCGCCCACTATGTGGTCCACACGTACCGCGACGTGGACACCCATGCTGCCCCTGACCAGATAAGGTACATGTACCACTCCTTTCCCCGCTGATAACCGACATCGTACCTTTCCCCCTGAGCCATGCAGGGCCACTGATCTACAGCCTTTGCTGGTACACCGTCCTTTTGTCCTTGCTTTGCGTAGCGCCCATACCCGTACCCCATAGTTATATAAACCCCCGGGGTGCTCCATGGGCAACACACATTTCTGCGTAGCTTATGCTCTGTTGTGCTGCCGTCCGTACCGCCGTCTGTCCCTATGCAGCAGTGTACTTGCTATAGTACAGCCGCCCCTTATAGCCACCCCTCTCTACACCCCCTAAGGCAATTTTCCTCTATTCCTCTCTTGCTAGGAGGCAGTGTCCTTAACTCTTCTCCTCTCTCTCTCTCCCTCTCTCTCTCTCTCTCTCTCTCTCTCTCTCTCTCTCTCTCTCTCTCCCCCCCCCGTGGTGTGAAGAGACTTACAGCAGCCCTTCTCCCCTTTAGCAAAATGTTTTTGTGTTAAGGACATCTCACAATTTCCCCCCCATTTGCGTGGACTTTAGTAAGAGGTTTTAGCCTTAAGAGAGGGTTCATGCGCTGTGGTCTTTTGCTCGTACGATGAGCAAACGATCTCAGAATTGAGATCTAACTGGAGCGTTTTGATCGCAACAACGAGCCCTACAAGATGACGTCCAAGATGGCCCCTTCCTGAAAACGCCAAAATATTGCCTCTCGAGAGGAGCGCACAACAAACGAGATTAGAGAAGATGCTCCCGATGCAGCTTCACTCTCTTACAAAATTTAAGAAAATCAAGAAGATTTTCAAGAACATCAAGAAATGCAAGAAAATCAAGAAAATGCATTTTAAAAACTGTGGAAACTCCTGATCCAAGAATGACTAGCACTAATCGTGATTTTAAAAAAATACATTCTAAAAAATTAGATTAACAGTAATCTTGTAATGATGGAGAGAAAGAGAAACAGAAAAAGAATGCACTCATAATGGAGTACTGTGACACGAAGTTGGGGTTTGGACTTCGGTCACTTCTCAGAATCAAAACACACTTGTATAAAATCTCACAGCCTCCTCACCTCCCTTTCTCTCCCTAGATTAAGATAAAGATATACACATCAAAGGTGAGATCATAATTCATGGAAGGAAAGATGAAAGGCTCCAGAGAAGCAAGAATTTCTGCCAGTCTTGCAGCTCCAAACAAGAGGGGAATTCTTTGTTGGAAGAAAATCTTCCGACTCAGGATTATGTGAACGGAAACATATGGGGAATATTGGTAAGGTTCATCCGTTCGAATTGGGCGATTTGGATGGAACATGTTAAAGAAAATGAATATAGCAATCACTTACAAGAGGATAAGACACATGGGGTTTTCCTTTTGATAAGAGATTAGGAGAAATTAATCATGATTAAGAAAAAAGAGTGGCCAAAAGGCTATAAAAACAGAGATACACAGAGAATTACAGTTTTAAATCCATAAAGGCTGTGCAAGAGAGGATTATATAGATGCATAGAGCTTGAAGAGAGCTTCGCGTCTATATAAAAACTTTCAAAAACGGGCAACCGAGCGAAAAGTTATGAGTATTTTACTGCAAGACTATAAAACTGCCAAAATTCTATAAAAATAGAGATACACAGAGAAATGCAGTTTTAAATCCATAAAGTCTGTGCAAGAGATGATTAGATAGGTGCGTAGAGCTTGAAGAGAGCTTCGCGCCCATATAAAAACTTTTAAAAACGGACAACCGAGCGAAAAGTTATGAGCATTTTACTACAAGACTATAAAACTGCCAAAATTCATCTAAAAATTAGCAACTTTGGGAGAAATTCTGATCATCAATGAAGTAAGGGATTAAGAAATTAGTTATATGAGTGGAAAGAGCATAGAAAGAGCTTCCTAGCCATATGATCAATTTAAGAAATTAACACCCGAGTGATGAGTAATTACCGATTGAAATTTGGGTATTGGACCACAAAAACTGCACTTCTCTCTCTTTGCATGAAACCTCAATTTTCACATAGCCTCTTGTCTTTCATCTCCTTCATGATTCAAGCTAGAGGGTAAGGGTTAACATTGCTCAGCGGACAATCGTAAAGATTTACCTATGGTCCCCAAAGTCTTTCCACATGTTCATTACCGCTAAAACCATTGGTACCTCCAAAGGAGGGCGGCAATAAGGCAAGGGCTACCTTGAGAAGTCACAGGCCCACCAAGATAATGACTCCTTATACCACTTATCATGAATCATCAAAGAGGTCCAAAATTGGGTTAAGCATGAGGAGCTAATGCTAAATGAGACATTCACATGTAAAGAGAGTGTTTGAATAGGGGTTTGAAAGATAAGAGAATGGCAATGACACAAAATGCTCAATTGAGGAGGCTCATTCCTTGATTTGAAAGGGAGAGGAGGGCTCCTTTTATAGGTGGAGAATCACCCTCTCTTCCATTGTTACAAATTACAACATAAAAAACTTCAACCCTTTAGTGACATAAGGGTAGATGTCACCATCAATTGTCCTCTTAGGCTAAGTCTTCTATTGATTATTAAATTGAAGACTTTTTGACTTTGAGAATGTGATGAGATAATAGCCAAGCCTAAGTGGCATGTAGGTGGAGATCCCACTTACACATGGCGGAATTCTCCTCTTCCATGTAGGCATTCTAGAAGAATCTTGCCCAATTATGCACCTACACACACTCCTCCACATGCCTTCCACACTCCCCAACTTGTAGCCTTATGGTGAATACCATATTAATAATACAATAAAAATCCATGTGAGCATGAAGGCCCACTTTTATTTTCCACATCACTAGCCTATCTACCATACCAAAGTATTTATCAAGCATACTTGTGGCATTTACAATGTGTGCACCCTAAATCAAGTAAAACCATTATATTTGAAGATAGAATGCTGTTATCGGGGTAGCCGCCAAGCCGCCGCATCACCACGCTGTTATTCCATTGTGGGCGCCGCAATCTTCTTAGACAAGCTTCCACCTTATTACCATTGAGAAACCATCAAAATATGCACAAAATTGACAATGAAAGATATCAATTTTTCACGTCACATCTTTTCCCCCCAGCAGATCCTCCATGCTTGTCTGGGGGGGGGTCTGCTGGCCATGGTGCTCGAGGGTAAAATATCTTTAGCCGGTACTCATTGGCACGTCCGGGAACCTCCTGGCCACTTGCATCCTCTAGAAGATAGGTGTTATTTTTAAACTTTTGCTTTATCCTGAAGGGGCCTTCCCATCGTCGAAGAAGCTTCTTATCTAGTCGTTTCTCCACACGGCCATCATACCTCATGACTAAGCTCCCTTGCTTGAGTTCTGGCTTCTTCTTCTTCTTCGTGAGAGTGTCATGCCTTGCCTTGCGCCGTTGTTGTGCAGCCTCCAAATTTTGAAGTGCTTGAAGTCGCCTCTCATCCAAGATCTCCAGTTGTGCTAGGCATTGGGCATGTGTTTCTTCTTCATTATTCAAGCGTGCAAAAGATGTGCGAAGGCTTGTGATTTCCAATTCTATTGGCAAAATAGCCTCCACTCCATAAACTAACTGAAAAGGTGTGAAACCAAGAGAGAGTTTGTGAGTTGTCCTATAGGCCCATAGGACCTCTGGCAAATGCACATCCCACTTTCTCTTCATAGTATCCACTAGCTTAGACAAAGATCCACAAAGCAGTCCATTAGTTTTTTCTACTAAACCATTACATTGGGGATAATAGGGAGTTGACATAGCATGCTTTATTTTTAATTTCTGCACCAAAACTTCAATCAAGTCATTCCTGAAAGACCTCCCCCCATCTGTAAGGATTTCCAATGGACACCCAAATCGGGCACATATGTATTCCCTGAGAAAGGATGCCACAGCCACTGCTTTATTATTGACCATTGCCTTTGCTTCTGCCCACCTTGTTGCATAATCTGTGGCCACCAATATGTAATACTTCCCATGTGAGGAACGAGGAAGTGGGCCCACAAAATCTAATCCCCACCTTTCAAATGGACCATATGCTGGGATAGGGTTTAAGGGTCCGGGAATCAATTGCTTATGCCCATATGCCTAGCATACTTCACAGCTTCTGCACCACTCATAAACATCTTTGCTGAGTCAAGGCCAATAATACCCTGTGTTAAGGATCCTCCGAGTTGTGCTGGGGCTGAGGCAAAGTGACCTGAACATTCATGACATAATTCCATAATCCTTTTGGACTCCTCTAGGCTCACCACCCTCCTAAGAATCTTATCCTTACCTTGCTTGTAAAGAACATCCCCTAGAATTGTGTAAGGATGAGCTTTCCTGGTAAGCCTTTGCTTTTGTTGAGGATTCAATCCAGGAGGGAAGTATCCTGTATCTAAATAGTGTTGAACATCTTGGAGCTCAGGCCAACCTGTATCCATTAATGCAAGAGTAGCTTCTTTGAAAGAAGCCAAGGTTTTAGCAGCCAATTCATCAGCCTTTTGATTATCCTTCCTGTTAACATGCACAAATTTACAAAACTCAAAAGCTTCTTTCAACTCCATTGCCCTTTTATACAATTCTTGGAGATTAGGACTCCTTGCCTTATACTCTCCTTTCATTTGTCGGATGACCAATTGTGAATCCCCTTTAACCTCTACCTCTTCAATTCCATCTTTTATGCAATCTTCTAATCCCCAAATTAATGCATTATACTCAGCCACATTATTTGATATAGCCTTTGGAAATTCCCTACCCTTGGCCCATACCTCTTTTCCTTCTGGATCGAATAAAACTATCCCCCCAGCCCCACATTGCCTGGAAGGGCTAAAGGCTCCATCAAAATGCATAGTGAAAGCAGTTGGTGGTGTCTCCAAATCTTCATATATTTCTTCCTTTGCTCTTGTTCCTTCTTCCTCTTCCTTCCTGGTAAGCAAATCTGCAAGAGAGGCCCTAGTGGTGTTTTCTGTAATAAAAGTGAAAGAGAATTCTTGAAGCTCACAAATCCACTTTGCAAACTTCCCTCCTGCAGGATTGGGTTTGCGGACCAAGAATTGTAAAGAAGGTTGAGATGTGAGGAAGAAAAAAGGGCGAGGTAACAAGTATGACCTGAACTTCTTTACTGCAAAAACAAGAGACAAACCACCTTTCTCCATTTCACCATACCTCTCCTCGGCATTAGTGAGTTGTCGGCTTGCATAATACACTGGTTGCATACGCCCTTGCTCTCCCTTTTGCAAGAGAATAGCACCCACTGAATGTGATGAGACACTTGGGTTCACATAAAAGTCCTCCCCCCACCTAGGAGGCTGAACAATTGGACTTTGACTCATGCATTCCTTGAGCAAACAAAAAGATTGAATTTGATCGGGCCCCCATTGGAAAGAAACATTCTTCTTTGTTAACAGATTTATAGGATACATCTTCTCAGAGAACATGTCAACAAAGCATTGGTAATACTTTGTTTTACCCAAAATCCTCCTTACCTCCCGTACATTGGTAGGTGGTGGGAGGGCCACAATTGCCTGCACCTTCTCAGGATCCATCTCTATGCCTTCTTCTGAGATAACATGTCCCAAGAGAACCACCTTCCTTCGTGCCAAGCGGCATTTTCTAGGATTAAGACACCCTTTTGCATCATCAATACTTTGCAAGGCCAACCTCAACTTTTCCAAGTGATCCATGCGGCTTGAATAAATGCAAAAATCATCCAGAAAGACCCTTATAAACTTCCCCAAGTAAGGTGCAAATACCTGACTCATGAAGCGTTGAAAAGTTGCTGGTGCATTGGTCAAGCCAAATGGCATCACCCTATAGGCATACACTCCCCAAGGGGTGATAAATGAGGTCTTCCTTTGATCTTCTTCACAAATCCGGATTTGAAAGTATCCAGAGTATCCATCACACACTGAATACAACTCATGACCTGCAACTTGATCCAAAATCTCATCCTGAAAGGGTAGAGGATAATAATCCCTCTTTGTGCATGCATTCAGAGGGCGAAAGTCCACACACACACGCCATTTTCCACCCTTTTTGGGAGTGACTACAACTGGGAAAATCCACTCTGAATTCTCTACTGGAAAAATAAATCCAGCTTCAAGCAAATTAGTTACCTCCTTCTTAAGCACCTCTGCTTGCACTACTCCCAAATGCCTTAGCCGCTGCACCACTGGCTTACTTTGGGGCTTGAGATCAATCTTGTGCTCTACTAGGGTAACTTGGCGTACTTGTGAGTAGCTGTTTGCAAACAGGTTAGGAAATCCATCCAACATTTTTAAGTAATCCTCCCTTTCAGTACTTGCTATGGACTCATCAAGAAGAAGTTCATTCTGTTGGTGAAGACTAGTGAGGTCCACATCTCCTTTCTTGCACATGGTTAAAGAAGCTTCCCCTTCCAAGGCTCCATTGTCTTCAGCATCCCCTCGATCCCTTCCCAGGGAAAGACCAAATGCAACTCCCTCCACCTCTCCTTCTGAGATGGAATCCTCGGAGCTACCACTTGTCTCCTCTTCATCGGATGACTCTGACTCTGAACTTTCAGAAGTTGAAGATTCACCTCTTACCACTTTCTTGCGACGACTCTTGATGTTGTAGTGGACCTTCTTATTCTCACCTTGTAGAATAAGATCACCTGTCTCCCACTTTTGAATCGCCTTCACTTGGCGAAGCCATGGCCTACCCAATATCAATGGGTAAGCCCTAGCATCAGGCTTTGTAGGAATGACCTGAAAAGTTGTAGGCACAGAAATACCACATACATCCACTCCCAAATTTCTGACAATTCCTAAGGTTTTCACCCTAGTATTATCAGCAAGTTTGATGCGATAGGGAGAGTTGGTAGAAGACAACTTTAAATCAGCATCTTTCATTGTTTTTTCACTCATGACATTGATTGATGCACCTCCATCAATGTATGCATTAGAAATTGTCTGCCCCTCAATGATAACATCAATCACAGGCACGTCATCTCCTACATCAATATCCACCTTTTGAACCATAGGAGTCCCATTATCCCTCTTCTTCTTTTTCTTAGATTCCCTTGTGCTAGCCAGCTTACCCCATTCCTTTCTAAGCTTTGGAGAGAGAGTGCCAAAAGCTGCCCAAATGTGATTTGTGCTGTTTTCTCCCTAAGATCCGTTAAGAGGTCATAACTAAGAGATCCTTGTCCAAGAGGAAAGTCAGATTGTCCAATTTTTCTCCTAGATGACTTCTTCTTCTTCTTATTTTTCTCCTCTTCTTCAGATTTATCTTCTTCTTCTTCTTCTTGACTCCTAGTTTTACGACCCCTTTTTGCCATTAATGGCATCAATGTTTCCTCTTCTTCTTCTGAGCATGTTTCCTCTAAAAGTGCTAAACTTTTATCCTCACTTTTCCTCAACTTTGGACACTCAGTACGATAGTGCCCCTTCTCTTGACATTCATAGCATGTGACACTACTTCAGGTGGCCTTGCATTGACTAAGTGTAACTTCAAATCAGCAAATTCTGCCATAAGTTGTGCAATGTTATGATCCAAGGATGGAGCTTGTACCTGAGATGTTGAGGCTATCTCTACTCGTGGTGGGGTTGGCACACTTGGAGAAGATTGGAATGTGGACTCAATATGAAGAGTGGCCTCCTTCTTCAAAGCAATACGAAGGGCCTCTTTAAAACTAGTGGGATCTTTGCTAAGAACTTTTCCATGCAAGCGGGGATCCAAAGCCCTGATAAACTTGCTCATCTTAAGGTGCTCCATTGCTAAAGAACTCTTTGAATCTTCCATAGAAGGTGAAGAAGAAGAAGCAACAACATGTAAAGCAGCTTGTTGATATTTGATGAATAAGGCTTCATACCTCACTGAAAAGGCAGAAACTGACGCTCCATCCTTTTGGAAAATTTGATCCACTTGCAATAGTAAAGCATTTGGCGACTCCACTGTCCTAAATCTCTCCTTCATTGCTTTGGTCAACCTTTCCCAATCATTCTTGGACTCCTCTGGCAAAGCCTCATGCCAAGTTAAGGCCATACCCTCCAAGAAATCTGGAAGTATTTCTGCCCTCTCCTTCATAGACCAACCCGTCAAGCGGCATGCTCGGTTAAACTCTCGGAGATAACTCCCCGGGTCTTCTCCTTCCGATCCACGGAACACCGGAATGTTGAACATCTTGCACCAAAAGATGAGTAATGACAAGGGAAATTTACTTGTTTCAGAACAACTTTCCTTTAATCATGCGGGACCTTGAGGTTAAAATAGAATAATTCTAAGTAAAACCTACCCGCCGTCTCCACCAAAAGATGTGACACGAAGTTCGGGTTTGGACTTCGGTCACTTCTCAGAATCAAAACACACTTGTATGAAACCTCACAGCCTCCTCATGTAACGTCCCTCCCAAGCCATATATGTATGTGTCTCTTTTAATATAGATTTCAATAAGAAAAGAGAGTGTAATTAGAAAGAGTGAGACAATAAGGCTAGAAACATTAGAAAAGTGTTAGAATAAAAATATTAGCTTCAAAAATCCTAAAAGAAATAAGAACATAAGAATAGTTCTATTAAGAGATAAGTATCCCCAAAAATAGAATTTCGATTTTGGGTGATAAGAGGTCATGTTTAGAGTACTTTTACACATTTAGAGTCCATGCATACTAAAAATGTGGAAAAACAACGCGTTTCCAAAGATAGTGCGTTTGTGGCTATATACAGACGTTTTTACCTATTCTACCCGCGTTGGCTTGTAGACCAGATGCCTTCCCGTTCTTTTGACTGGTTACATGACTATATTCTGAGGTTTTTATCAGAGAGTTATGGCCAAAACAGTTTGCTATTTCTATCAGGGTCTCTACATAGAGAAAACTGTGAGAAGACAGCAAGTAGCCTCAAGGTAATCCTAGAGTTTGAGATGCATATATCCCTTCATTCTTATCTAATATCTTAGAAAAGAAGCTTAGATTTTCTATGGTCTTTCGGAGGAAGAGACCAAAACTCCATAGCTTTTCTTTTAGAGAAAAAATAGTATGCCGTAGCCCTGTAAGAGTAGGCTATTTTGCCATAGATCTTAGAAAGAGAGGAGAGTCACAGTATGAGTAAGAGGAGATAAAGCTTGGAGATGATTGGATGATTTCAATCATAAGAGAAGGTATTAGAAGACTCTATTTTCTAAAGCTCTTGTTAATAACGAGCAAAGGCAACGATAAACGACAAATTTCTATAAGGTATATACATATTTTATTTTTCATTTACATATCATTCTTAGGGGTTGAGGTATGGCCCCGGCTTCTCTATTGATTGTTACAGTAATCTATTTGATTGATTTACCATTTAAAGTTTGTATTCTTTTAAGCAATAGCATATGCCTGAATAAAGAATGTCTTATCGCAATCTCAAGTTGAAATGCTAAAATCTTTGTGAAAAGGATTGTTTTCTTGAGAAGGTAATATGGATTCTAGTACTATGGTTTAGTTGAATAAATGGATTGCTATCTTGGTTAAATTAAGGTACAGGTATAACTTCTCCCTGCCTTGACGCTGCCCCGTTCTTGTGCTTGTATAGCCGGACGGCGGAGACATTAGTAAGGCCCGGAGTTGGCCCATGGTATCCCTCATACCATTGGGAGAATGAGGTTTGCCGATTGAGGCAAGTGATTGTGATGATGCTGCCTAGTTCTGAGGGCCCAGGCTAGTGCGGTGAATTAGCCCACCCTAGTGCGCAGACATCCCTCTGAGGGGCAGGAGGATCGAGCGATGGAGCCTGAGAGGGCGACAGGCCGGCTTGAGTCCTCGCCAGCGGCCGACGATGAGGTGTATGGTCCCGTAGGGTTTTGCCCAGCATGTGGAGGCTGGAAGGCCGAATTCTAGATCATCGGCGGTATAAAGGAAAAGAATAAGAGAGCCAGTTTGGCTTGTATGAAACTGATTCATGTTTAAACTTTGTTTTTATAAATCTTATCTTTGGCATTATTGTATTGTGGAAAAAGGCAAAGGCTGTTTTAATAAACCTTGTGAAAGGGCCTTAATTAAGGAACATGTTTGTTTATGTTAAACAGTGTGGTAGGATTAATTAGAAAACAAATTGACGCGTGAGTAGGGTGGAAAGTGGGAGGATGGAATGCCCCGACGGCACCATCCTACGGACGGGTGGACCCGATTAGTCGGGTAGCTTTCCAACATATTAAGTGAAAGCCCTACGTTATATAAATAGGTTCTCGAGCAATTCTATTCTAGAAGACTAGGCCAATGGCTGTGCCTTGCATGGATGAGGAAAAAAGCGTTGTCTCTAGGAATCAAGACTAGTAGTTGCCCAATTTATGTGATCAATTACCCTATGGGTGATTTGATTTTAGAAGACCACGCTTCCCCTGCGGGATAGAACTAGGTCTTACCTATGAATCGTATCCTTGAATCTCTGTATGGTCAAGGTGTCGATGAGTAGGAAATTTTCTCTAAGATAAGACTTAGCGGACTATCTTAAGTGTTTCCCCTATTTGTGGAAGGGGGGAACCTTACAAGTGGTATCAGAGCCGATCTTAGTTCCTAGGATTTGTTTTTCAAAGGTTAACTATCAAAGGGATTAAAACAAGTGATTGTTTATCATATGAGGACGAATCAATCATCTCTACTGGCCATAGAAGTGATTTGAATATCCTCACATGTTGAGACGATCATCCTATGAAATTGTGCTTGTATCTTGGGGGTGCACACGCAAGATATTTGTACAATAAATTTGAGAAATGAGATTGGGGAGAAAACCTTTTGTGAGGAAAACATAGGGTGATCAAATTAAGAAACTAGTGAGAGACTGAATAGAAGGATAGACTAGAAGGATAGACCAAAACTTTGTTTAGAGAAATTTTTAGGATATATCTCATTAGTTCGCATATTATGAATTATTAAGATTATAACTCCATTAAGGTTTGAATAGTTGATGTGTGAATGTCATCCATTGGATGCTTTACGCTAGGACGATCATCCAAGATCTAGAACCCATCTCAGACAAACATGAGTCTAACTTTGGATGTGTAATTCCCAGAGGATCATGCTCTTAGATGTGTTAATCCCAAGATACTAGAAAACTAATCATCTTAGATATGTCAATCCTGGTAATCTTTGGATGTGTTAATTCCAAGATACCAGATGTGTAATTCTCAAAAAAATGAAGATCTCAAATGTATTAATCCTGACTGCCTTCAAATGTGGTGCTATGATAAGTATTTGATAGTTTTGAACTTTTAATGGATACAATGAAAGAAGCAAGCTCACCCTTGCTCGTGTCTGAAAATCATAAGAAATGCCAAATTAGTTGGAGGCATTGTTGTCAATCTAACCACTGGAGCTAAAATCAGTTATATGAGATGCCATGGAAGTACACCTTCGTGAAAGGTTTTGTCCTCTAGGATTTCAAGAGGATAAAATGAATGAATTTTTGGAGCTAACCCAAGAAAGGAAGACCTTAAAAGAATATCACCAAACTTTTGTTAAACTTCTCCGATTTGCTCTAGAGATGGATGAGGTAACTCTTCTCCATCGATTCATTTAGAAGCTTAATCTATCTTTGAATAACCTCATTAAGAATGTAAAACCATCCTCTATTTCAGAAGCCATAGTTATAGCCAGAGACTGTGATAAAGTTTTTTTATATAGAAAGTGTCGAGAAGGACATGAGTCCTTCCATGTTAATCAAGAAGAGGTCCCCTAATTCAAGAGGAACGTCAAGCCCACCCTTGGCTACAAGGAATCATGAGCTAGAGCAAAAATTAGGTCAAGAAATAGGGATAGTAGGGTTAAAATTAACCGAATTCAACAAGTATTTCTGTGAGTAAATAGAAGAGGATTGGTGCAAGATTCATGTGAAGTAGTGTGCATGATGAATAGAGGTATTCTACAAGACGATACTAAGATTATGAAATTGCTATCATAGGTTAGATTACGTAAAGGATTCCCTTATGTTTCTCCATGATAATTTATTAAGTACCATATTACATGGAGGTATAGAATAAGGATTTCGAAGGTTCATATCATATGAGAGGTATATGGATGCATGAAATTAGGATAATAAGGCCAATTAACTTTAGAATAATAAAGACCTTTTGGAGGCACAATAAAACGAGCCAAGCACATGAAATAAAAGACTCTTTAAGAACAATGTTTAGATAAAAGAAGATTTTTACCTAGTGGTGGGGACACCACTTTGAAAGAGACAGGAGGATTTACTTAGATACTACCCCAGCTCGCGAGATGAGGACATCTCGAATCTTTTAAGTGGGGGAGATTGTAACGTCCCTCCCAAGCCATATATGTATGTGTCTCTTTTAATATAGATTTCAATAAGAAAAGAGAGTGTAATTAGAAAGAGTGAGACAATAAGGCTAGAAACATTAGAAAAGTGTTAGAATAAAAATATTAGCTTCAAAAATCCTAAAAGAAATAAGAACATAAGAATAGTTCTATTAAGAGATAAGTATCCCCAAAAATAGAATTTCGATTTTGGGTGATAAGAGGTCATGTTTAGAGTACTTTTACACATTTAGAGTCCATGCATACTAAAAATGTGGAAAAACAACGCGTTTCCAAAGATAGTGCGTTTGTGGCTATATACAGACGTTTTTACCTATTCTGCCCGCGTTGGCTTGTAGACTAGATGCCTTCCCGTTCTTTTGACTGGTTACATGACTATATTCTGAGGTTTTTATCAGAGAGTTATGGCCAAAACAGTTTGCTATTTCTATCAGGGTCTCTACATAGAGAAAACTGTGAGAAGACAGCAAGTAGCCTCAAGGTAATCCTAGAGTTTGAGATGCATATATCCCTTCATTCTTATCTAATATCTTAGAAAAGAAGCTTAGATTTTCTATGGTCTTTCGGAGGAAGAGACCAAAACTCCATAGCTTTTCTTTTAGAGAAAAAATAGTATGCCGTAGCCCTGTAAGAGTAGGCTATTTTGCCATAGATCTTAGAAAGAGAGGAGAGTCACAGTATGAGTAAGAGGAGATAAAGCTTGGAGATGATTGGATGATTTCAATCATAAGAGAAGGTATTAGAAGACTCTATTTTCTAAAGCTCTTGTTAATAACGAGCAAAGGCAACGATAAACGACAAATTTCTATAAGGTATATACATATTTTATTTTTCATTTACATATCATTCTTAGGGGTTGAGGTATGGCCCCGGCTTCTCTATTGATTGTTACAGTAATCTATTTGATTGATTTACCATTTAAAGTTTGTATTCTTTTAAGCAATAGCATATGCCTGAATAAAGAATGTCTTATCGCAATCTCAAGTTGAAATGCTAAAATCTTTGTGAAAAGGATTGTTTTCTTGAGAAGGTAATATGGATTCTAGTACTATGGTTTAGTTGAATAAATGGATTGCTATCTTGGTTAAATTAAGGTACAGGTATAACTTCTCCCTGCCTTGACGCTGCCCCGTTCTTGTGCTTGTATAGCCGGACGGCGGAGACGTTAGTAAGGCCCGGAGTTGGCCCATGGTATCCCTCATACCATTGGGAGAATGAGGTTTGCCGATTGAGGCAAGTGATTGTGATGATGCTGCCTAGTTCTGAGGGCCCAGGCTAGTGCGGTGAATTAGCCCACCCTAGTGCGCAGACATCCCTCTGAGGGGCAGGAGGATCGAGCGATGGAGCCTGAGAGGGCGACAGGCCGGCTTGAGTCCTCGCCAGCGGCCGACGATGAGGTGTATGGTCCCGTAGGGTTTTGCCCAGCATGTGGAGGCTGGAAGGCCGAATTCTAGATCATCGGCGGTATAAAGGAAAAGAATAAGAGAGCCAGTTTGGCTTGTATGAAACTGATTCATGTTTAAACTTTGTTTTTATAAATCTTATCTTTGGCATTATTGTATTGTGGAAAAAGGCAAAGGCTGTTTTAATAAACCTTGTGAAAGGGCCTTAATTAAGGAACATGTTTGTTTATGTTAAACAGTGTGGTAGGATTAATTAGAAAACAAATTGACGCGTGAGTAGGGTGGAAAGTGGGAGGATGGAATGCCCCGACGGCACCATCCTACGGACGGGTGGACCCGATTAGTCGGGTAGCTTTCCAACATATTAAGTGAAAGCCCTACGTTATATAAATAGGTTCTCGAGCAATTCTATTCTAGAAGACTAGGCCAATGGCTGTGCCTTGCATGGATGAGGAAAAAAGCGTTGTCTCTAGGAATCAAGACTAGTAGTTGCCCAATTTATGTGATCAATTACCCTATGGGTGATTTGATTTTAGAAGACCACGCTTCCCCTGCGGGATAGAACTAGGTCTTACCTATGAATCGTATCCTTGAATCTCTGTATGGTCAAGGTGTCGATGAGTAGGAAATTTTCTCTAAGATAAGACTTAGCGGACTATCTTAAGTGTTTCCCCTATTTGTGGAAGGGGGGAACCTTACAAGTGGTATCAGAGCCGATCTTAGTTCCTAGGATTTGTTTTTCAAAGGTTAACTATCAAAGGGATTAAAACAAGTGATTGTTTATCATATGAGGACGAATCAATCATCTCTACTGGCCATAGAAGTGATTTGAATATCCTCACATGTTGAGACGATCATCCTATGAAATTGTGCTTGTATCTTGGGGGTGCACACGCAAGATATTTGTACAATAAATTTGAGAAATGAGATTGGGGAGAAAACCTTTTGTGAGGAAAACATAGGGTGATCAAATTAAGAAACTAGTGAGAGACTGAATAGAAGGATAGACTAGAAGGATAGACCAAAACTTTGTTTAGAGAAATTTTTAGGATATATCTCATTAGTTCGCATATTATGAATTATTAAGATTATAACTCCATTAAGGTTTGAATAGTTGATGTGTGAATGTCATCCATTGGATGCTTTACGCTAGGACGATCATCCAAGATCTAGAACCCATCTCAGACAAACATGAGTCTAACTTTGGATGTGTAATTCCCAGAGGATCATGCTCTTAGATGTGTTAATCCCAAGATACTAGAAAACTAATCATCTTAGATATGTCAATCCTGGTAATCTTTGGATGTGTTAATTCCAAGATACCAGATGTGTAATTCTCAAAAAAATGAAGATCTCAAATGTATTAATCCTGACTGCCTTCAAATGTGGTGCTATGATAAGTATTTGATAGTTTTGAACTTTTAATGGATACAATGAAAGAAGCAAGCTCACCCTTGCTCGTGTCTGAAAATCATAAGAAATGCCAAATTAGTTGGAGGCATTGTTGTCAATCTAACCACTGGAGCTAAAATCAGTTATATGAGATGCCATGGAAGTACACCTTCGTGAAAGGTTTTGTCCTCTAGGATTTCAAGAGGATAAAATGAATGAATTTTTGGAGCTAACCCAAGAAAGGAAGACCTTAAAAGAATATCACCAAACTTTTGTTAAACTTCTCCGATTTGCTCTAGAGATGGATGAGGTAACTCTTCTCCATCGATTCATTTAGAAGCTTAATCTATCTTTGAATAACCTCATTAAGAATGTAAAACCATCCTCTATTTCAGAAGCCATAGTTATAGCCAGAGACTGTGATAAAGTTTTTTTATATAGAAAGTGTCGAGAAGGACATGAGTCCTTCCATGTTAATCAAGAAGAGGTCCCCTAATTCAAGAGGAACGTCAAGCCCACCCTTGGCTACAAGGAATCATGAGCTAGAGCAAAAATTAGGTCAAGAAATAGGGATAGTAGGGTTAAAATTAACCGAATTCAACAAGTATTTCTGTGAGTAAATAGAAGAGGATTGGTGCAAGATTCATGTGAAGTAGTGTGCATGATGAATAGAGGTATTCTACAAGACGATACTAAGATTATGAAATTGCTATCATAGGTTAGATTACGTAAAGGATTCCCTTATGTTTCTCCATGATAATTTATTAAGTACCATATTACATGGAGGTATAGAATAAGGATTTCGAAGGTTCATATCATATGAGAGGTATATGGATGCATGAAATTAGGATAATAAGGCCAATTAACTTTAGAATAATAAAGACCTTTTGGAGGCACAATAAAACGAGCCAAGCACATGAAATAAAAGACTCTTTAAGAACAATGTTTAGATAAAAGAAGATTTTTACCTAGTGGTGGGGACACCACTTTGAAAGAGACAGGAGGATTTACTTAGATACTACCCCAGCTCGCGAGATGAGGACATCTCGAATCTTTTAAGTGGGGGAGATTGTAACGTCCCTCCCAAGCCATATATGTATGTGTCTCTTTTAATATAGATTTCAATAAGAAAAGAGAGTGTAATTAGAAAGAGTGAGACAATAAGGCTAGAAACATTAGAAAAGTGTTAGAATAAAAATATTAGCTTCAAAAATCCTAAAAGAAATAAGAACATAAGAATAGTTCTATTAAGAGATAAGTATCCCCAAAAATAGAATTTCGATTTTGGGTGATAAGAGGTCATGTTTAGAGTACTTTTACACATTTAGAGTCCATGCATACTAAAAATGTGGAAAAACAACGCGTTTCCAAAGATAGTGCGTTTGTGGCTATATACAGACGTTTTTACCTATTCTGCCCGCGTTGGCTTGTAGACCAGATGCCTTCCCGTTCTTTTGACTGGTTACATGACTATATTCTGAGGTTTTTATCAGAGAGTTATGGCCAAAACAGTTTGCTATTTCTATCAGGGTCTCTACATAGAGAAAACTGTGAGAAGACAGCAAGTAGCCTCAAGGTAATCCTAGAGTTTGAGATGCATATATCCCTTCATTCTTATCTAATATCTTAGAAAAGAAGCTTAGATTTTCTATGGTCTTTCGGAGGAAGAGACCAAAACTCCATAGCTTTTCTTTTAGAGAAAAAATAGTATGCCGTAGCCCTGTAAGAGTAGGCTATTTTGCCATAGATCTTAGAAAGAGAGGAGAGTCACAGTATGAGTAAGAGGAGATAAAGCTTGGAGATGATTGGATGATTTCAATCATAAGAGAAGGTATTAGAAGACTCTATTTTCTAAAGCTCTTGTTAATAACGAGCAAAGGCAACGATAAACGACAAATTTCTATAAGGTATATACATATTTTATTTTTCATTTACATATCATTCTTAGGGGTTGAGGTATGGCCCCGGCTTCTCTATTGATTGTTACAGTAATCTATTTGATTGATTTACCATTTAAAGTTTGTATTCTTTTAAGCAATAGCATATGCCTGAATAAAGAATGTCTTATCGCAATCTCAAGTTGAAATGCTAAAATCTTTGTGAAAAGGATTGTTTTCTTGAGAAGGTAATATGGATTCTAGTACTATGGTTTAGTTGAATAAATGGATTGCTATCTTGGTTAAATTAAGGTACAGGTATAACTTCTCCCTGCCTTGACGCTGCCCCGTTCTTGTGCTTGTATAGCCGGACGGCGGAGACGTTAGTAAGGCCCGGAGTTGGCCCATGGTATCCCTCATACCATTGGGAGAATGAGGTTTGCCGATTGAGGCAAGTGATTGTGATGATGCTGCCTAGTTCTGAGGGCCCAGGCTAGTGCGGTGAATTAGCCCACCCTAGTGCGTAGACATCCCTCTGAGGGGCAGGAGGATCGAGCGATGGAGCCTGAGAGGGCGACAGGCCGGCTTGAGTCCTCGCCAGCGGCCGACGATGAGGTGTATGGTCCCGTAGGGTTTTGCCCAGCATGTGGAGGCTGGAAGGCCGAATTCTAGATCATCGGCGGTATAAAGGAAAAGAATAAGAGAGCCAGTTTGGCTTGTATGAAACTGATTCATGTTTAAACTTTGTTTTTATAAATCTTATCTTTGGCATTATTGTATTGTGGAAAAAGGCAAAGGCTGTTTTAATAAACCTTGTGAAAGGGCCTTAATTAAGGAACATGTTTGTTTATGTTAAACAGTGTGGTAGGATTAATTAGAAAACAAATTGACGCGTGAGTAGGGTGGAAAGTGGGAGGATGGAATGCCCCGACGGCACCATCCTACGGACGGGTGGACCCGATTAGTCGGGTAGCTTTCCAACATATTAAGTGAAAGCCCTACGTTATATAAATAGGTTCTCGAGCAATTCTATTCTAGAAGACTAGGCCAATGGCTGTGCCTTGCATGGATGAGGAAAAAAGCGTTGTCTCTAGGAATCAAGACTAGTAGTTGCCCAATTTATGTGATCAATTACCCTATGGGTGATTTGATTTTAGAAGACCACGCTTCCCCTGCGGGATAGAACTAGGTCTTACCTATGAATCGTATCCTTGAATCTCTGTATGGTCAAGGTGTCGATGAGTAGGAAATTTTCTCTAAGATAAGACTTAGCGGACTATCTTAAGTGTTTCCCCTATTTGTGGAAGGGGGGAACCTTACAAGTGGTATCAGAGCCGATCTTAGTTCCTAGGATTTGTTTTTCAAAGGTTAACTATCAAAGGGATTAAAACAAGTGATTGTTTATCATATGAGGACGAATCAATCATCTCTACTGGCCATAGAAGTGATTTGAATATCCTCACATGTTGAGACGATCATCCTATGAAATTGTGCTTGTATCTTGGGGGTGCACACGCAAGATATTTGTACAATAAATTTGAGAAATGAGATTGGGGAGAAAACCTTTTGTGAGGAAAACATAGGGTGATCAAATTAAGAAACTAGTGAGAGACTGAATAGAAGGATAGACTAGAAGGATAGACCAAAACTTTGTTTAGAGAAATTTTTAGGATATATCTCATTAGTTCGCATATTATGAATTATTAAGATTATAACTCCATTAAGGTTTGAATAGTTGATGTGTGAATGTCATCCATTGGATGCTTTACGCTAGGACGATCATCCAAGATCTAGAACCCATCTCAGACAAACATGAGTCTAACTTTGGATGTGTAATTCCCAGAGGATCATGCTCTTAGATGTGTTAATCCCAAGATACTAGAAAACTAATCATCTTAGATATGTCAATCCTGGTAATCTTTGGATGTGTTAATTCCAAGATACCAGATGTGTAATTCTCAAAAAAATGAAGATCTCAAATGTATTAATCCTGACTGCCTTCAAATGTGGTGCTATGATAAGTATTTGATAGTTTTGAACTTTTAATGGATACAATGAAAGAAGCAAGCTCACCCTTGCTCGTGTCTGAAAATCATAAGAAATGCCAAATTAGTTGGAGGCATTGTTGTCAATCTAACCACTGGAGCTAAAATCAGTTATATGAGATGCCATGGAAGTACACCTTCGTGAAAGGTTTTGTCCTCTAGGATTTCAAGAGGATAAAATGAATGAATTTTTGGAGCTAACCCAAGAAAGGAAGACCTTAAAAGAATATCACCAAACTTTTGTTAAACTTCTCCGATTTGCTCTAGAGATGGATGAGGTAACTCTTCTCCATCGATTCATTTAGAAGCTTAATCTATCTTTGAATAACCTCATTAAGAATGTAAAACCATCCTCTATTTCAGAAGCCATAGTTATAGCCAGAGACTGTGATAAAGTTTTTTTATATAGAAAGTGTCGAGAAGGACATGAGTCCTTCCATGTTAATCAAGAAGAGGTCCCCTAATTCAAGAGGAACGTCAAGCCCACCCTTGGCTACAAGGAATCATGAGCTAGAGCAAAAATTAGGTCAAGAAATAGGGATAGTAGGGTTAAAATTAACCGAATTCAACAAGTATTTCTGTGAGTAAATAGAAGAGGATTGGTGCAAGATTCATGTGAAGTAGTGTGCATGATGAATAGAGGTATTCTACAAGACGATACTAAGATTATGAAATTGCTATCATAGGTTAGATTACGTAAAGGATTCCCTTATGTTTCTCCATGATAATTTATTAAGTACCATATTACATGGAGGTATAGAATAAGGATTTCAAAGGTTCATATCATATGAGAGGTATATGGATGCATGAAATTAGGATAATAAGGCCAATTAACTTTAGAATAATAAAGACCTTTTGGAGGCACAATAAAACGAGCCAAGCACATGAAATAAAAGACTCTTTAAGAACAATGTTTAGATAAAAGAAGATTTTTACCTAGTGGTGGGGACACCACTTTGAAAGAGACAGGAGGATTTACTTAGATACTACCCCAGCTCGCGAGATGAGGACATCTCGAATCTTTTAAGTGGGGGAGATTGTAACGTCCCTCCCAAGCCATATATGTATGTGTCTCTTTTAATATAGATTTCAATAAGAAAAGAGAGTGTAATTAGAAAGAGTGAGACAATAAGGCTAGAAACATTAGAAAAGTGTTAGAATAAAAATATTAGCTTCAAAAATCCTAAAAGAAATAAGAACATAAGAATAGTTCTATTAAGAGATAAGTATCCCCAAAAATAGAATTTCGATTTTGGGTGATAAGAGGTCATGTTTAGAGTACTTTTACACATTTAGAGTCCATGCATACTAAAAATGTGGAAAAACAACGCGTTTCCAAAGATAGTGCGTTTGTGGCTATATACAGACGTTTTTACCTATTCTGCCCGCGTTGGCTTGTAGACCAGATGCCTTCCCGTTCTTTTGACTGGTTACATGACTATATTCTGAGGTTTTTATCAGAGAGTTATGGCCAAAACAGTTTGCTATTTCTATCAGGGTCTCTACATAGAGAAAACTGTGAGAAGACAGCAAGTAGCCTCAAGGTAATCCTAGAGTTTGAGATGCATATATCCCTTCATTCTTATCTAATATCTTAGAAAAGAAGCTTAGATTTTCTATGGTCTTTCGGAGGAAGAGACCAAAACTCCATAGCTTTTCTTTTAGAGAAAAAATAGTATGCCGTAGCCCTGTAAGAGTAGGCTATTTTGCCATAGATCTTAGAAAGAGAGGAGAGTCACAGTATGAGTAAGAGGAGATAAATCTTGGAGATGATTGGATGATTTCAATCATAAGAGAAGGTATTAGAAGACTCTATTTTCTAAAGCTCTTGTTAATAACGAGCAAAGGCAACGATAAACGACAAATTTCTATAAGGTATATACATATTTTATTTTTCATTTACATATCATTCTTAGGGGTTGAGGTATGGCCCCGGCTTCTCTATTGATTGTTACAGTAATCTATTTAATTGATTTACCATTTAAAGTTTGTATTCTTTTAAGCAATTGCATATGCTTGAATAAAGAATGTCTTATCGCAATCTCAAGTTGAAATGCTAAAATCTTTGTGAAAAGGATTGTTTTCTTGAGAAGGTAATATGGATTCTAGTACTATGGTTTAGTTGAATAAATGGATTGCTATCTTGGTTAAATTAAGGTATAGGTATAACTTCTCCCTGCCTTGACGCTGCCCCGTTCTTGTGCTTGTATAGCCGGACGGCGGAGACGTTAGTAAGGCCCGGAGTTGGCCCATGGTATCCCTCATACCATTGGGAGAATGAGGTTTGCCGATTGAGGCAAGTGATTGTGATGATGCTGCCTAGTTCTGAGGGCCCAGGCTAGTGCGGTGAATTAGCCCACCCTAGTGCGCAGACATCCCTCTGAGGGGCGGGAGGATCGAGCGATGGAGCCTGACAGGGCGACAGGCCGGCTTGAGTCCTCGCCAGCGGCGGGCCGACGATGAGGTGTATGGTCCCGTAGGGTTTTGCCCAGCATGTGGAGGCTGGAAGGCCAAATTCTAGATCATCGGCGGTATAAAGGAAAAGAATAAGAGAGCCAGTTTGGCTTGTATGAAACTGATTCATGTTTAAACTTTGTTTTTATAAATCTTATCTTTGGCATTATTGTATTGTGGAAAAAGGCAAAGGCTGTTTTACTAAACCTTGTGAAAGGGCCTTAATTAAGGAACATGTTTGTTTATGTTAAACAGTGTGGTAGGATTAATTAGAAAATAAATTGACGCGTGAGTAGGGTGGAAAGTGGGAGGATGGAATGCCCCGACGGCACCATCCTACAGACGGGTAGACCCGATTAGTCGGGTAGCTTTCCAACATATTAAGTGAAAGCCCTACGTTATATAAATAGGTTCTCGAGCAATTCTATTCTAGAAGACTAGGCCAATGGCTGTGCCTTGCATGGATGAGGAAAAAAGCGTTGTCTCTAGGAATCAAGACTAGTAGTTGCCCAATTTATGTGATCAATTACCCTATGGGTGATTTGATTTTAGAAGACCACGCTTCCCCTGCGGGATAGAACTAGGTCTTACCTATGAATCGTATCCTTGAATCTCTGTATGGTCAAGGTGTCGATGAGTAGGAAATTTTCTCTAAGATAAGACTTAGCGGACTATCTTAAGTGTTTCCCCTATTTGTGGAAGGGGGGAACCTTACAAGTGGTATCAGAGCCGATCTTAGTTCCTAGGATTTGTTTTTCAAAGGTTAACTATCAAAGGGATTAAAACAAGTGATTGTTTATCATATGAGGACGAATCAATCATCTCTACTGGCCATAGAAGTGATTTGAATATCCTCACATGTTGAGACGATCATCCTATGAAATTGTGCTTATATCTTGGGGGTGCACACGCAAGATATTTGTACAATAAATTTGAGAAATGAGATTGGGGAGAAAACCTTTTGTGAGGAAAACATAGGGTGATCAAATTAAGAAACTAGTGAGAGACTGAATAGAAGGATAGACTAGAAGGATAGACCAAAACTTTGTTTAGAGAAATTTTTAGGATATATCTCATTAGTTCGCATATTATGAATTATTAAGATTATAACTCCATTAAGGTTTGAATAGTTGATGTGTGAATGTCATCCATTGGATGCTTTACGCTAGGACGATCATCCAAGATCTAGAACCCATCTCAGACAAACATGAGTCTAACTTTGGATGTGTAATTCCCAGAGGATCATGCTCTTAGATGTGTTAATCCCAAGATACTAGAAAACTAATCATCTTAGATATGTCAATCCTGGTAATCTTTGGATGTGTTAATTCCAAGATACCAGATGTGTAATTCTCAAAAAAATGAAGATCTCAAATGTATTAATCCTGACTGCCTTCAAATGTGGTGCTATGATAAGTATTTGATAGTTTTGAACTTTTAATGGATACAATGAAAGAAGCAAGCTCACCCTTGCTCGTGTTTGAAAATCATAAGAAATGCCAAATTAGTTGGAGGCATTGTTGTCAATCTAACCACTGGAGCTAAAATCAGTTATATGAGATGCCATGGAAGTACACCTTCGTGAAAGGTTTTGTCCTCTAGGATTTCAAGAGGATAAAATGAATGAATTTTTGGAGCTAACCCAAGAAAGGAAGACCTTAAAAGAATATCACCAAACTTTTGTTAAACTTCTCCGATTTGCTCTAGAGATGGATGAGGTAACTCTTCTCCATCGATTCATTTAGAAGCTTAATCTATCTTTGAATAACCTCATTAAGAATGTAAAACCATCCTCTATTTCAGAAGCCATAGTTATAGCCAGAGACTGTGATAAAGTTTTTTTATATAGAAAGTGTCGAGAAGGACATGAGTCCTTCCATGTTAATCAAGAAGAGGTCCCCTAATTCAAGAGGAACGTCAAGCCCACCCTTGGCTACAAGGAATCATGAGCTAGAGCAAAAATTAGGTCAAGAAATAGGGATAGTAGGGTTAAAATTAACCGAATTCAACAAGTATTTCTGTGAGTAAATAGAAGAGGATTGGTGCAAGATTCATGTGAAGTAGTGTGCATGATGAATAGAGGTATTCTACAAGACGATACTAAGATTATGAAATTGCTATCATAGGTTAGATTACGTAAAGGATTCCCTTATGTTTCTCCATGATAATTTATTAAGTACCATATTACATGGAGGTATAGAATAAGGATTTCGAAGGTTCATATCATATGAGAGGTATATGGATGCATGAAATTAGGATAATAAGGCCAATAAACTTTAAAATAATAAAGACCTTTTGGAGGCACAATAAAACGAGCCAAGCACATGAAATAAAAGACTCTTTAAGAACAATGTTTAGATAAAAGAAGATTTTTACCTAGTGGTGGGGACACCACTTTGAAAGAGACAGGAGGATTTACTTAGATACTACCCCAGCTCGCGAGATGAGGACATCTCGAATCTTTTAAGTGGGGGAGATTGTAACGTCCCTCCCAAGCCATATATGTATGTGTCTCTTTTAATATAGATTTCAATAAGAAAAGAGAGTGTAATTAGAAAGAGTGAGACAATAAGGCTAGAAACATTAGAAAAGTGTTAGAATAAAAATATTAGCTTCAAAAATCCTAAAAGAAATAAGAACATAAGAATAGTTCTATTAAGAGATAAGTATCCCCAAAAATAGAATTTCGATTTTGGGTGATAAGAGGTCATGTTTAGAGTACTTTTACACATTTAGAGTCCATGCATACTAAAAATGTGGAAAAACAACGCGTTTCCAAAGATAGTGCGTTTGTGGCTATATACAGACGTTTTTACCTATTCTGCCCGCGTTGGCTTGTAGACCAGATGCCTTCCCGTTCTTTTGACTGGTTACATGACTATATTCTGAGGTTTTTATCAGAGAGTTATGGCCAAAACAGTTTGCTATTTCTATCAGGGTCTCTACATAGAGAAAACTGTGAGAAGACAGCAAGTAGCCTCAAGGTAATCCTAGAGTTTGAGATGCATATATCCCTTCATTCTTATCTAATATCTTAGAAAAGAAGCTTAGATTTTCTATGGTCTTTCGGAGGAAGAGACCAAAACTCCATAGCTTTTCTTTTAGAGAAAAAATAGTATGCCGTAGCCCTGTAAGAGTAGGCTATTTTGCCATAGATCTTAGAAAGAGAGGAGAGTCACAGTATGAGTAAGAGGAGATAAAGCTTGGAGATGATTGGATGATTTCAATCATAAGAGAAGGTATTAGAAGACTCTATTTTCTAAAGCTCTTGTTAATAACGAGCAAAGGCAACGATAAACGACAAATTTCTATAAGGTATATACATATTTTATTTTTCATTTACATATCATTCTTAGGGGTTGAGGTATGGCCCCGGCTTCTCTATTGATTGTTACAATAATCTATTTGATTGATTTACCATTTAAAGTTTGTATTCTTTTAAGCAATAGCATATGCCTGAATAAAGAATGTCTTATCGCAATCTCAAGTTGAAATGCTAAAATCTTTGTGAAAAGGATTGTTTTCTTGAGAAGGTAACATGGATTCTAGTACTATGGTTTAGTTGAATAAATGGATTGCTATCTTGGTTAAATTAAGGTACAGGTATAACTTCTCCCTGCCTTGACGCTGCCCCGTTCTTGTGCTTGTATAGCCGGACGGCGGAGACGTTAGTAAGGCCCGGAGTTGGCCCATGGTATCCCTCATACCATTGGGAGAATGAGGTTTGCCGATTGAGGCAAGTGATTGTGATGATGCTGCCTAGTTCTGAGGGCCCAGGCTAGTGCGGTGAATTAGCCCACCCTAGTGCGCAGACATCCCTCTGAGGGGCGGGAGGATCGAGCGATGGAGCCTGAGAGGGCGACAGGCCGGCTTGAGTCCTCGCCAGCGGCGGCGGCCGACGATGAGGTGTATGGTCCCGTAGGGTTTTGCCCAGCATGTGGAGGCTGGAAGGCCAAATTCTAGATCATCGACGGTATAAAGGAAAAGAATAAGAGAGCCAGTTTGGCTTGTATGAAATTGATTCATGTTTAAACTTTGTTTTTATAAATCTTATCTTTAGCATTATTGTATTGTGGAAAAAGGCAAAGGCTGTTTTAATAAACCTTGTGAAAGGGCCTTAATTAAGGAACATGTTTGTTTATGTTAAACAGTGTGGTAGGATTAATTAGAAAACAAATTGACGCATGAGTAGGGTGGAAAGTGGGAGGATGGAATGCCCCGACGGCACCATCCTACGGACGGGTGGACCCAATTAGTCGGGTAGCTTTCCAACATATTAAGTGAAAGCCCTACGTTAGATAAATAGGTTCTCGAGCAATTCTATTCTAGAAGACTAGGCCAACGGCTGTGCCTTGCATGGATGAGGAAAAAAGCGTTGTCTCTAGGAATCAAGACTAGTAGTTGCCCAATTTATGTGATCAATTACCCTATGGGTGATTTGATTTTAGAAGACCACGCTCCCCCTGCGGGATAGAACTAGGTCTTACCTATGAATCGTATCCTTGAATCTCTGTATGGTCAAGGTGTCGATGAGTAGGAAATTTTCTCTAAGATAAGACTTAGCGGACTATCTTAAGTGTTTCCCCTATTTGTGGAAGGGGGGAACCTTACACCTCACCTCCCTTTCTCTCCCTAGATTAAGATAAAGATATACACATCAAAGGTGAGATCATAATTCATGGAAGGAAAGATGAAAGGCTCTGGAGAAGCAAGAATTTCTGCCAGTCTTGCAGCTCCAAACAAGAGGGCAATTCTTTGTTGGAAGAAAATCTTCCGACTCAGGATTATGTGAACGGAAACATACGGGGAATATTGGTAAGGTTCATCCGTTCGAATTGGGCGATTTGGATGGAACATGTTAAAGAAAATGAATATAGCAATCACTTACAAGAGGATAAGACACATGGGGTTTTCCTTTTGATAAGAGATTAGGAGAAATTAATCATGATTAAGAAGAAAGAGTGGCCAAAAGGCTATAAAAACAGAGATACACCGAGAATTGCAGTTTTAAATCCATAAAGGCTGTGCAAGAGAGGATTATATAGATGCATAGAGCTTGAAGAGAGCTTCGCGTCTATATAAAAACTTTCAAAAACGGGCAACCGAGTGAAAAGTTATGAGTATTTTACTGCAAGACTATAAAACTGCCAAAATTCTATAAAAACAGAGATACATAGAGAATTACAGTTTTAAATCCATAAAGGCTGTGCAAGAGATGATTAGATAGGTGCGTAGAGCTTGAAGAGAGCTTTGCGCCCATATAAAAACTTTTAAAAACGGACAACTGAGCGAAAAGTTATGAGCATTTTACTACAAGACTATAAAACTGCCAAAATTCATCTAAAAATTAGCAACTTTGGGAGAAATTCTGATCATCAATGAAGTAAGGGATTAAGAAATTAGTTACATGAGTGGAAAGAGCATAGAAAGAGCTTCCTAGCCATATGATCAATTTAAGAAATCAACATCTGAGTGATGAGTAATTACCGATTGAAATTTGGGTATTGGACCACAAAAACTGCACTTCTCTCTCTTTGCATGAAACCTCAATTTTCACATAGCCTCTTGCCTTTCATCTCCTTCATGATTCAAGCTAGAGGGTAAGGGTTAACATTGCTCAGCGGACAATCGTAAAGATTTACCTATGGTCCCCAAAGTCTTTCCACATGTTCATTACCGCTAAAACCATTGGTACCTCCAAAGGAGGGCGGCAATAAGGCAAGGGCTACCTTGAGAAGTCACAGGCCCACCAAGATAATAACTCCTTATCCCACTTATCATGAATCATCAAAGAGGTCCAAAATTGGGTTAAGCATGAGGAGCTAATGCTATATGAGACATTCACATGTAAAGAGAGTGTTTGAATAGGGGTTTGAAAGATAAGAGAATGGCAATGACACAAAATGCTCAATTGAGGAGGCTCATTCCTTGATTTGAAAGGGAGAGGAGGGCTCCTTTTATAGGTGGAGAATCACCCTCTCTTCCATTGTTACAAATTACAACATAAAAAACTTCAACCCTTTAGTGACATAAGGGTAGATGTCACCATCAATTGTCCTCTTAGGCTAAGTCTTCTATTGATTATTAAATTGAAGACTTTTTGACTTTGAGAATGTGATGAGATAATAGCCAAGCCTAAGTGGCATGTAGGTGGAGATCCCACTTACATATGGTGGAATTCTCCTCTTCCATGTAGGCATTCTAGAAGAATCTTGCCCAATTATGCACCTACACACACTCCTCCACATGCCTTCCACACTCCCCAACTTGTAGCCTTATGGTGAATACCATATTAATAATACAATAAAAATCCATGTGAGCATGAAGGCCCACTTTTATTTTCCACATCACTAGCCTATCTACCATACCAAAGTATTTATCAAGCATACTTGTGGCATTTACAATGTGTGCACCCTAAATCAAGTAAAACCATTATATTTGAAGATAGAATGCTGTTATCGGGGTAGCCGCCAAGCCGCCGCATCACCACGCCGTTATTCCATTGTGGGCGCCGCAATCTTCTTGGACAAGCTTCCACCTTATTACCATTGAGAAACCATCAAAATATGCACAAAATTGACAATGAAAGATATCAATTTTTCACGTCACAGTACCACATGCACTCATGATGGAGTACCACATGCACTCATGATGGAGTACCACATGCACTTAAGGGAGTACCACCATAGGCATGGAAGCTTGGAGCTCCAAGAAGTATGATTTGATTAGTCAAAATGATTAGATGTCCCTAATTACAATTTGTTCACTTATTAATGTTGGGCCCCCATACTGGCCCAGCCATATCCATGCCCATGGACTTCCCTAATGTCCAAAACCAATCCCCCTTCATTACAAACCATCCCCACCCAAAGGTTTCATCCTTGAAACCATGTATGGGTTGTTGGGAATCTTCTTGACTTCCTTCATGAATGCAGAAGTACATTTGTTGCAATTCCAAAAGTGTCTCACACAAGAGAACTCCACATAGATATGTCCACTTATTTGATGTACATATGGACTGCTCTCTATGATGTCCATAAGCCCACGGAGTCTTGTTGAGCTTTGATTTATGAGTGGTAAATTACACTAATGGTTTATGAGTGGTGAGTTACACTAATGGCCATGGCTGTCCATATAGTAAATTTACAACAATGACACTCTTCATATCATCATCCCAATCCATGCATATAGCTATCCAAAGACACCATACAGCTGTACCACTTTATCCACTATGATTCATTGCTTGTAGAAGCTCTAGATGGTCTTTCATGAAGCCTTCGGACTGCCAAGAAGCTTCTTCATTTGGCAAGCCTCTCCACGTCACAAGTTACTCAACAATAGACCTATTAGGAAGGTGTCTTTCCCTCATTCCTATCACCTTCTCTGCCACATATAGAATCATTCCCTCTTCATCCATAAGAGGCAACTCATCAATCACCTCTAATTGAGGTCCCACATACTTCTTCAAATGTGACACATGAAACACATTGTGGATCCTTGTGGTAGAAGGTAACAACAATTGGTAGGCAACCTCACCCATTAGGAGACCTTTGGACATCTTTTGGGCCTTGTAAGGATTCTTAATTTTTAGGGATTAAGGCTAATTTTGTGCTTTCTTAAGGAGACAAGGGCAATCAAGAGGGCTACTTGGAACCTATAATTTGAGCTTTCTAGCACTCTAATGTTGTCATTCTCTCTCCTCTTCTCTTTCTAGCAAACTCGTAACTAAGGGGGGGAAAAATGGATTTTTTTTCCATTTTATACTTTGAAACTGACCCCAGACCCACATATACGTATAATATTCAATTTTTAACCTTGATTTCCCCCTAAAACCCACTCTATCTCATCATTGAATGCCTCCACCTTTTTCTCCTTCATTTAATGCCTCCATTTTCCCACCAAATCAACCGAATCAAAAATCTCTTATCACTTTCCACATCATCGGTCTCGCAACTAAATAGTGAAAAAAAAAATCTCTCATTTTTAAACTTTTTTGCTTTAAAAGTTATCCCAAACCCATATATGTGTCAAAAAATCAAATTTCAGTCTCTTTTTCCCCCCAAAATTGAATCGACTCTCTCTCTCTCTCTCTACTCATCTTTGTAGCTTGGCCTCACTCTATCCCTCTCTCTACAACAATCCTCTCAAGGCTACTCTCCACTCTCCCTTTCTCTCTCTACTGTGAGCTAATGGCCTGCAAACACACTCTCTCTCCTCTCTCTCTCTCTCTCTCTCTCTCTCTCTCTCTCTCTCTCTCTCTCTCTCTCTAATCTCAACTCCTTTGGAGGGTTATGGTATGCACTTACTCCCTCTAATCTCTCAACTCCTATCCCCCCCCCCCTCTCTCTCTCTCTCTCTCTCTCTCTACTGTGATCTTTAGGGCCTTCCTCTTCTTTTCCACTATCAACTCCTTCTAAGCATGGCATTGCATGAAATCACTAACACTAATGTGCCATTGAATCGACTCAAGGTGGATTTGCATGTGCGGGTGTTGGAAGAGTATACAACTTCGGGCAAGGTTCATCTCACAAAAGAGGAGAGGAATGTATGTAGACAAGGGGGTCACACTAATGTGGATCTATGGGTTGATGGGCATCTATACCCAACTGACCCAATAGCACATTACCCACCCACTTTCAAAGACTTACCATCATTCAGTATGTCAGAGATGGTGAGAATGGGATGCTTGGCTACTGCAAGAGATTAGCAACAACTGATGCTACTTGAGTCTTCTACTTGTCATCACAGTTGCATACGCTCCAAGTTAACCTTGCTAGTGTACACCAAGGCCTACTTCAGGCTTAAGCAAAAATCAAGGAGCTTGAGGGTGTAAATCAAGAGAGAGTAACGTGTGTGGAAAAGCTTATGCAGACCATCTCCCACATGAAAAGCACTCCTATTAGAGCTAGGGAGCATAAGAAGCCACTCAAGCACATCGAAACACTTGCTATTAGAGGGGACGCTCCTAAGCAAAGAGTTCTCAAGCAGCGCGGTATGCCTCCTCTTTCTTATTCTCTAGCACTTTCAATTCAAAATTCCAATGTAAATCAAGTGTGCAGTTTTTAAAGTATTCCTTCAAGATGCCAAAGGTTCTGATCAAACCAGGGATTGTAATGAGCTCTTGCGCTCTTTCACAAAATGAGGGAACATGTGCTTAAAATGATTAGGGATCCCCGTTTGCAAGAAGATATGTATGGCTATTTCCAATGAAATCATACAAGAGGTTTCCCAAAGTATCAGCAGTGTTGATGTTGTAAATGCATGCGATGAGGTAGGCATTAGTATAAAGGGCTACAAGGCTCTTCATCAATTGCTCGGAGACACCCTTCATAGTACAAAAGGTATCATGCACAACCTTTTCTTGCCACCACCAAAGAGGGTTCGTCTAGCAAAGGGAGTGAGCAATGAAGATGTAAAATGCAGGATTGGGGATTACTACCACATCAATGATACACTTACCATTGCAGCATGGGGAAAGAAGAAGAATGTGGATGGTAATGTTTCATTTGAATTCAATGAGTTCAATAGAATTTTTGTTGAAATGCAAAAGCTACAAAAGGTAATGATATTGTTCTATGGGTTGCCTTATGGATGTAAGTATCACAAGTAACCTTGTACACATTAGATCTGTGCTCATTTACAAGGAATGACTTAACATTTTGTTTGATTATTGTGTTTTTTAGGTTCCAAGGTCTCCTTTGTGCTGAAGTTGGACAAGTGCCAGATTGTGAACGAAAGAAGGCTAGAGAGAATGAGTGTCACACTCATGAACCACGTTATGATGGCAGCCTTTAAGTCTCCATCTGCTCTACCAATGTTGCAGAAGGGCCCGATGATGAGGTAGAGAGCATAGTTGATTTTCAAGAGCAAGGGCATGACAATATTTCACACACTAAACCATATATGGTGGTTAGGACCATTTGAGGTTCCCAAGGAGACACATGAGGTGCTATCATGGGTCTTTAAGAGGTTGCCTTGGGTCAGTGATGTGATAAAATCACAAATAGGGGGTGAGAAGCTAGATGTTGATGTTTTAGGGAGCTTTGACGTTATTGGCATCTTGGTGGGGATCTGAAGACAATAAAGTGTATGCTGGGTTGCACTCAAGGTGCAAATACAGCTCACCCATGCCCTTGGTGCATGCATGGATTGAAATAAAAAACCAAGAAGAAACGCAAGGGGACAGCCAATGGTGAAGAGGAATGTGAGGAAACAGGAAATTGCGAGGGAGAGTGGGATGGTGGTGTCCTTTCATTACCTATGTTGGCGCCTCCAAACAGGGACTTAAGGGACAATAGTTGAAACCCCATAATTCCTTTCCCTCTTAGGAATGTTCACTTTTGTACTTTGTATACTTTCATGCGTATCTTTGACCGCCTCTCTCAAAGTGTCACATGGACTTTGCATTCACTATGCCCAGTAAAACTCGACAGGATGAGGCGTTTGCTAGAGTGGGGAAGATCTTAAATGACATTGGTTGCCATGGGAGCAACATGGAGATAAGAGTTAACCAAAAGACCTCTGGAGTTTCACATATGGTTGCTCAAAATTTTTGAATGAGTGGAGGCAAGACGAGAAGGTTTCTCTAGAAGCCTTGCAACAAGAAGGATAAGGTTTAGAGAAATGTAGACAGGCAGCATGTCGAGGAAGGTGAAAATGTTCCTATATGAAGAGATGGGAGATGTCGAAAGACTTTTGTGCTTGTACTACTTCAGACTACTTGGATGCAAACATTGTTGTTTTGCATGAGCAAGTGTAGGAAAACTTCAATAAGGTAGTGTGGTTGATGAGTCAAAGTAGCACGACGGACAAAAATCGTAAACAATTTCAAGTAGAGTTGAAAAACTTCATTGAAGCCGTGGTCCACACCTGGGGTGAATTGAATATTGTGAATTACATGGTCATATAATGCTTTTAAAGGTTTCTAAAAATAAATTTCTTCTTCTAATGCACTTTTCCTGAATGGTGGTTTTGTTTGCTATCTGCAGCACATCTTGTACATTTATGGTGCATATTTCATGAACGCCTATGGCTCGCTTGACATGTGGATCACCCAAGGAATGGAGAAAAGTTATTACCATGCAAGGGGAGTCTATTTCAAGAACACAAGACATGGAGGTGGCAGGACTCGATCAAACTATCATGTTTGATTGGTTCTTCCATTATATCTTTAGGAGGAACCTTTCAAGGGAGAGAGTTCAAATGTCCAAATTGGCCCAAATTGTTAAAATGAAAAGTAAGGGTCAGAAAACAGCAAGGTGGAGGGCAGGGGAAGGACCTACATGTCATGTGGCATGGAGGGTTACACGTAGGAGAGTTGGTAAAGTATGGGCTCCTATAGACTTGAATGAGGCCTAGGGTTGATGTGTAGCTAATCTATGGGGATACTATCTCTTGAATGTAATCAGGTGTTATAATTGAGAATGTAAATGGTTCTTTTTTGCCTATTTTTCTGGTCCGTGACATTTTTTTGAAAACTAGGGTTTCATGTAATGATTACGTTGGCCACTATAAATGAGCACCCTCTCTCTTTTTGTCCATTTTGTACAAGCACTTTGAGAGCACACAAACACTAACTCCTCATGGGAACAATCACTGCTTCCGAACTCACACGGTACTTATTCTCTATTGAGGTCCCCATTGTGAGACCCCTCTGCCCGTCCGACGCACCGGATTCCCGGTTGTTAGCAGCGGAAGTAGCTTCCTCTTGTACGGGGCAAGGTTTCCCACTCGGGGCCTCGCCCACGAATGTCCAGACACGAGACTAATCTGGTGGTCCTTCCAAAACCAAAACCGGGAAAAATTCCCTTGCCCGAAAAACGGGGACGCTTTCACCTTTTTTTTATTTTCTTAACGAATTTTCTTACGGGGTCAAGAGAACTAAACTATCCTTCACCTGATTAAACCAGATAGAAGGAAAACTATTACAGACTTAACTTGAAGAAATCAATGCTTTTTTCCTAACCGAATCAGGCACAGCTATTGATCTAATCATTTGAGAAAGTCTTCAGGATTTTATTTAACTACTTGAGTTCTAAGCTTATTCTTATTATTTCAATTTCATTATTAAAACTCCACTGATTCCAGCCTAACCCCATCCGCCACCCAACCATTGGAATCGGTAAAACCAGACAGCTACTCACCCACCCATAATTGAATGCCTTTCTTAACTTTTGCTTTCGAATACAGATACGCACACACTCCTCTTTAAAACTTTAACTTATAAAACAATCCATTGACAAACAATTATTGGTTGCAGATGTTATAACGTAAAATTTCCATCCAGCCCCTTGTTTCTCCCAAAAAAAACAATATCACTCTGGACTCTCCGTTGAGACTAGCTGGTCAGCAAACGAGATCTAGAAACAGATTACAATAATCATTTCGTCCATCATACATATCTTCCACGACATATGCATGGGTGTCCTAGGCACTGCGAGCCCATGCATCGCCTAGTCAGAACCCTCTAGGATCCTTCTTAGGTATTCTGGCACTTCACTTAGGGATCGCTTCATCGGCCCTCGTCCATCATACCGAAAGTGCACCATTTTAACCGTACCGAGGCTGGTCAAGACCAGGCTTTCCCGCGTGAGCTGTCCTTTGAACACTCCCTGCTACCAACTGTTGTGCAACCGGACTTCCCTTAGAAAAACACATACCAAATGTTCTCTCTAGCATTCTGGTGTAAGATAGTCCTTTAAGAAAACACGGTTTCTATGCAAGTTTTCAGTTTGATTTTCATTTGAATACAAGGAGTATTTCTTGAATCAGTATCACCAAAATGTCTTGATCGTAATTCTGAATTCCATAACAGAATTTCTCGAATTCTGGAACTTTGATCCATGTTGCCACGACTATTCCAACGTCAAAAGCCATGGCCATACTATTCTATATGTCAAGTGCCACGACCGTACCAACCCGATTCCATGTCTGTTTCATCTACTGTGCCCACGCCTGTACCATCTAAAGCATAGACCCTTCCCTGGAGATGCCACCTCCGTACCAAACTTTGCCATGGCCGCGTCCTTCCTGCAAAACTATAAATAGGGGCCCTCCACTTCATTTTTCTCACTCTTTGCTCTCTCCCTAGCCAAACTCTTGCAAATTGTTTTCTTGAGCTTGCACCTCCCTGCCTCCTATATTCCTCCCAATGGCTGAACACTCAGACTTCTCCCTAGAGGTCCTTCCCCACACTCCCCAAAAAAAGAAGCGCCAAGCTCGAGGACACTTTGAGGAGTGTGGCCGGCACCCAACACAGTTGTTCCACCTCGAGGAGAACTCGATGAAGTAGGTCAGTGGCTTTGGACACACTATCCAAAGCCTTCTGAAGAACAATCATAAGGTGGAGCACATGAGTTCTATGGTCTAAAAACGAGTTTCAATGAGTCACTAGAATAATTTCTTAGCAAGATGAAAACATAATGAAACAACTAGATGCCAAGATGGGAGATAAAGATGCATTAGTCATTTTCTTAAAAAGCATACCAAAAGTTTACAATGCATGGGTGTGACTACACTACAAAATTTGCGAGAACCAACATTTGAAGATGTGCTTCCTCTCTTCTTGAAGAAGAAAAAGAGCTAAAGCAAGGAAGCACAATTGTGCAACACACACTCTTCAACAAAACAACAAAGAAATGCTTTCACTGTGGAAGCATGGGGCATTACCAAAGCGAATACAAAGTCAATCACAAGCCAAAGTGTCACCATTGCAAGAAGCTAGGACACAAAGAAGAAGAATGTATATTCAAGAACCAAGAAGCCAACTACATCGAGCAAAAGAGGAGATTCCCAATGAAAGACTCTTCTAAGAGCTACATCAACAAACCTCATTACACTTGAGCCTATCTTTCAGCCTACATGTAAAAAGGGGTCACCATATGAGAGTAGAGACCCATCTCATCTCATTTCAGTTGTTTCCACTACACCTTACCACCTTAAGTAGCTATCTTGGCACTAAGGGGGGGTGATGACATGGTGTAACCAAAACTTACCACTTAAGAGTAGCACATAAAGCACCTAGGGGTGGGGTACTGGAGTTTTGAAACCTTATCTCCAGCCACGTTGCAGTAGCCTAAGAATATGGCACCAAAGGGGAAGTGTTGAGAAATATGGTGCCATGAGCACAAGGAAGGTAGGGAGTGAGTGTAAGTCTAACAAGCTGCCACATGAGTAAGCAAGAACTATTCCACATGAGTAAGCAAGAATTATCCCACATGAGCCAACAAATCCAAGATGTGCCCACCTCATATAAAAGGGATCACTTTCAAGCAATCAAATCAAGCAATCAAATCAAGCAAGTTTTGAAGCCTTTCTACGAGTACAAGTCTCAATCTTGTAACCTAACTAAACTTGAGTCTAAAGCTTAATTAGTTTAGTTTTTTATCGATATAAGTGTCCTTAGGAAACATCCACCTCAGCTTAGGGTTTTACATCATCTCTTTAGCCCACAAGCCTCCATAGCCATAGCTTGAGAGGAACTCATTTTTTTAATAGAAGCCAAGCCCAAGAGCAATCGAGACTAGCTAAGAGGGTACATGTGAAGACTCTAAAGAGTCTCCATCTCCAATCATGGTTCCTAGACCTAAATGAACAACGGCGATAGAGTTTGTCTCTTTCATCAAGCTAAAGATCATCAAGCTCTTCTCTACATGGCAAACAAACCTTGCAACCGAAAGAATCACCCGATGGTTGCTGATCTTGCTTGAGTTCGACTTAACAGTACGGAAGGGCTCACAGCATGTCTTGGCAGACATATATGCCACGCATTCCCAATAGCGAGCCACCGGTGTTGATGACGATTTACCAAACGTTGCCTTATTCCAACTATGCTTAATTCCGAAATGGGGAGAGGAGGTTTGTACACTTCCTAGCCAATGGCCTACTAGTTAACCCACTCCTCAAGAAACACCATGCATAACACCTCATTAAATAGGCGACCCCCTACCATTTACTTGCAAGCCAACTCTACATGCAGGGAAAAGATAAAATTATAAGACGCTATTTCTTAGAAGACGAATATGTCTTCCTTTTAGGACAGGCTCACTCCGCCTGTGTGCTGGGGGGTGGCAGTTTGCAGTAGATATCAATGCACATAAAGTCCTTACCATAGGACTATGGTGGCCCACCTTAATGGTCAACGCAATGGAATATGTCAAGCAGTGTGGTGAATGCCAAAAACGACGACCGAGTGATAATTCCACACTTTAAGGAAAATATGTCCTCAACCCAGTTGTGTCCTTGCAATCGTTTGAAAAATGGGGCATTGATTTCATTGGAGCTATTAGTCCCGCCACTCACTCCACTCAAGCTCGATACATCTTGCAACCACATACTATTGCATGAAATGAGCCAAAGCAAGGACTATCCACAAGGTCTAATGCATGAGCTACTGCAAAATTCCTGTATAAGGTCAATGATTATATGCTTCAGATGCACTCTTAAAATCCTGAAAATGGCATGCACTTCCTTAATGAGGTAATCTAATGCCTCTTACAAGAATTCCTCGTCACATTCACAAGAAATCTTCCCCACACCACCCCTAAGCCAATGGCCAAGCAAAGGGCACCAATAAAGTTCTTTGTGCCATTTTAACTAAAATAGGTTAAGCGAGCTAAACGATTAGGAACAAAAGTTGTATGTGGCACATTGGGCTTATTGAACATTCTCCTACAAGGCTACTACTAATGCGATACCCTTCAGTATGACCTATGGTACTGTATGGAGAACTTGCTCGCAAGTTTTTGAATTGCAGTAAACGAAAAACACATGGGCAATGTCCTCGGCTCTATCCTATTTGAGCTTAAAAAGCTTGACAAAACACGCCTCCTCGCTATCTATAGTATAAGTGTCGAAAAAATGAGGCGTAAACAGTGGTTTGATGACCAGCTTAAGGGGACAAACAAATGAATGAGGGCGACATATGGTCCTCGTGTTTAGCACAAAAACGCATAAAAAGAAACTCAAGCTCAGAGGCTTAGGACCTTTCCTAGTCACTGAGATAACCCTGTAAGAAGGCGGAGTGCGCATAGAGACACTCATCCGTGATGTCACGATAGCGGGATATTTGAATTGTAGCAAATTGAAATGCTACTATGGCCACTAACCAAAACCACCCTCAGGGCCATTCATGACAAAAAACAATGGAAAACCGAACACGAACAGATAAAACACGTAGTCCAACAAGAGACTAAGGAACGGCAAGCCAAACTTTGGGGGGAAAACATTGTGGTTAACATGGCCCAAGTTGTAGACCTTGAAGAAGAAGATTGGGAGGTGAAACGTGCTCGATTATGGTTAGGAATGACCACCCCGACAAGCTTCACTCAAAAATTGGCTCTTGTCGATACAGGGGCTATTTACAACTTGATGTCTTATGACACATGGCTTTCCCTTATTAGGAGGCCCCCATTAAAAGACACCCCCTTCCATAGTCACAACCGTGGCCTCTCAACAAGTAGCTTAATGTTTAGGCACAATCACAACCTTATTCCACATTGGAAATAATCCCTTAGAAGGGAAGTTTTATTTGATGTCTCCAGGAACTATGCGTGAGTAAATTCTTCTCGGATGAGGATGGATGGGACACAACCGCTGCAACATCGACTCGGACGCAAGAACTGCCACCCTACAATTGGCCTCCGGCCAAGTTACAGTCCTAATAATGGATGAAGAACCTGTGCCCTCCAATCACTCATGCCGAGATGATAACCCCCATCCTACCCTCACTATTGTTATTCCACCCTTCACCAATCCATACCGCTCAAAAAGAGGCCTCTCCCAACTCTGGACACCCAATTGCCTCGCGTTTTCTCCCCACTACCCAACTCTCCAACAGCCCAATCTAGCCTCCCCAATGCCACCAAAGTTACTGACCCCCCCGCAAAATAAATGGTTTCCTTGTGTGCATCAATTAGATTTGTTAGTAGGGTTAGTGTTGTTAGTGAGGTTAGTTTTGCGGGGGGGGGGGGGGGGGGTCAGTAACTTTGGTGGCATTGGGGAGGCTGGATTGAGCTGTTGGAGAGTTGGGTAGTGGGGAGAAAACGCGAGGCAATTGGGTGTGGGAGAGGGCTCTTTTTGACCGGTATGGATTGGTGAAGGGTGGAATAACAATAGTGAGGGTAGGATGGGGGTTATCATCTCGGCATGAGTGATTGATTGGAGGGCACGGGTTCTTCATCCATTATTAGGACTGTAACTTGGCCAGAGGCCAATTGTAGGGTGGTAGTTCTTGCGTCCGAGTCGATGTTGCAGCGGTTGTGTCCCATCCATCCTCATCCGAGAAGAATTTACTCACGCATAGTTCCTGGAGACATCAAATAAAACTTCCCTTCTAAGGGATTATTTCCAATGTGGAATAAGGTTGTGATTGTGCCTAAACATTAAGCTACTTGTTGAGAGGCCACGGTTGTGACTATGGAAGGGGGTGTCTTTTAATGGGGGCCTCCTAATAAGGGAAAGCCATGTGTCATAAGACATCAAGTTGTAAATAGCCCCTGTATCGACAAGAGCCAATTTTTGGGTGAAGCTTGTCGGGGTGGTCATTCCTAACCATAACCGAGCACGTTTCACCTCCCAATCTTCTTCTTCAAGGTCTACAACTTGGGCCATGTTAACCACAATGTTTCCCCCCCGAAGTTTGGCTTGCCGTTCCTTAGTCTCTTGTTGAACTACGTGTTTTATCTATTCGTGTTCGGTTTTCCATTGTTTTTTGTCGTGAATGGCCCTGAGGGTGGTTTTAGTTAGTGGCCATAGTAGCGTTTCAATTTGCTACAATTCAAATATCCCGCTATCGTGACATCACCGAGTGTCTCTATGCACACTCCGCCTTCTTGCAGGGTTATCTCAGTAACTAGGAAAGGTCCTAAGCCTCTGAGCTTGAGTTTCTTTTTATGCGTTTTTGTGCTAAACACGAGGACCATATGTCGCCCTCATTCATTTGTTTGTCCCCTTAAGCTGGTCATCAAACCACTGTTTACGCCTCATTTTTTCGACACTTATACTATAGATAGCGAGGAGGCGTGTTTTGTCAAGCTTTTTAAGCTCAAATAGGATAGAGCCGAGGACATTGCCCATGTGTTTTTTGTTTACTGCAATTCAAAAACTTGCGAGCAAGTTCTCCATACAGTACCATAGGTCATACTGAAGGGTATCGCATTAGTAGTAGCCTTGTAGGAGAATGTTCAATAAGCCCAATGTGCCACATACAACTTTTGTTCCTAATCGTTTAGCTCGCTTAACCTATTTTAGTTAAAATGGCACAAAGAACTTTATTGGTGCCCTTTGCTTGGCCATTGGCTTAGGGGTGGTGTGGGGAAGATTTCTTGTGAATGTGACGAGGAATTCTTGTAAGAGGCATTAGATTACCTCATTAATGAAGTGCATGCCATTGTCAGGATTCTAAGAGTACATCTGAAGCATATAATCATTGACCTCATACAGGAATTTTGCAATAGATCACGCATTAGCCTTGTGGATAGTCCTTGCTTTGGCTCATTTCGTGCAATAGTATGTGGTTGCAAGATGTATCAAGCTTGAGTGTAGTGAGTGGCGGGACTAATAGCTCCAATGAAATCAATGCCCCATTTTTCAAACGATTGCAAGGACACAACTGGGTTGAGGACATATTTTCCTTAAAGCGTGGAATTATCGCTCGTCGTTTTTGCATTCACCACACTGCTTGACATATTCTGTTGAGAGATATAATCGTGGTGTTGTGTGTATGTGGGAAAGCACCCTAGAGGTGCAAGATATTGTGTGTATGTGGGAAAGCACTGTAGAAGTGCAAGATATTGTGGTGAGATGGAATGCCACATGTAATATTGTATGGTGTGTGAGTGTTGACCAAAAGAAGTGGAAAAGGGAGTGCCACATGGATGATGACATGTAAAGTGGGATAAGGCTTGAGAGCCTATATCATTGTATGGTTCATTGTGATATGCAATACAAGGGAATAGTGTTGAGTGTGCAATATCTCTCTCTCTAGTTATGGAGTTCTTAGTGTGGTTTAATCCACCTTAATCTTATGCTTAATCTATCTCCTTCACCATGACCAATCCCATTTCTAGAATCTTAACATGGTATCAGAGCCAAATGGGCTCTTGGTCATGGGTGATTATTATGTATATTAGCTTGTTTGTGTGTTTGTTTGATTAAGCATTATTTTGAGTTATTATGAGAAAAAAATTATGCACACTCATATTATCATTTGGATTTGCATTTGTGATGAGGATTTGAGAGGAGATTTGCATTTGTGAGGATTTGAGAGGAGATTTGCAACAAGGAGGTTGCATAGAAGCTGCCCAAGAGAGTTGCAAATGGAGTTTTGCAACATGGAGAGCTTGCTCATCATCAAGGAAGCTGAAAATGGAGATTTCAGCATTATGAAGGCTATGGAGTCTTCATCATCGTCAAGGAGAAGCTGCCAAGAGAAGATATGCTGCTGATTATGCCTCAAGAAGGTTGGTTTTGTGAAGTTTTGCCTCAAAGTTTTGTGTTTGAGCATGGAAGAATGTTCATATTTGAGAAGGGTTGCAATGTGTGGGATTTGTGGATCCCATGGTTCTTTGCATTTGGGCAAAGAGTGTAAGAGGTGCAATGCTTGTCTAAGAAGGGACAAGCGGTTATGGGCTTAGAAGAAGTCCATGGTTGAGCACATTGGAAAGAGTGATGCTCATGGTTTTGCTCATAGAAGATGGGCAATGTTTGGTGGAAGCTTTTGGAGTTTTCACATTGGTTTGCACCTTGGTTTCTTGAGAGAAACCAAAATGGAGAAGCACCCTTGAATGGATGCATGCATTGAAGGAAAAGCATGCTGATTTGGAGGCCATGAAGGCCATGTCAATGGTCATGGAAGACCTCAACTTGGAGGTCTTGGAGAGGCAACGTAGCAATGGGAGAGCATGCAAGGTTATGGAGTTCATTTGGGAGCTCACAATGGTCATAGCAATGGCTGTTGGAACCTTGGAAAGAAGGGCTTGAAAGAGATTCAAGCAAGACATATGAGACAAATTGGAATGAGCCTATGCAGGTAGCAAAATAGAAGGCAAAGAAAGGCTTGTGGCCAAAATTATTTGGCGTCTGAGAAAAGCAGCAAAGCTATTAAGAGCCTTGAAAATGGCATAGAAAGGAGTAGGAGACGAGAGGGCAGCGACAGTAAACAAGGATGCAGTAGCAGCATTGGCCACAAGGAGTAGGAGACGAGAGTGGTTCGATTACTAAAGTTTGCAATGTGAATACCTGGGATTTTGAAGTTGATTGGTGTCAAAGGCTTCAATGATGAAGGTGGCTTCACTCGCGCACCAATGGAGCCATAGGAGGTAGCCCCTTTGTGCACCTATTACATTACTTCTCTATACATACAACATTATTATTAACTATCATTCTTATTATGACTATGTAATAAATGTGAAAGTTTTTCTCTTGCCCAAGTAGGGATCTATGATCCATGTACTAAACATTGAGAGAGAGATGATGGGTTGCCATCACTATTATCTTCATCTATGATTCATACTCATTGGTAACAACTTCTTTATCTTCTCTCGATCCTTAACATTTTCCTCATCTTTGTCTTAATCCTTGGCGTTTCCTCATCTTCTTCCCCCCCCTCTCTCTCTCTCTCTCTCTCTCTCTCTCTCTCTCTCTCTCTCAAATGTTGAAACTCTCTCTCTCTCTCTCTCTCTCTCTCTCTCTCTCTCTCTCACATAGGTGCATGTAGACCCATAATCTCTCTCAAATGTTGAAACTCTCTATCTCTATGTCTCTCACCCTCACACACACACACACACACACGCGCGCGCGCGCGTATACCCTTGCACATGCACTAATGTAATATACATAGAAATTTTCTATGACTTTCTCTCTCTCTCTCTCTCTCTCTCTCTCACACACACACACACACACACGCACGCACGCACGCACGCACACATGCACACAAATATATTATATATAATATTATATTTTATTATAGTTAGACACATACATATATATATGTGTGTGTGTGTGTGTGTGTATTTATATTTAGACACATATACCTATACATACATATATATGTGTATTCATAAATATAAATAAACTTATATATATACACACATATACATGTAATTTTAATTAATTAAATTTTCATGGGCGTAGGGATGCATGGTGAGGTGTGCTTACTCTTAAATAAACATAGCTTACATATAATCTCTTTTGTTGTTTCTTTACAATGAGAGAGAGAAAGAGAGACACCTGCACGTTGAAGTTTTGATCATGAAGCTCACCTTTTTAGAGGAAGGTTGAAATACACCTACTCATTAAAGTCATCATGAAGCTCACCTTTTAAGAGGGAGGTCCCTATTTTCTCTCTCAAACAAATCATTAGGTAAGAAGAGATAGCAAATTGAGATGAGATAATAAAATTCAAATTTGAGAAAGGAATGTCATGAATCGTTTCCCCTTCTCCCTTGGCCCTCTCCCTCCTCTCCTTTGGCCACCTGGAAGTGGAATAGCTTATGTTTAATAAAAGTATATATTTGGTCTGTAGTATAAACATAAAATGAGGAAACTGTTCGTGCGAACCATGTAAGTTTTGCACCATTTGTGACACCTCATCGAAGAGATATTCCTCTTGAATGCCCATGACCCAATAATTGTGTACTTCAAAAATCGCTGATATAGCAAACATACCCACATTCTTAATAGAGCATCAATCATCACCACATCATCCTTGCCCTTTGTGTAGGTGATCTCAAAATCATAATTCTATAAGGTTGCCAACCACATTCTTTTCTTAGGAATAGATTCAATTTGGGAGAGGAAATACTTCAACACATGATGACACTTTCTCGTATAAAAATGACTACCATAAAGGTAATGATGCCAATTCTTGATAGTCTATAAAATAGCGATCATCTCTTGATCATACACATGCATACACATCTCCTTCTTATCCAATTTGCAGCTCGTAAGAATTAACCCCATGGACTTATTAATGCCACTCCTTGATGGCATAGAAAATAGTGATCATACACATCTCCTTCTCATATAATTTTCAGCTCATCGGAAATAACCCCATGGTCTTAGCATCTTTCCCAAAATGCACCCCACATATATGTTTGACATATGGGCCTCAATGTTTGGCAACTTTGACTCTATCTCTTACCTTCAAAGGTGCAACAAATTGCCAAAATGCAAGTGACCAAAGTGGACATGCCATAGCTCTGCATCACTAATTGAACAAAAATTATGCCAATATCTCATACCTATAAATCCCATGGCTTAGAGTATCGGTTACTCCATCACTCTGTTCATGAACTGTAAACATGTCATCGATAAATCTGAACACTAGACCTATCCTAGCAATGGCAAAGATTGATAAAAAGTTATTTTTGACCTATAGATCCCATAGCTTAGAGTACGGATTACTCCATCACTCCCTTCATGAACTATACACATGTTATCATCAATAAATCTGAACACTAGGCCTACCCTAACAATGGCAAAGATTGATAAAAAGTTATTTTTAATGCCTGGCACAAATAAGACTTCTGAGAGAGTGATTATCCCATCATTTTCAGTAGTGAGTATAACCTTACTAACTCCTTTCATTATGGTGCCTCCTTGAGGATCAGACTCAAGGGAGGAAAATAAATCATGTTAAGAAGTAATATGCTTGCTAGCACCACTATCAAAGTACCAGACAATTGACATGTATACAATCATGGATAGATGTATCATAATTACAATACACAATGAATGCCCAATCATCCTGTATATAGTTTGTTAACTCTTTGTTTTTAGTACTTGGTGCTGATGCATGAGCCACAACCATGCTTGACTCTTTCGTCTTCTCCTTCTCTAGCCTTTTTTTACATTCATTGATATAATGGCATGGTAGTTGCATTTGCCTTCCTTCTTAGGCTTATCACCCCGCCCCCCTTCTTCTCAACATCTTTTTCAAAAGACTATGCTAATTTTCCTTTAGCTTCTTATAGCCACCCTAAGAAAAGTCCTTGCTCTGAGAATACTGGAATGCCTACTAGTAGTGGAATACTTGGTCTCCCACATGTATACTAAGAAAAACCCTTGCCTACTACTGGTAGTGGCATGCTTGGTCTCCCACAAGTATACTAGTTTGGTTTTGCCAAGATTGCTCTTCTTATAAGAGCATTGGGGTTACTCTTCATCACATGAACCAAAGTGTGGATACAAAATCTTGGTTTAAATTTGATAAAACTATGAGAATAGTAGACACCAATTAACTATCCGAATACACCTCATCAATGCATGCAAGTTGCTCCTTGAGATCTTTAATCCTCGTGAGAAACTAATCCATTAAATCTTCCTCATTCATATGCTCAGATTCTAAATGTTTGTGTAAGTAGGCCACTCATGCCTTGTTATGCAGTTGTTGGTAAAGCATAACAAGCGCATCCCAAGCTTGCTTGGTAGCTTTACATAAGCAAATATGAGAAATATTACTTCTATTCATAGAGAGTGCCACCAATTCATGTTCATGTGTATCCCTACCATCCTACCTAGCTTGTTCCACTATGGGAGGTGCAGAGGAAGATGCCATAATTACATCTAAACTAGCATCACCATCTGAAGTACTTATACTATCATGTGCTAGTGAGATAGGCATGCTTGAATGCCAAAATGACAACATTCCAAATACCTTTGGCAAGTGATACATGAAGTAGCATCATACATGACCACAATGGGTGGTCTCATGTTAAGCTTATTCTCAGTGGAAAGCATCCTAAATGCATCACTACCTATCATTTTAGCCTACAAATAACTAATCTTTGACATAAAGTGAAAATGATACTTAGCACGAATGCAAAAAATTGATGATAATGTTGATGATGCTATTGAAGCTATTGTTGATGATGAGCTCAAAGAAGATGTGATGTTAAAGATGATAATGGCCTTGCCTACACACTAAATGCTACCTACATTTATAGTATAAAAAACCCAAAGTCAAATAAAGATAGCTTGTATTAACACTCCCGCAAGATATAACATACAACGAGCCTCGAAACGTTCCTGAATTGCCTCGAAACATGCAAAAACATTAAGTGTATAGTTAACAAACATATTTAAGAACACACTATAGGCTATAAAGAGAACGTGGGGGAGAGAGAGTTTGAGAGAGAGAGAGCTTGAGTTCCTTGCAAGCACACACACACACACACACACACACAAGAGAGTGCAAGACACGAGAGAGATATTGATGGCTAAATTTTTTTCTATATTCTTCTATCATCATTCATGATCTTTACGGGTTCACGCATCTCACAGCACACACAGTAGTAGGTGCGATTCGTATGACATTAAAATAATGCAAATGCTAGGGGCAAGAGTAATAGTATGCACCCACAATGCTGCAAAAATTCTCAAGGCAGCCACACCCACATTGCACATCACTCTTTTTAATACTTCTTGGCTCTTGATAAACATATACCTAAAAGACTAAGTACATACATAAAGGGAAAGTACTCTCCTACAACAACATGCAAAATGGTTGGCCTATAGTGTGAACCCGATTATATGAGCTAGCGCTATAACTATGCCATAATTGTAGTATTCCAAAGTGGTTGTCACACAACCTGTCATCCACTGGCGGCATATCAACCGTAATCTCACCAACCATGCCAATGGCATAAGCCAGTGGCATAAGTGCGGAAGCTGTCACCCAGGTGGGTCATCAATGTCCATCGTAGCACTAGTTGAGCTTAATATCTCAACACTCCCCCTCGAACTCAACTCCACACACTGCACTCCAAGTAAGTTCCTAAACTCTGTGCCCAATGCCTTTGTGAAGATGTCAGCCACTTGATCCTCTGTGCTGACATATACCAGATCTACATCACCTACTAGAACCTTCTCCCCTCACAAAGTGATAGTGCACCTCAATGTGCTTCGTTCTAGCATGGTATGCTGGGTTACTAGCCAACTGTATGCTGCTCATGTTATCACAATAAATGACAATTGTCCTATCCATGGGTTTACCCATATCACCAAGTAGCTTCTAAAACCAAGCTACCTCACAAGTTGCCATAACAGCATCCCTATAGTCTGCCTTTGTACCTCGATAAGGCAACTGTTGTGGCTGCTTCTTATTACTCCACCTCATAACATCACTCCCAAATGAGAATATAAAACCACTGATAAATCTCTTGTCTACAACACTATCAATGCAATCAGCATCTGTATACCCACCCATGTAGTTGTATCTCTATACCAACCTGATAGAAAAGTCCATAATCAACTGTGGACTTTATGTACTTGAGAATCTATCTAGCCGCATCCAAGTGTGGCTTCCTAGGGGGGCCTACATAAACTGGCTCACAAGTCCAACAACATAACTCAATTTTGGCTGAGTAATGGTCACGTAGATCAAGCTACCCACTATGCGCACAATTGTATGTAGTGGGGCCCTCCAAAAGCTCACTTATATCTGTGGAAAGCTTTGCGTTCTGCTCCAATGGCACTAAAATAGGCTTACAGCCTGTCATACCATACTTGGACAATATGTCCAAGCCATATTGCCTCTACAATAACAAAATGCCATAAGGTGATCTTACCACCTCTATGCCTAAGAAATACCGCAAATCCTTCATCTCAAACTTTTTCTTCAAAAGCCTCCTGGCATCATGCATGTCAACATCACTATCACCAGTGATAATCAAGTCATCTACATAGATGACTAATAGCATGATCCCTGTATTATCTGTCTTTTTCACATAAAGTGAAAAATCTGCATTGGATATCTGAAATCCAATGGTAACAAGATAAATTTAATTCAAATCCATCTTTTCTTAAATATCATAAAAATTCTTCTTTTAACTAAAATATCAATACCTATTTTTTTGAATAAACCTGAAATCCTTCTTTTTCTCATTTCAATGAGTGTAATCCAATTGTCATGGGAATTCCTCTTTTACCATAAATTAAATTTCTCTAAAATTCTTCTTTAAAAAATTACATTAAAATATCCATTAAGCTAAAAATCCCACTTTTCTCATTTAAATATTTGAATTCCAATATGGTGGAAAATCCTCTTTCATCATTTAAATTTATCTATACAAAAAGATAATTTTAACTAAATTTTCTATTAAAATTTAAATAAAAATCTTCATTAATTCCTTTACACTAGAAATTTTACTTTCCTCATTTAAATATTTAGATTCCAATATAGTGGAAATTCCTCTTTCATCATTTAAAATTTATTTATGCAAAAAGATAAATTTAACTAAATTTTCTCTTAAAAATTAAATAAAAATCTTCATTAATTCCTTTACACTAAGAATTACACTTTCCTCATTTAAATATTTGGATTTCAATTTAGTGGAAATTCCTCTTTCATCATTTAAAATTTATCTATGCAAAAAGATAAATTTAACTAAAATCCTTCTTTAATTTTTAAATAAAATATGCATTATTTTAGCATCACAATTTTTTCTCTTACTTCATTGGAATACATGGATTACCATTGTCATGGGGATTACTCTTTTAACATAAAAATGGATTACTAGCAATTCCTCTTTTTTGTATTTAACTATTTATGCATGAACATAAAAATTAATTTTTTCATGATTATAATGAGAATCATTCAATTAATCTAGGATGATTAATCCTAGAATATGGTAGGAAGTCCTCTTTTCATAATATAAATGAAAATGATTTATGTGTTTATTTTTCAGAAATTTTACCATAGCTCCGCTATTACTGATAATTCTCAATAAATTTGAAAGAATAAAGTTTAGTATTATTCATGTGATTAGAATAACCACTAATTGGATCATTATCCAATTATGGATTGATTGTTAATTTTACCATAAATTAAATAGCATAAGAGTATTAAAAAGCCATTATTTTGGTCTTCAATTAGACAAGCATAAAAATTACTTTTAGATTAGAGAAATGCTTCATGAGAAGCTTCATTTGAATTGAGAATAGGTCATAGGAATGACCATTCTTTGGGGGAGAGAGAGAAATGCTTAAAAACCATTATAAATTAAGCATAAATAAAAATTTATGTATTTCTTCATTACAATACATTAAAGAAATTCAATAGTATTCAAAAGCCATTCAAATTAATGCTTCTCAAGCTTGAGAGGAGTTGAGAAGAGAAACATTTGGAGATTTAAGAAAAAGAAGACAAATATCCACACTTTACCTCCTAAATTACTTGATTCTTTGATCACAGTAGAGGTCCCCAACCAATCAATTGATTTGGTATGTTGTTGGCATCTCCAAGGAAGATTGAAGAGAGAGAGAAGCTCCAATCTCTTCAATTTGTAGATGATTTTTAGAGGATAATAGAAAATAAGCTTAACTTAGAGTAATACCGGCATAGTTTAGTTCACAGATGAGAATACAAAGGAATGAGGGTCTATTTAAAGGTGAGGGTGAGTCCAATTGAGTTCTAGAATTTTCCAGCTTCAGTTTGGCTCAATTTGGACAAGTTTTGGACCAGTTTGGCTCCCTTTTTTATTTGGTTTGATTAAGGAGAGAGGAGAGATAAAAATATTCTATTATTTTTGAGTTTAAAAACTCATCCACACATGTGAAATAGGCGCCTCCTTGAAGGGCCCCCTTTTCCTTACCCATGTGTCAAAAATAAATGATTACTCCAAAATATCTCATTTTTTTATTAATACTTCATAATTTTTAACTAATAAACCTAGTACTTAGTCAACTCTTCATCTTATGTAGGTATTTACTCATTTTTGGGTATTTTTTTTAATTCTTTGGATTTATCTTGTACCAACACTTGGATTAATCTTATTGGTCCATAGGAACCTTAATTGGACCATAATGAATTTTTTTTTAAAAATCTTGACCCTTAGGCTAAGATCTTCTAAATCAATTTTTATTAATTTCAATTGCACCTTGGAAAATCTATTTTGATTTTCTGTTTCAGGAAAATATTTTTTTGATACTTGTAGAATTTATTTATCTAAAAATATCCCAATATTGATTTACCACTCTCTAGAAATTTTTATCTCACTAGGCAAAACAAGGAAAAATAATATTTTCTTGTATTCAGAAACATAGAATGATTACAAGGGATTGAAGTAGAGGCTTAATCAATATTCAGCCCGAGGAGGAATCTTACATCCTCTCCCACTTAAAAAATACGAGATGTCCTCATCTCGCAAAATGGGGGTAATCCTTTGCCAACTCTTCTTCTATCTCCCAGGTGGCGTCTTTCTAGAGGGAAGAACTTCCACTTTACTAAGAATTCTTTAAGGACTCTGCTCTTGAGAATCTTCTCCCGAATGTCAAGGATTTCCTCAAGTTGGAGTACCATCTGGCCTTGAGTTGGAGAGATCAATTGCTCATCATCAAGCACGTGACTCGGTACATATTTCTTAAGCAAGCTAACATGGAATACATCATGTACCTTGAGATGGGGAGGCAGAAGAAGTTTGTAGGCTAGATCGCCTACTTTCTTTATGATAGCATACGGCCCAGAGTATCTGGAAGAGAGCTTCTTGTACTTACCTAAGAATAAGGAACTTCTTTTTGGTCGTACTTGAATGAAGACCATATCTGACTCTTCAAACTCTCTCTGACCTCTTTTTATCTGCATAATGCATTTGTTTGTCTTGGGCTGCCTTTATATCTTTACGGATTGATTGCATCTGCTGGTCCATGTCGTCAAGCATTTGTCTGGACATTTTGACTCTGATCAATGGATCATACCAAGTCAATGGTGTAAGGCAATCTTGTCCATACAAAGCTTTGAAAGGACTCATCCCAATGCTCCGATGATAAGAAGCATTGTAAGCAAATTTCGACCAAATGCAGATGACTTAACCACTTCTTGGGTTCCCTGCCGCCGCCGCAGCATGACCGAAGGATATCTTATATTACGTGATTCACCCTTTCTGTCTGGCCATATGTTTCGAGGTGATAGGCTGTGCTGAGATCCAAGAAAGTTCCTACTGCTTCAAAGAACATAGTCCAGAATTTTGATGTGAATTTGGGATCTCGGTCACTTACTATCCTCCTAGGTAAACCATGCAATCTGAAGATCTCCTTAAGGAAAACTCTGCAACATCCACTGCAGAGTATGTTTCTTTCACTGGAATTAGATGGGCAACTTTGGTCAGCCTGTCAACTACCACAAAAATGGAGTTGTAACCTGATTGAACTGAAGGTAATCCAGTGACAAAGTCCATATACTGATACATTCCCACTTCATCAGTGGAATGTCTAGAGGCTGCAGTTTCCCTGGCATCTTGACTCTCCGTGCCTTGACTCTTTGGCACATCAAGCATTTTTGCACATGATCAAGTACATCCTTTTTGAGTCCTGGCCCAGAAGAAGCTTTTCTTCACAGACATATAGGTTTTTATAAACCCTGGATGTCCAGCTATCATGCTTTCATGGGCTTCTCTCAGAATTCTTCCCTTTATTCCCACATCATTGGGGATACATAGCCGATTATTATAATACATGCATCCTTCATCTAGTTTGTATCCAAGAACTCGACTCATTTCCTGAGGAGTCTTGCTTTCCTGCATCAGAAGGGTAGCAATAGGGGCAAAGAATTTGTCCTGCAAGATTTTCTCCTTTGCTTCATTGATCAATGGATTTGATACCACTGTAATTGCAAGCAGGGAGGCTTTTCTGCTGAGCGCATCTACAACCACATTTTCTTTCCCGGACCGATACTTTATTTCAAAATCAAATTCCTGCAGGGTTTGCATCCATCTCCTTTGATGCATGTTGAGATCCCTTTGGGTGAAGATCCACTTCAGAGTTTGATGATCTGTCTCATCAAGGTGAACCTTTGTCCCAAAAGATAATGTCTCCACAACTTCAGAGCATACACTACTGAGAGTAACTCCAAGTCATGGACGGCATAATTCCTCTCATGTGTTCTGAGTTTTTTGGATTCATAGGCCACTGCATGACCTTCTTGCATTAGAGCACTGCCTAAGGCAAATCCACTGGCATCAGTAAAACTACCTCAAAGAGTTTGATAAAATCTAGCAATTTAAGAACAGGGTTGGTTACTAAGGCTATCTTTAGCTTGTCAAAGGCACTCTGACATATTGCAGTCCACTGAAAAAGTGTACTTTTCTTGAGAAGGTTAGTCAAAGGGGACGCTATCTGAGCATACCTAGGTATAAAGATCCTATACCATCCGATTAACCCTAGGAATCCTCTGACTTCCTTTATGACTTGGGTTCTAGCCATTCAACTACTGCTTGGATCTTAGCGGGGTCAGGAGAAATCCCATCCTTTGACACTATGAATTCCAAGTATTCCACCTGGTCAATAGAGAAAGAACATTTGCTCTTCTTTTGTAAAGAGTTGGTGTTTCCTTAGGATTTCCAGGACCTTGCGCACATGATCTTCATGGTCTGCAGCATTCTTTGAGTATACCAAGATATCATCAAAGAAGACAAGAACAAAATCATCCAAGTATTCTCTAAGAATATCTTGCATAAGACAATTGAATGTCGCCGCGCCGGGACATTAGTCAATCCAAACGGCATGACTATGAACTCAGCCCTCTAGGATCCTCCTCAGGTGTCCTAGCACTTCACTCAAGGACCACTTTGTCGGTCCTCGCCCATCGTACTGGAAGCATGCCATTTTAACCGTACCGAGGCTGGTCAAGACCTCGGTAGTCTTTGCCACGAGCGATGTCCCTTGACGACTCCACGCTAGCTATTCCAACGAACTTCCTCTTAGAAAAACATAAGCCAAATGCTTCCTCCAGCATTTTGGCGTAAAACAGTCCTTTGAATTATAAAAAACAGAGGTTCCAATGCAAGTAAAATTCCAGTTTGAGATCGGCTCCAAAAACCCTTTTTTCATAATTCCAAGTTTCATAATGAGGATCCTTGATCTCTCAACAGGGTAATCTACCCATCATTCAGTCTGATTGTCCAACTAGATTCTCGGTGAGTTTGGTCAGGAAAAACTAGTTTAGTTTCGGTAGTCTATTCTTTGTGATTAGAAACTGGAATTGGTCACACAAAGTTTTTACTTGATTCAGATCGAGAGATGGACAAGTAGGTTTACTGTCCGTCCCACTTGTAGTCTAACCAAATTCATTCGGTTTAGTTCTATAAGGATTCCCTTATAAACATCTAGTCTAGGTAAATATCAATTTAGTGATTTTACCAATTAAAATATCCAAAGATATTCCTTCTATCACATAATTTCTCAACCTTAATTCATTAGGTAGAATTATGGTGGAAATTCATCTTTTGACACTAAAATTTAATTCAAATCCATCTTTTCTTAAATATCATAAAAATTCTTCTTTTAACTAAAATATCAATACCTATTTTTTTGAATAAACTTGAAATCTTTCTTTTTCTCATTTCAATGAGTGTAATCCAATTGTAATGGGAATTTCTCTTTTACCATAAATTAAATTTCTCTAAAATTCTTCTTAAAAAAATTACATTAAAATATCCATTAATTTCATTAAGCTAAAAATTTCACTTTTCTCATTTAAATATTTGAATTCCAATATGGTGGGAATTCCTCTTTCATCATTTAAATTTATCTATGCAAAAAGATAATTTTAACTAAATTTTCTATTAAAATTTAAATAAAAATCTTCATTAATTCCTTTACACTAGGAATTACACTTTTCTCATTTAAATATTTGGATTCCAATATAGTGGGAATTCCTCTTTCATCATTTAAAATTTATCTATGCAAAAAGATAAATTTAACTAAATTTTCTCTTAAAATTTAAATAAAAATCTTCATTAATTCCTTTACACTAGGAATTACACTTTCCTCATTTAAATATTTGGATTCCAATATAGTGGGAATTCCTCTTTCATCATTTAAAATTTATCTATGCAAAAAGATAAATTTAACTAAATTTTCTCTTAAAAATTAAATAAAAATCTTCATTAATTCTTTTACACTAAGAATTACACTTTTCTCATTTAAATATTTGGATTCCAATATAGTGGGAATTCCTCTTTCATCATTTAAAATTTATCTATGTAAAAAGATAAATTTAACTAAAATCCTTCTTTAATTTTTAAATAAAATATGTATTATTTTATCATCATAATTTTTTCTCTTACTTCATTGGAATACATGGATTACCATTGTCATGTGGGGATTACTCTTTTAACATAAAAATGGATTACTAGAAATTTCTCTTTTTGTATTTAACTATTTATGCATAAACATAAAAATCAAATTTTCCATGATTATAATGAGAATCATTCAATCCAAACAACTGCCACACCAAACGAAGAACCTAAATGGTATGCATGGTCCATTTAGGTTGTCATGGAATTTCTTGGGAATGCCATGGATGTGTCCTTCTAGAAAACAATATATATGGGCCCCACCCCCTCATTTCCTCACTTTCAGCTTTCAGCCCTACGAGAACTCTTGTAAATTTTTTTCTCAAGCCTTTCCTTCTGCCATCCTCCCTGACACATGGCTGACACCTCAGATTCCTAGAGGTTCTCCACCACCACCACCCGACCCTCAAGAAGAAGCGCCTAGCAGGGGAACGCTTCCAGGAATATGACCACCACCCAACACAGGTATCACACTTGGGGGAGCAGCTCATGAAGTAGGTCAGCGGCCATCATAGAGTCCACTCACTCATGAAGAACAACCATAAAGTGGAGCACAAACTGCTATACTTCACTAGGCCATGTACACGGCCATTGCAGCGGATCCTGTGGTCACCACCCGCCTAGCACAGCTAGGGCTCAGAGGCCTTCCGACCTTGGAGCCATGGGGACCAAACCTTTACAATTGCTTATATTTTACAAAGACTTATGATGCCAATCAGCAAACAAGAGAGGTGGTGGACAATAAGGGGCAACAAAACAAACAGTACATCTCAGTGTGGACCTCATCAGAGAAGCCCTACATCTCCCCCATCTCGACCACCCATATGTGAGGCTAACCAACACCCCGAAGTTGACGAAAGGTACTTTTAGGGGCACAACCACAAGGACGGTGTGGAATGGAGTAACATCACCCAGCAAGGGCCTTATCATTTTTACTAACTACTAGGTGGACTGACAGGTTTTGCAGCCTATCCACATTGGCCAGAGTTCACCAAGGGACGCCTATAAATTGGGTAGAGTATTCACACAAAGAGCTGCATACTGCTTGGGTTGTCTAAATCAGTGGGCCGGACGCGGTACCCATCTCTGTGCCTCCACCCCCATCCTCTCCCTAACCACCACCGACAAAGCGCCATCACCCCGAACCAAAAGGAAACAAGCCCATTCCCCCACAACCCAACAGCCAAGGCCCTACCCCACGAGAGGAGGAGACTGAAGAAGTAAAATGGAAGACCACTGATGAGAAGAAGGCACAAAAATATGAATTTTTTGAGCAATATCTTTTTGAAACCCCGCCACCGAAAGGATCAACAAATGTCCCCTAGAAGCACGCCCATTCTCTCCTCACTCCTCCCATTTCAACACTTTTGGAGACCCTCCCATTGGGCAAGGATAGGCAGCTTCAGATCCAGTGAAGCCTACATTGAAACTGTCTGCACAACACATGGGGAAGTCCCCAACTTTTCCCAAGGCTTCTCTCAAATGGCTCGCGAGCTCATCGAGAAAAAGTACCTTTAATTAGGCCAAGCAATTGGCAGAAACTTAGAAAATTCCATCGGTATCGAAAGTAGAAAACAGTACTAAAAGTGGATGTGAATGTGATAAGATGTGAATGTGATGAGATGTGAGTGGATGTGATGTGATGTAAATGGATATAGATGAGATGTGATGTGATGTAAATGGATGTGGATGTGAATGTGATAAGATGTGAATGTGATGTGATAAGATGTGAGTGGATGTGATGAGATGTGATGTGATGTAAATGGATGTGGATGTGAATGTGATGTGAGGAGATGTGAGTGGATGTAATCCCTCTCTGAAATAGGAGAAAGATCTTGTTTTACCCTGTTTTAGCCTAGAGAGAGAAAATGTCTAGAGAGAGATAATCCAAAATTTAGATAGCTTTGGATATAAAAATCCTCCTAGTGTCTAAAATGGACTCCCCTGAAACGGAAGTTCAAAATGAACTTTCTAATGTGCATTAGGAATTAATTGAAAATGGTATAAGGAACCTTAGCCTAAGGGTCTACATTTTCAAAAAAAATTGGATCATTGTCCAATTCAGGTTCCAATGGGCCAAATGGTTAATCCAAGTGTTGGGATGAGATAAATCCAAAGAATAAAAGAAAATACCCAAAAATGAGTAAATGCTCACATAAGATGAGGAGTTGACTGAGTACAAGGTTTATTAGTTAAAAATTATGAGATATTACTAAAAAATGAGATATTTTAGAATAATGATACATTTTTGACACCTTGGTAAGGAGAGGGGGACTCTTGAGGTAGGCGCCTTTTTCACATGTGTGGAAGGGTTTTTAATTCAAAAAAATTGTGATATTTTTATCTCTCCTCTCTCCTAGATCAAACCAAATAAAAAAGGGCACCAAACTAGTCCAAATCTTGTCCAAATTGAGTCAAACTAAACCTGGAAAATTCTAGAACCCAGTTGGACTTGGTTAGTGGCCTCCCTCACCTATAAATAGATCCTTAATCTTTTGTAAAAAAATATTAGAACTATACCATGCCATTATTATATTAAAATAATCATATTTTCTATTATCCCTTAAATTTTCTTCTCTTCGGAGCTTGGAGATCTCTCTCTCTCTCTCTACAACAACTCTTGGAGTTTCTCTTCTCCTCTTGGTGGACCAATTGATTGGTCGGGGGCTTCGCTCTGCTAATAAAGAATCAAGCCAAACTTGGAGGTAAAATCAAATTTTATGATTTTTTCCAATTTATCTCAATGACTTTCTTCTTCTCAACCCCTCTCAAGCTTGTGCAGCTTTCTAAATAATTGTTTTAATTCAAATCAAGCTTTCCCTCAAAGTCTTAATGCTTAATTAAAAGAAAGTTAATTTTTATGCTTATTTGTAATGCTTTCTTTAAGTAAATCTCTCTCTCTAAAAGAATAGCCATCTTTATGGCTAAATTCTTTGAAAAAGGATGCTTCTCAATGATAGTCTCTTAATTCAAAGGTAACTCTAGGCTTGATAAGCTAGAGATTAAGAAAATGGTATTTTTATGATTTTGTGTTAACAAAATAATGGTTATTTCTTTTAGATTATTTATAAGTAGTTAAAAACTACTTTGATTGATTCTAAATGAGAAATAGATTATCCTATCAATTTGGGAAAAGAGAAATAATGAAATTAGCTTAATCTAGTGGGATGATCATAATTAAGTTTATGATTATGGTTAAAATTATGATTTAAATTCATAATTTGATTTTAAGCATAAAAGAGGAACTACTATCATATTTTCATTACAAGTTTTTATTCTTTAGAAAAATTTAAGAATTATCAGTAATAGCAACGAAGCTATGATAAAATTTTCAGAAAATAATACATATCTTATTTTTATGCATAATGCTAAAAGAGGACTTCCTACCATTTTATGCAAAAAGAGGAATTTCCATGATAATTGAGATCCAAGAAATTAAATGGTAAAAGAGGATTTTTTGGCATTATTCAAATTATGATTATTTATCAAAAGTGAAATTTTGAGCATTATTAATTTTATTGGAAAATATAGGTAGAATTGATTTTTGTAAATCCCATGAATCTTTTACTCAAAAAGAAGAATATTGAATATATTTCACTTGAGAAATTTGAGAAAGAATATGAAAGTATCCATCGAGAAAAAGTACCTTTAATTAGGCCAAGCAATTGGCAGAAACTTAGAAAAGTTCCATCGGTATATCGAAAGTAGAAAACAGTACTAAAAGTGGATGTGAATGTGATAAGATGTGAATGTGATGAGATGTGAGTGGATGTGATGAGATGTGATGTGATGTAAATGGATGAGATGTGAGTGGATGTGATGAGATGTGATGTGATGTAAATGGATGTGGATGTGAATGTGATAAGATGTAAATGCGATGTGAGTGGATGTGATGAGATGTGGATGAGATGTGATATGATGTAAATGGATGTGGATGTGAATGTGATAAGATAGATGTGAATGCGATGTGATAAGATGTGAGTGGATGTGATGAGATGTGATGTGATGTAAATGGATGTGGATGTGAATGTGATAAGATGTGAATGTGATGTGAGGAGATGTGAGTGGATGTGATGAGATGTGGATGAGATGTGATGTGATGTAAATAGATGTGGATGTGGATGTGATGAGATGTGATGATATGTGAATGGGGGTGATGTGATGTAAATGGATGAGAATGAGATGTGAAGTGATAGATGTGCATGTGAATGAATGGATGGATGTGGATAGATGTGAATGTGAATGAATGGATGGATGTGGATAGATGTGCATGTGAATGAATGGATGGATGTGGATAGATGTGAATGTGAATGAATGGATGGATAAGGATGAATGTGATGAGATGTGAATGGATGTGATGAGATATGGATAGATGTGCATGTGAATGAATGGATGAGATGTGGATCTAGATAGATGTGATTGGATGAGATGTGAGGTGAATAAATATGATGTGGATCGGGGTAGATGTGAATGGATGAGATGTGATGTGGATAGATGTGATGTAATGTGATGTGGATCTAGATAGATGTGAATGGATGGATAAGATGTAAGGTAGATGAATGTGGATCTAGGTAGATGTGAATGGATAAGATGTGATGTGGATAGATGTGATGTGATGTGATGTGAATGGATGAGATGTGAGGTGAATGGATGTGATGTGATATGATGTGGATTGGGGTAGATGTGAATGGATGAGATGTGATGTGAATGGATGTGATGTGATGTGATGTAGATATGGGTAGATGTGAATGGATGAGATGTGATAAGGATGGATGTGACGTGATGTGACGAGGATCTGAATAGATGTAATTGGATGTGATCAGATGTGATGTGGATGAATGTGATGTGATGTGAATAGATGTGATGAGATGTAATATGATATGATTGGATGAGAATGGATGAAGGATGATGGGAATAGATATGACTGGATGTGGAATAAGCAAAGTGAATTGATTTAGAAGAATATGGAATAACGAGAAATGATGTGGAACAATGTGGAAAGATGAGAGTTCGTTAGAAACTGTATTTATGACATGTTTTTAAATGATTGTTTTATGTCAAGAATGCTGGGGGAGCATTTTGACCATCTTGTGAATGAGGTCGGAGACCTAAGTGATAAAGTTGCAATAGTTGACGGAGAGTCAACGGAGGACATCTCACGTAGCAAAGTCGGCCGAGGTCCTGACCAGCCTCGGTTTGATTAAAATGGTGAGCTTCCGGTAGCTGGATGAGGGACCAAGGAAGCGGCCTATGAGTGAAGTGCTAGGTGACCTCCTGCGAAGGAACCTAGAGGGTGCTAACCATATGGTGCTCCGGCTCTGGGTCACCGAAGATACGCATGCGTGCATCGAGGAAGAAAATGGAACAAGGAGTTAGAGTTGTTTTCTAAACTTGGGCATGGATCTGGTTGATTGTCCTTTGCTAGTCCTCAACGGATGAGCCCATGGCTCTTTTATATATGGATCTGTTGGTTGATCTTGCTGATCTTCAACGGAGAGTCCATCTGGATTTTCTTATGTGATTATATTGCCGGGTACTATGAACTAGGAACTATTGAAAAGGCCCCTGAGTGAACAGGTGGTGAGCATTTTGGTTGCCAATGATGCCATAGGTACAGCGATGAAGGAATGATTGGAAATTAGAATTCAAGCTAGATATTTTTGGAGGATTATGATCAGTGATACTATGGTTTTATTAAAAGATTGTTTTAAAGACAACTGAATCTGTGAAAAAGGCAATTTCATATTGGGTGTGTAAGTGGTGTGACTATTTTGAACTTTGCTTAAAGCACTGACTAGGGGGCCTTGGGAACTCTTTTCCCTGGTACCCGAGGCAAAACATAACCAAATTTCTAAATGGATCCTATCACTATAGTGGTTGGGTGGTTGGCTAACCCATGGGATTGGATGGGGTTAGGCTGGACTGATGGATCCCTAAAATGAGACTCAATTCTGTTAAGTTATGATAGTTGAAGTTGTTCTATGGAAAAGAATCAACGGCTATGCCTCTTGATGAGGAAAAGAGCGTTGGACTCTATGATCCAAGTGCAAGTCTTTCCTTGATCTGACCACCATGAGACTTACGGGTTCAGTCGAATCATTTTGGTTAGTGATGGCCTTGACTACATTAGAATAAAATTATCATGGAGGAATCGCCTACTGGGCGAGGAAATTTTTTTCGGGTTCCGTTTTGGAAGAATCGAGGGATTAGTCTCTTGTCCAGAAATCCATGGGCGAGGCCCCGAGTGAGAGGCTCTATCCTGCGCAAGAAGTGCTACTTCCGCTGCTAGCACACCTGAATTCGTTGGGCGGAGCGTGTAGGGATCTTTCAGCTGGTATCAAAGCAAATTGACTAAAGTAGAACAATCGAGAAGCCGGAAATGTCAAAAATTTATGAAGTACCGATAAAAGATTATAATTGTGTGATGAAATTCATACAAATTGATATTCAAAATGAAGATTCATAAATTGGAAATTGGGTCTTGAGATGGAAGTACCGCAATTGTACGGAATCCTTGACTTGCTTGAGACCTAGATATGATGGTATTTACCTTATATCTCCAAGGACCGTGACTACTCGTATATACCGTGGGTATATCTGTAACTCTTTACTAACAATATATACTAGTAAATCTAAGACCTTGAAATTATAAGCAAAAATGCTATCTAGATGATGAATTCGAATGCTATCTAGATGATGAATTCGAATGCTGGTTGATATGATTTTTGAATTCTGGTTGAGAATTGACGAGTTGATTTGGATTCTAATTGAAAGATGATGATTCTTGAATTCTGGTTGAAAGAAAATAAGTTGAACAAAACGACAATGAGGATGAATGGGACAAATCCCAGTGATGATGTTAGTAACTGGAATAATGATTATGACTTCAACAAATCACTATGAGATAAGTGGATTGTGCTGACAGATTGCTACTGTTAACTTTTGACCCAGTGGATCTAATTAAGGGATGACAAATTGAGAACCTGCATAACTAAAATTCTCGTGGAGGAATGTTCAGATGAAATTTTCGGTATGATGGACCATTATTGTGTTAAGGATATGAATGATATGTTCTGAATGAATTGTTCTCTGATAATGAGTTATGTGTGTTCTTCTTGTAGAAGGGATCTTTATCCCAGGATTCTGCATGGGTTGACCAGACTATAAGGAACCCCAGAATCAGTTGGATCTTAAGGTGAAAGAGTTTTTCCTCCTACTGCGAGATGAGGACATCTCGCGTTTTTTAAGTGGGGTAGGATGTAAGATTCCTTCCTCCAGCTTTTGAGGTGAAAAGGTGTAAGAACCTCCCCTTCTGTTCTTGAAATTATTCCCCTCTTTGAAATAGGAGAAAGATCTTGTTTTACCCTGTTTTAGCCTAAAGAGAGAAAATGTCTAGAGAGAGATAATCCAAAATTTAGATATCTTTAGATATAAAAATCCTCCTAGTGTCTAAAATGGACTCCCCTAAAACAAAAGTTCAAAATGAACTTTCCAATGTACATTAGGAATTAATTGAAAATGGTATAAGGGACCTTAGCCTAAGGGGCTACATTTTCTGAAATTTTTGGATCATGGTCCAATTAAGGTTCCAATGGGCCAATTGGATTAATCCAAGTGTTGGGATGAGATAAATCCAAAGAATTAAAAAAATAACCCAAAAATGAGTAAATGCTCACATAAGATGAAGAGTTGACTTAGTACAAGGTTTATTAGTTAAAAATTATGAGATATTACTAAAAAAATAAGATATTTTGGAATAATGATGCATTTTTGACACCTTGGTAAGGAGAGGGGGACTCTTGAGGAAGGCACCTTGGTAAGGAGAAGGGGACTCTTGAGGTAGGCACCTTTTTCACATGTGTGGAAGGGTTTTTAATTCAAAAAAATTGTGATATTTTTCTCTCTCCTCTCTCCTAGATCAAACCAAATCAAAAAGGGAGCCAAACTGGTCCAAATCTTGTCCAAATTGAGTCAAACTAAACCTGGAAAATTCTAGAACCTAGTTGGACTTGGTTAGTGGCCTCCCTTACCTTTAAATAGACCCTTAGTCTTTTGTAAAAAAATATTGGAGCTATACCATGCCAATATTATATTAAAATAATCATATTTTCTATTATCCCTTAAATTTTCCTCTCTCGGGAGCTTGAAGCTCTCTCTCTCTACAACAACTCTTGGAGTTGCTCTTCTCCTCTTGGTGGACCAATGGATTGGTCGGGGGCTTCGCTCTGCTAATAAAGAATCAAGCCAAACTTGGAGGTAAAATCAAATTTTATGGTTTTTTTCAATTTATCTCAATGACTTTCTTCTTCTCAACCCCTCTCAAGCTTGTGAAGCTTTCTAAATAATTGTTTTAATTCAAATCAAGCTTTCCCTTAAAGTCTTAATGCTGAATTAAGAGAAAGTTAATCTTTATGCTTATTTGTAATGCTTTCTTTAAGTAAATCTCTCTCTCTAAAAGAATAGCCATCTTTATGGCTAAATTCTTTGAAAAAGGATGCTTCTCAATGATAGTATCTTAATTCAAAGCTAACTCTAAGCTTTATAAGCTAGAGATTAAGAAAATGGTATTTTTATGATTTTGTGTTAAAAAAATAATGGTTATTTCTTTTAGATTATTTATAAGTAGTTAGAAACTACTTTGATTGATTCTAAATGAGAAATAGATTATCTTATCAATTTGGGAAAAGAGAAATAATGCAATCAGCTTAATCTAGTGGGATGATCATAATTAAGTTTATGATTATGGTTAAAATTATGATTTAAATTCATAATTTGATTTTAAGCATAAAAGAGGAACTACTATCATATTTCCATTACAAGTTTTTATTCTTTAGAAAATTTTTAGAATTATCAGTAATAGCAGCAAAGCTATGGCAAAATTTTTAGAAAATAATACATATCCTATTTTTATGCATAATGCTAAAAGAAGACTTCTTACCATATTCTAGGATTGGACATCCTATGCAAAAAGAATGATTTTCATCATATTCATGAGAAATAGTTTTTTTATAATTATGCTTAATTAATTGATTAAGAGAAAAGAGTAATTTTTGGTAAATTTATTTTTATGCAAAAAGAGAAATTCCCATGATATTTGAGATCCAAGTAATTAAAAGGAAAAAGAGGAATTTTTGGTAAATTTATTTTATGCAAAAAAAATCCCATGATAATTGAGATCCAAGAAATTAAATGGTAAAAGAGGAATTTTTGGCATTATTCAAATTATGAGTATTTATCAAAATTGGAATTTTGAGCATTATTAGTTTTATTGGGAAATATAGGTAGAATTGATTTTTATAAATCCCATGAATCTTTTACTCAAAAAGAAGAATATTGAATATATTTCACTTGAGAAATTTGACAAAGATTATGAAAATATCCAGCATCAAGAAAAAGTACCTTTAACTAGGCCAAGCAATTAGCAAAAACTTAGAAAAGTTCCATCGGTATCGAAAGTAGAAAACAGTACTAAAAGTGGATGTGAATGTGATAAGATGTGAATGTGATGAGATGTGAGTGGATGTGATGTGATGTAAATGGATGTGGATGAGATGTAAATGGATGTGGATGTGAATGTGATAAGATGTGAATGCGATGTGATAAGATGTGAGTGGATGTGATGAGATGTGATGTGATGTAAATGGATGTGGATGTGAATGTGATAAGATGTGAATGTGATGTGAGGAGATGTGAGTGGATGTGATGAGATGTGGATGAGATGTGATGAGATGTAAATGGATGTGGATGTGGATGTGGATGTGATGAGATGTGATGGTGTGAATGGGGGTGATGTGATGTAAATGGATGAGAATGAAATGTGAAGTGATAGATGTGCATGTGAATGAATGGATGGATGTAGATAGATGTGAATGTGAATGAATAGATGGATGTGGATAGATGTGTAGGTGAATGAATGGATGGGTGTGGATAGATGTGCATGTGAATGAATGGATGGATGTGGATAGATGTGAATGTGAATGAATGGATGGATGTAGATGAATGTGATGAGATGTGGATAGATGTGATGAGATATAGATAGATGTGCATGTGAATAAATGGATGAGATGTGGATTTAGATAGATGTGAATGGATGAGATGTGAAGTGAATGGATACGATGTGGATCGGGGTAGATGTGAATGGATGAGATGTGATGTGATGTGATGTGGATCTAGATAGATGTGAATGGATGGATGAGATGTAAGGAAGATGAATGTGGATTTAGGTAGATGTGAATGGATGAGATGTGATGTGGATAGATGTGATGTGATGTGATGTGATGTGAATGGATGAGATGTGAGGTGAATGGATGTGATGTGGATCGGGGTAGATGTGAATGGATAAGATGTGATGTGAATGGATGTGATGTGGATATGGGTAGATGTGAATGGATGAGATGTGATAAGGATGGATGTGATGTGATGTGATGAGGATCTGAATAGATGTAACTGGATGTGATCAGATGTGATGTGGATGAATGTGATGTGATGTGAATAGATGCGATGAGATGTAATATGATATGATTGGATGAGAATGGATGAAGGATGATGGGAATAGATATGACTGGATGTGGAATAAGCAAAGTGAATTGATTTAGAAGAATGTGAATAACGAGAAATGATGTGGAACATTGTGAAAAGATGAGAGTTCGTTAGAAACTGTATTTATGACATGTTTTTAAATGATTGTTTTATGTCAAGAATGCTGGGGGAGCATTTTGACCATCTTGTGAATGATGTCGTGGAGACCTAAGTGATAAAGTTACAATAGTTGACGGAGAGTCAACGGAGGACGTCTCACGTAGCAAAGTCGGCCGAGGTCCTGACCAGCCTCGGTTCGATTTAAATGGTGAGCTTCCGGTACGGTGTGGATGAGGGACCAAGGAAGCGGCCTATGAGTGAAGCGCTAGGTGACTTGCGAAGGAACCTATAGGGTGTTGACCATAGGGTGCTTGGGCTCTGGGTCACCGAAGATACGCATGCATGCGTCGAGGAAGAAAATGGAACAAGGAGTTAGAGTTGTTTTCTGAACTCGGGCATGGATCTGGTTGATTGTCCTTTGCTGGTCCTCAACGGATGAGTCCATGGCTCTTTTATATGGAACTATTGGTTGATCTTGCTGATCTTCAATGGAGAGTCCATCTAGATTTTCTTATGTGATTATATTGCCGGGTACTATGAGCTAGGTACTATTGAAAAGGCCCCTATGAGTGAACAGGTGGTTAGCGTTCTGGTTGCTAATGATGCCATAGGTACACCGATGAAGGAATGATTGGAAATCAGAATTCAAGCTAGATATTTTGGAGGATTATGATCAGTGATACTATGGTTTTATTAAAAGATTGTTTTAAAGGCAGCTGAATCTGTGAAAAAGGCAATTTCATATTGGGTGTGTAAGTTGTGTGACTGTCTTGAACTTTGCTTGAAGCGCCAGCTAGGGGGCCTGGGAAATCTTTTCCCTGGTACCCGGGGCAAAACATAACCAAATTTCTAAATGGATCCTATCATTACAGTGGTTGGGCAGTTGGCTAACCCATGGGATTTGATGGGGTTAGGCTGGACTGATGGATCCCTAAAATGAGACTCAATTCTGTTAAGTTACGATAGTTGAATTAAATCCTGGATAACCCTTGTTCTATGGAAAAGAATCAACGGCTGTGCCTCTTGATGAGGAAAATAGCGTTGGACTCTATGATCCAAGTGCAAGTCTTTTCCTTGGTCTGACAATGAGACTTACGGGTTCAGTCGGATCAGTTTGGTTAGTGATGACCTTGACTACATTAGAATAAAATTATCCTGGAGGAATCGCCTGTGTGCTGGGTGAGGGAAGTTTTTTCGGGTTTGGTTTTGGAAGAACCAAGGGATTAGTCTCTTGTCTGGATATCCGTGGGTGAGGCCCCGAGTGAGAGGCTCTGCCCTACACAAGAAGTGCTACTTCCGCTGCTAGCACACCTGAATTTGTTGCGCGAAGGGTGCATCTTTCAGCTGGTATCAGAGCGAATTGGCTAAAGTAGAACAACCGAGAAGCCAAAAATGTCAAAATTTTAAGAAGTACCAGTAAAAGATTATAATTGTGTGATGAAATTCATACAAATTGATATTCAGAAAATGAAGATTCATAAATTGGAAATTGGGTCTTCAGATGGAAGTACTGCAATTGTATGGAATCCCTGACTTGCTTGAGGCCTAGATATGATGGTATTTACCTTATAGCTCCAAGGACCGTGAATACTTGTATATACTGTGGGTATATACCGTGAATACTTATATATACCGTGAATACTTGTATATACCGTGGGTATATCTGTAGCTCTTTACTGACAATATATACTAGTAAATCTAATACCTTGAAATTATAAGCAAAAATGCTATCTAGATGATGAATTCGAATGCTCGTTGATATGATTTTTGAATTTTGGTTGAGAATTGATGAGTTGATTTGGATTCTGATTGAAAGATGATGATTCCTGAATTCTGGTTGAAAGAAGATAAGTTAAACAAAGCCACAATGAGGATGAATGGGACGAATCCCAGTGATGATGTTAGTAACTAGAATAACGATTATGACTTCAATAAATCACTATGAGATTAGTGAATTTTGCTGACAGATTGCTACTGTTAACTTTTGACCCAGTGGATCTAATTAAGGGATGACAAATTGAGAACCTGCATAATTGAAATTCTCGTGGAGGAATGTTCAGATGAAATTTTTGATATGATGGACCATTATTGTGTTAAGGATATGAATGATATGTTCTGAATGAATTGTTCTCTGATAATGAGTTATGTGTGTTCTTCTTGTAGAAGAGGTCTTTATCCTAGGATTTTGCATGGGTTAACCAGACTATAAGGAACCCGAGAATCAGTTGGATCTTAAGGTGAAAGAGTTTTTCCTCCTATTGCAAGATGAGGACATCTCGCGTTTTTTAAGTGGGGTAGGATGTGAGATTCCTCCCTCTAGCTTTTGAGGTGAAAAGGTGTAAGAACCTCCCCTTATGTTCTTGAAATTATTCCCCTCTCTGAAATAGGAGAAAGATCTTATTTTACCCTGTTTTAGCCTAGAGAGAGAAAATGTCTAGAGAGAGATAGTCCAAAATTTAGATATCTTTGAAGATAAAAATCCTCCTAGTGTCTAAAATGGACTCCCGTGAAACGGAAGTTCAAAATGAACTTTCCAATGTGCATTAGGAATTAATTGAAAATTGTAAAAGGGACCTTAGCCTAAGGGTCTACATTTTCAGAAATTTTTGGATCATGGTCCAATTAAGGTTCCAATGGGCCAATTGGATTAATCCAAATGTTGGGATGAGATAAATCCAAAGAATAAAAGAAAATGCCTAAAAATGAGTAAATGCTCACATAAGATGAAGAGTTGACTGAGTACAAGGTTTATTAGTTAAAAATTATGAGATATTACTAAAAAATGAGATATTTTGGAATAATGATGCATTTTTGACACCTTGGTAAGGAGAGGGGGACTCTTGAGATAGGAACCTTTTTCACATGTGTGGAAGGGTTTTTAATTCAAAAAAATTGTGATATTTTTATCTCTCCTCTCTCCTAGATCAAACTAAATCAAAAAGGGAGCCAAACAGGTCCAAATCTTGTCCAAATTGAGTCAAACTAAACCTGAAAATTTCTAGAACCCAGTTGGACTTGGTTAGTGGCCTCCCTCACCTTTAAATAGACCCTTAGTCTTTTGTAAAAAAATATTGGAGCTATACCATGCTAGTATTATTATATTAAAATAATCATATTCTCTATTATCCCTTAAATTTTCCTCTCTTGGGAGCTTGGAGCTCTCTCTCTCTACAACAACTCTTGGAGTTGCTCTTCTCCTCTTGGTGGACCAATGGATTGGTCGAGGACTTCGCTCTGCTAAAATAAAGAATCAAGCCAAACTTGGAGGTAAAATCAAAATTTATGGTTTTTTCCAATTTATCTCAATGACTTTCTTCTTCTCAACCCCTCTCAAGCTTGTGAAGCTTTCTAAATAATTGTTTTAATTCAAATCAAGCTTTCCCTTAAAGTCTTAATGCTTAATTAAGAGAAAGTTAATCTTTATGCTTATTTTGTAATGCTTTCTTTAAGTAAATCTCTCTCTCTAAAAGAATAGCCATCTTTATGGTGAAATGCTTTGAAAAAGGATGCTTCTCAATGATAGTCTCTTAATTCAAAGCTAACTCTAGGCTTGATAAGCTAGAGATTAAGAAAATGGTATTTTTATGATTTTGTGTTAACAAAATAATGGTTATTTCTTTTAGATTATTTATAAGTAGTTAAAAACTACTTTGATTGATTCTAAATGAGAAATAGATTATCCTATCAAATTGGAAAAAGAGAAATAATGGAATTAGCTTAATCTAGTGGGATGATCATAATTAAGTTTATGATTATGGTTAAAATTATGATTTAAATTCATAATTTGATTCTAAGCATAAAAGAGAAACTACTATCATATTTTCATTACAAGTTTTTATTCTTTAGAATTTTTTTAGAATTATCAGTAATAGCAGCGAAGCTATGGTAAAATTTTCAAAAAATAATACATATCCTATTTTTATGCATAATGCTAAAAGAGGACTTCCTACCATATTCTAGGATTGGACATCCTATGAAAAAAGAATGATTTTCATCATATTCATGAGAAATAGGTATTTTATAATTATGCTTAATTAATTGATTAAGAGAAAAGAGTAATTTTTGGTAAATTTATTTTTATGCAAAAAGAGGAATTTCCATGATATTTGAGATCCAAGTAATTAAAAAGAAAAAGAGAAATTTTTGGTAAATTTATTTTTTGCAAAAAGAGGAATTCCCATGATAATTGAGATCCAAGAAATTAAATGGTAAAAGAGAAATTTTTGGCATAATTCAAATTATGAGTATTTATCAAAAGTGGAATTTTGAGCATTATTAATTTTATTGGAAAATATGGGTAGAATTGATTTTTGTAAATCCCATGAATCTTTTACTCAAAAAGAAAAATATTGAATATATTTCACTTGAGAAATTTGAGAAAGAATATGAAAATATCCATCGAGAAAAAGTACCTTTAACTAAAGATAGATGTGAATGTGAATGAATGGATGGATGTGGATGAATGTGATGAGATGTGAATGGATGTGATGAGATATGGATAGATGTGCATGTGAATGAATGGATGAGATTTTGATCTAGATAGATGTGAATGGATGAGATGTGAGGTGAATGGATATGATGTGGATCGGGGTAGGTGTGAATGGACAAGATGTGATGTAATGTGATGTGGATCTAGATAGATGTGAATGGATAGATGTGGATGTAATGTGATGTGGATCTAGATAGATGTGAATGGATGGATGAGATGTAAGGCAGATGAATGTGGATCTAGGTAGATGTGAATGGATGAGATGTGATGTGGATAGATGTGATGTGATGAGATGTGAGGTGAATGGATGTGATGTGGATCGGAGTAGATGTGAATGGATGAGATGTGATGTGAATGGATGTGATGTGATGTGATGTGGATATGGGTAGATGTGAATGGATGAGATGTGATGAGGATGGATGTGACGTGATGTGATGAGGATCTGAATATATGTAATTGGATGTGATGACATGTGATGTGGATGAATGTGATGTGATGTGGATAGATGTGATGTGATGTGGATAGATGTGATGAGATGAATGTGATGTGATGTGGATAGATGTGATGAGATGTAATATGATATGATTAGATGAGAATGGATGAAGGATGATGGGAATAGATATGGCTGGATGTGGAATAAGCAAAGTGAATTGATTTAGAAGAATGTGGAATTACGAGAAATGATGTGGAACAATGTGGAAAGATGAGAGTTCGTTAGAAACTATATTAATGACTTGTTTTTAAATGATTGTTTTATGTCAAGAATGCTGGGGGAGCATTTTGACCATCTTGTAAATGAGGATGAGTCCATGGCTCTTTTATATGGATCTGTTGGTTGATCTTGCTGATCTTCAATGGAGAGTCCATCTGGATTTTCTTACGTGATTATATTGCCGGGTACTATGAGCTAGGAACTATTGAAAAGGCCCCTGAGTGAACAGGTGGTGAGCGTTCTGGTTGCCAATGATGCCATAGGTACACCGATTGCAAATTAGAATTCAAGCTAGATATTTTTGGAGGATTATGATCAGTGATACTATGGTTTTATTAAAAGATTGTTTTAAAGATAGCTGAATCTGTGAAAAAGGCGATTTCATATTGGGTGTGTAAGTGGTGTGACTATCTTGAAGTTTGCTTGAAGCGCCGATTGGGGGCCTTGGGAACTCTTTTCCCTGGTACCCGGGGCAAAACATAACCAAATTTCTAAATGGATCCTATCACTAGAGTGGTTGGGCGGTTGGCTAACCCATGGGATTGGATGGGGTTAGGCTGGACTGATGGATCCCTAAAATGAGACTCAATTCTGTTAAGTTACAATAGTTGAAGTAAATCCCGGATAACCCTTGTTCTATAGAAAAGAATCAGCGGGGGCGGCTGTGGCTCTTGATGAGGAAAAGAGCGTTGGACTCTATGATCCAAGTGCAAGTCTTTTCCTTGATCTGACCATGAGACTTACGAGTTCAGTCAGATTAGTTTGGTTAGTGATGACCTTGACTACATTAGAATAAAATTATCCTAGAGGAATCGCATGTCTGCTGGGCGAGGGAAGTTTTTTCGGGTTCGGTTTTGGAAGAACCGAGGGATTAGTCTCTTGTCTGGATATCCGTGGAAAAAAAGTAGGTGATCTAGCTAATTAACTTCTTCTGCCTCCCCATCTCAAGGTACATAATGTATTCCATGTCAATTTGCTTAAGAAATATGTACCCAGCCCGAGTCACGTGCTTAATGATGAACAATTGATTTCTCCGACTCAAGGCCAGATGGTACTCCAACCTGAAGAAATCCTTGACGTTCAGGAGAAGGTTCTCAGGAGCAGAGTCCTCATAGATTTTTTAATCAAGTACAAGTTCTCCCTCTAGAAGACGCCTCCTGGGAGAAAGAAGAAGATTTGGCAAAAGATTACCCCCACTTTGCGAGATGAGGATATCTCGCGTTTTTCAAGTGGGAGAGTATGTAGGATTCCTTCTCAGCCTGAATAATGATTAAGCTTTTACCTCAATCCCCGGGAATCATTCCCTATTTCTGAATACAAGAGAATATTGATTTTCCTTGTTTTTGCCTAGAGAGAAGAAAAATTTTAGAGAGAGATAATTCAATATTGAGATATTTTTAGATATAAAAATTCTACTAATATCTAAAATATATTTCTCTGAAACAGAAGCTCAAAATAAATTCTCCAATGTGCATTAGGAATCAATAAAAAATGATATAAGGGACCTTAGACTAAGGGTCTAATTAAGGTTCCTATAGGCCAATAGGATTAATCCAAGTGTTGGGATGAGATAAATCCAATGAATAAAAGAAAATACCCAAAAATGAGTAAATTCTCACATAAGATGAAGAGTTGACTGAGTACAAGGTTTATTAGTTAAAAATTAAGAGATATTACTAAAAAAATGAGATATTTTAAAGAAATGATGAATTTTTGACACCTTGGTAAGGAGAGGGGGACCTTTGAGGTAGGCGTCTCCTTCACATGTGTGGGAGGATTTTTAATTCAAAACAATTGTGATATTTTTATCTCTCCTCTCTCCTGGATCAAACTGGATCAAAAGGGGAGCCAAACTGGTCCAAATCTTGTCCAAATTCAGTCAAACTAAAGATGGAAAATTCTAGAACCCAGTTGGACTCAGTTAGTGGCCTCCCTCACCTATAAATAGACCCTCATTCTTTTATATTCTTATCTATGAGCTATACCATGCCAGTATTACATTAAAAAATCATATTTTCTATTATCCCTTAAAAAATCCTCTACTTTTGGGGAGCTTGGAGCTTCTCTCTCTCTTCAACAACTCTTGGAGCTCTCTTCTCCACTTGCTAAACCAATTGATTGGATGGGGGCTTCACTTCTAGAAAAGAAGCAAGCTAATCCTTGAGGTAAGAATGAATTTTATGGTTTTTTATAAAATTTTCTCAAATGACTTCTCTTCTCAACCCCTCTCAAGCTTGAGAAGTTTTCTAATTGTTGTTTTAAATTCAACTCAAGGTTTCCCTAAGAATTTTAATTTGTAATCAAGAAAAAGTTAATCTTTATGCTTATTTAGAATGATTTCTTATGTATATCTCTCTCTCCAAAAGAATAGTCATTCCTATGGCTAATTCTTTAGCAAAAGAATGCTTCTCATTGATAAATTCTTAATTCAAAACCAAACTCTAAGCTTGTTAAACTAGAGAATAAGAAAATGGTATTTTTATGCTTTTATGTTTATAAAATAATGGTTAATTCTTTTCAATTATTTATTAGTTAAAAACTACTTTAATTGATTCTAAATGGGAAAGAGATAATCCTATCAATTTGGGAAAAGAGGAATAATGAAAATAGCGTAATCTAGTAGAATAATCATAATTAAGTTTATGATTATGGTTAAAATTATGATTCAATTTCATAGTTTAGATTTAAGTTTAAGAATAGATCTTCTATCATATTTGTATTACAATGTTTTATTCTTTTAAGAAAAATTAAAAATTATCAATAATAGCAGGCGAAGCTATGGTAAAATTTTCACAAAAAAATACATATCTTATTTTATGCATAATGCTAAAAGAGGAATTTCTACCATATTCTAGGATTGGACATCCTATGCAAAAAGAATGATTTTCATCATATTCATGGGAAATAAATTTTTAGTATTTATGCATAAATATTTAATTAAAAGAAAAGAGAAATTTTTGGTAAATTTATTTTTATGCAAAAAGAGGAATTTCCATGATAATTGAGATCTAAGTAATTAAATAGTAAAGTAGAATTTTTGGCATATTTAAAATAATAGATATTTTTATTTAATTTTTAAAAAAAGAGAAATTTTAGATAAATTTATTTTATGCATAAGAAATTTTTAAATGATAAAAGAGGAATTCCCATGGCATTTGGAATTCAATCATTTAAATGCAAAAAGAGAGATTTTAAGCATATTTAAAAAAATGGATATTTGTATTTAATTTAAAAGAAAATTTTTTATGATATTTCAAGTAGAGAAAGGTTTAAATTTAATTTTGGTGACAAAAGAGGAATTTTCACCATCATTCTACCTAGAAACGTAGGGTTGATAATTAAATTGGTAGAAAGAATATTCTTAGATATTTTAGGTGGATAAATCATCAAATTGATATTTACTCAAAATTAGATTAATGGAAGAAGAGTATTTTTATAAAAACCCGATATTCTCATATAGAACCAATTCTTAATCTATTATGGAATGAAATTCATAAAGTTGGAATTTTCCTTACGGTTAGAAGTTCAGTAGATTTTTATCTGAAGAAAATTCTTAGGAATCAAAGTTAGAAGTAAATCAAATAATTTTGGTTAGACCACGACTGCGAGAGGGGCGGCCAGTAAACTACTTGCCCATCTTTGGAATCTGAATCAAGCAAAAACCTCATGGACTAATTCCAATTCTTAACACAAAGAATAGACTACCGTTGAATTAGCATAGTTTTTCCTTAATCAAAATCACCAAGAATCTAGTTGAAAATTCAGTCAAATGATGGGTAGATTACCCTGATGAGAGATCAATGATTCTCATTAAGAAAATCTGGATTAAGGGAAAAGAGTTTTGTGGAACCAATCTTGAATCGGGAATTCTGCTTGCACAAAACCTTTGTTTTCTTTTGGTATGTTATAAACTAAGGAGAGACTCGTTGCAACAGCTAGCGGGGAGTCGTCGAGGGACATCGCTCGTGGCAAAGCCTGCCGAGTCTTGACCAGTCTCGATATGGTTAAAATGGTGCGCTTTTGGTATGATGGGTGAGGACCGACGAAGCGGTCCCTGAGTGAAGTTCTAGGACACCTAAGTAGGATCCTAGAGGATTCAGACCAGGTGATGCACTGGCTCGCGGTTGCTAAGACACCCATGCGTACGTCGAGAAAGATACGAATGAACCGAAAGAATGACTTTTGTGAATGGATTTTTTATATTGGATCTCGTTGGTTGACCAGCTGGTCTTCAACGGAGAGTTCGATGATATATTTTGTAAAACAATGGACTCAATATTTTGGAGGATTATGATCAATAATACTATGATTTCATTGAAAGATTGCTTTAAAGACAGCCAAATTTGTTAAAGATAGCCGAATTTGTTAAAATGGCAATTTCATATTGTGGGTGTGTAAGTGGTATGACCTTGAATTTTGCTTGAAACGCCGGCTAGGGGGCTTGGGAACTCTTTTCGTCTCGGTACCCGGGCAAAACAGAACCAAGTTTTCATAAAAGGAATCCCACCAATACAGTGGTTGGGTGGTTGGCTAACCCATGGGCCGGTTGGGGTTAGGCTGGATTCGGGGATTTCTGCGATACAAATAGTTACGATTAAGTTACATTAGCTAGAATAAGTCCTAGGAAGACCCTTGTTCTATAGGAGGGAATCAGCGGTTGTGCCTCGCTAGAGAAGAAATAAAGCGGTGATTCTATGGACCAAGTGCAAGTCTCTTCCTTGATCTGACCATGTGACTTTCGGGTTCGGTCGGATCAGTTTGGTTAGTTAAGATTTTCACTCATTAGATCAATTCTCCCGTTAGATGATTTTCCTGGTGGAATTGCTCGTGCCTTCCGGGGGAGAGGGAAGTTTTTTTGGGTTCAGTTTTGGAGGAACCGCTGGGCTAGTCTCTTGTCCGGATATCCGTGGGGTGAGGCCCCGAGTGTGGATCCCTGCCCCGCATGAGAGACTGACGCTGCTTCTGCTGCCAGCACCTTCGGAGGGGGCGGGGGTCTCACAGCTGGTATCAGAGCTTTGTTGAAAGCTAATAAGGAAAAATGAATTCTTATCAAAAATTTATAATAAAAACTCAGAAAGAGCATTTACGTATTGTATTTTCATTCCTTAAGCTTCATTAATGAAGATTTTTAATCAAAGAATTTGGTTTTATAGATGGAAGTTCCACTCTTATCCGGTATTCTCAATCTCACACCCAGTAACAAGATATGATTGCTTTCACCTTCAAGCATCTCATCTCTTTCGCTACAACAACTCAAACGAGCCAAGCGAGACTCGCAAGCCATTTCAAGGATTTATATTTCCCAGACCCATCAGCAGAGAGACGGCAGCATAAGTGGTTTGCAGGGTAGAATGTCCATGCCTCTTACGACCAGCGCATGATGCTAAGGGAAAATATCTCGTTGGCCATGATTCTGATGAGGCTAAAAGTGAATCATGGTGTCATTTTATATCACCCTATGCCTCGAGATTTCAGACTTTCCTGCCATATCTAATAACTTCTTAGCTGCTTTGTTCCAAAGGAGAATATAGTAGCTCCCTTGGCAGTAAGGGAACGTTTGTATCGGGGCATGTCTGTAGCCCAGTATTGCCGTCTTATGCATTTCCCGAGGAGGTTTTGACTTTCGAGAGCCGAGATGCTCTATGTACATATTGCAACCTTTATATAAATAAAGAAATGTTTTGTGGAAAAATTCCCTGTTGTATAAGTGATTGTTGATTATATGATGAATTGATGAAGCAAAATCTGCTACTCGGACATATGTCATAGATCTCCAATAAGATCTTTTATCTTGTTTAAGAAATTATTTTTCAAACCTCTTAAGTCTTAGGATCTTGTTGACGAAATCAAAATAAAAGTTTAATAATGTATCATTTTTGGTAGAATTATGAGGCGAGGGAACCATGGCCGACAGCCAGATCCTCTTGCTGATGAGGAAGAGCTTGACCCCGACGTTTGCAAGGCTCTTCACATAACTACACCGCCAGGACCCTTCAAACAGGTGAAGGGGAGAACTTGGGCGAGGCTGTGGAGAAGTGGGTTGAGGCCATGGAGGAATATTTTGATGTCACCGGATACAACGAGAAGAGCAAAATGGCTCTCGCTAGGCTGAAGATTGTGGAAACAGCCAGGGTGGCATGGAGAAACCATTGCGACACTAACCATCTATGTGAGGTCCCTGCCCTCTCCGCGGTCCCCATGCCGACGCCGGAAGCGGCGTCGACCTCCCGTGTGGGGCGGGGATCCACACTCGGGGCCTCGCCCGCAGATGTTCGAGACGAGAGGCTAGCCCTGGCGGTCCCTCCGAGACCGGGCCCAGAAGACTCCCCCCGCCCGGAAGGCTCGAGCGATTCCACCATGGGAAAATCTTCTAACGGGGGAAATTACTCTAACGAGTCAAAGTCTTAACTAGGTAAACTGATCTGACCGAACCTGAAGTCACATGGTCAGATCAAGAAGAGACTTGCACTTGGTCCATGGAATCACCACTTTTTTCCTCATTTACGAGGCACAGCCGCCGTTGATCCCCTCCCACAGAACAAGGTCTTCTTAGGCTTTAATCTAATTGACGTAACTAATCGTATCTAGTTGTATTCTCAGGAATCCTCTGATGTAGCCTAACCCCATCCGGCCCATGGGTTAGCCAACCACCCGCTGTATTGGTGGGATTCCTTTATAAAGATTTGTTGGTTGTGTTTTGGCCGGGGTACCGAGGAAAAGAGTTCCCAGGCCCCCTAGCCGCCCCGGCAATTCATGTAGAAATTAAGGTAGGCATACCACGTACACAACCAATAAGAAATTACCATTTATAACAAATTTGACTGGCTTTAAAACAATCCTTCAATAGAAATCATAATATTTCTGATTATCATTTTCCAAAATTCGGAGTCCATTGTATTACAATAATATTCTCTGGACTCTCCGTTGAAGACTAGCCAACTGGCCAACCAACGAGATCCAATATCAAAATTTAGTTACCAAAAATCTTTCCTTTTAGTCAAATCTTCCTCGACGTACGCATGGGTGTCCTAGCAACCGCGAGCCCATGCATCGCTTGGTCGAAACCCTCTAGGATCCTCCTTAGGTGTCCTAGCACTTCACTCAGGGACCACTTTGTCGATCCTCGCCCATCGTACCGAAAACGTACCATTTTAACCGTACCGAGGCTGGTCAAGACCTCGGCAGGCTTTGTCGCGAACGAGGGACATCCCTGACGACTCCCCGCTAGCTGTTCCAACGAACCTCCTCTTAGAAAAACATAAGCCAAATGCTTCCTCTAGCATTCTGACATAAAACAGCCCCTTGAATTAAAAAAACAGAGGTTCTAATGCAAGTAAAATTCCAATTTGAGATTGGTTCCAAAAACCCTTTTTCCATAATTCCAGTTTCATAATGAGGATCCTTGATCTCTCATGAGTGTAATCTACCCATCATTCAGTCTGATTGTCCAACTAGATTCTTGGTGAGTTCGGTGTCAGGAAAAACTAGTTTAGTTCCGGTAGTCTATTCTTTGTGATTAGAAACTGGAATTGGTCCACGAAGTTTTTACTTGATTCAGATTGAGAGATGGACAAGTAGGTTTACTGTCCGTCCTTCTCGTAGCCTAACCAAATTAATTCGGTTTAGTTCTACAAGGATTCCCTTCAGATAAACATCTAGTTTTGGGTAAATATCCATTTAGTGATTTTACCAAATTAAAATATCCAAAGATATTCCTTGTATCACATAATTTCTCAACCTTAATTCATTAGGTAGAATTATGGTGTAAATTCATCTTTTGACACTAAAATTTAATTCAAATCCATCTTTTCTTAATTATCATAAAAATTCTTCTTTTTAACTAAATATCATACCTTTTTTTTAAAATAAACTTGAAATCCCTCCAATTATCATGGGAATTTCTCTTTTACCATAAATAAAATCTATTTAAAATTCTTCTTAAAAATTACATAAAAATATCCATTAATTCCATTAAGCTAAAAATTCCACTTTTCTCATTTAAATATTTGAATTCGAATATGGTGGGAATTCCTCTTTCATCATTTAAACTTATCTATGCAAAAAGATAAATTTAACTAAATTTTCTCTTAAAATTTAAATAAAAATCTCCATTAATTCCTTTACACTAGGAATTACACTTTTCTCATTTAAATATTTGAATTCCAATACGGTGGGAATTCCCATTTCATCATTTAAACTTATCTATGCAAAAAGATAAATTTAACTAAATTTTTTCTTAAAATTTAAATAAAAATCTCTATTAATTCCTTTACATTAGGAATTACACTTTCCTTATTTAAATATTTGAATTTCAATATGGTGGGAATTCCTCTTTCATCATTTAAACTTATCTATACAAAAAGATAAATTTAACTAGAATTCTTTTTTAATTTTTAAATAAAATATACATTATTTTAGCATCACAATTTTTCTCTTACTTCATTGGAATACGTGGATTTCCATTGTCATGGGGATTTTAACATAAAAATGGATTACTAGAAATTCCTCTTTTTCCTAATTAACTATTTATGCATAAACATAAAAATTAAATTTTCCATGATTATAATGAGAATCATTCAATTAATCTAGGATGATTAATCCTAGAATTGGTAGGAAGTCCTCTTTTCATATTATGAATGAAAATGATTTGTGTTAATTTTTTAGAAATTTTACCTAGCTCCGCTGCTATTACTGATAATTCTCGATAATTTGAAAGAATAAATTTTAGTAATATCCCTATGATTAGAATAACTATTAATTAGATCAATATCTAATTATGGACTTGATTCTTAATTTTTCCATAAATTAAATAGCATAAAAGCATTAAAAAGCCACTTATTTGGCCTCTAATTTGACAAGCATAGAATTTACTTTTAGATTAGAGCATTGCTTCATGAGAAGCTTCATTTGAATATAGAATAGGTCATAGGAATGACCATTCTTTGGGGGAGAGAGAGAAATGCTGGAAATTTATATGTTTTTTCACTACAATTCATTAAATAACTTCAATTGTATTCAAAAGCCATTCAATTGAATGCTTTTCAAGCTTGAGAGGGGTTGAGAAGAGAGAAACATTTGGAGATTAAAGAAAAAAAAAGACCATAAAGCACATTTTACCTCCTAGATTGCTTGATTCTTTGATCAAAGTAGAGGCCCCCAACCAATCAATTGGTTTGGTATGTTGATGAAGTCTCCAAGGAAGATTGAAGAGAGAGAGAAGCTCGAATCTCTTCAATTTGTAGAGGGTTTTTAGAGGATAATAGAAAATAAGCTTATCTTAGAGTAATACCGACATAGTTTAGTTCACAGATGATAATACAAAAGAATGAGGGTCTATTTATAGGTGAGGGAGGCCACTAACTGAGTCCAACTGAGTTCTAGAATTTTCCAACTTCAGTTTGGCTGAATTTGGACAAGTTTTGGATCATTTTGGCTCCCTTTTTGATTTGGTTTGATCTAGGAGAGAGGAGAGATAAAAATATCCTATTATTTTTTAGTTTAAAACTCATCCACACATGTGAAATAGGCACCTCCTTGAAGGGCCCCCTTCTCCTTACCAATGTGTCAAAAATGAATGATTACTCTAAAATATCTCATTTTTTATTAATACTTCATAATTTTTAACTAATAAATCTAGTACTTAGTCAACTCTTCATCTTATGTGGGCATTTACTCATTTTTGGGTATTTTCTTTTATTCTTTAGATTTATCTTATCCCAATACTTGGATTAATCTTATTGGTCCATAGGAACCTTAATCCAATTTTTTTTGAAAATCTTGACCCTTAGGCTAAGGTCTTCTAAATCATTTTCAATTAATTCCAATGGCACCTTGGAAAATCTATTTTGATTTTTTGTTTCAGGGAAATATTTTTTTGATATTTGTAGAATTTATTTATCTAAAAATATCCCAATATTGATTTACCACTCTCTAGAAATTTTTATCTCACTAGGCCAAACAAGAAAAAATAATATTTTCTTGCATTCAGAAACATAGAATGATTACAAGGGATTGAAGTAGAGGCTTAATTGTTATTCAGGCGCTGAGGAGGAATCTTACAATCTGGATAGGAATACCGAGTCTTGGAATAATCTCAAAGCTTATCATGTGTCATAAGACATAAAGTTGTAAATAGCCCTTGTATCGACAAGAGCCAATTTTTGGGTGAAGCTTGTCGGGGTGGTCATTCCTAACCATAACCGAGCACGTTTCACCTCCCAATATTCTTCTTCAAGGTCTACAACTTGGGCCATGTTAACCACAATGTTTTCCCCCTGAAGTTTGGCTTGCCGTTCCTTAGTCTCTTGTTAGACTACGTGTTTTCTCTGTTTGTGTTCGGTTTTCCATTGTTTTTTGTCATGAATGGCCCTGAGGGTGGTTTTAGTTAGTGGCCATAGTAGCGTTTCAATTTGCTACAATTCAAATATCCCGCTATCGCGACATCACCGAGTGTCTCTATGCGCACTCCGCCTTCTTGCAGGGTTATCTCAGTGACTAGGAAAGGTCCTAAGCGTTTGAGCTTGAGTTTCTTTTTATGGGTTTTTGTGCTAAACACGAGGACCATGTCGCCCTCATTCATTTGTTTGTCCCCTTAAGGTTTAGGCACAATCACAACCTTATTCCACATTGGAAATAATCCCTTAGAAGGGAAGTTTTATTTTATGTCTCCAGGAACTATGTGTTAAAACCCTAAGATCTCTCTAGATAATTGTTATACATAAACATGCATAGATCAGGCATAAACTCAACCACCCAACCACCCCCCCGGAGCCCAAGGGATGCACACATGAATAATAATGAAATACATCATACCTCTACCTTGATGTGCCATACCATAAAGAGGTATAACTCCAATCCAATAGCATGTAGCTAAAGTGTGAAATGGTAGAAGAGTAGATATGAACCTCTACACAAGAGAGCATAACATAGCCTTGGCCTCATGGAGCCCAAACCTCCAAGCCCCCTTGATGAGTGTGCCCCATACCCCTATTATATAGGAGGGCCCTCAGAAAGATAATGTCTTATCTTGGGAGACGTGGCCCTTGTAAGGCCACCCACCAGCCTAATGTGGGTTAGCCTCCTAGTATATGCACACATAATGTGTATATAACATAGCACACATAATGTACATATAACATACTTCCCCTCTCTCAAAACATTGCACTCTTGCAATGAAAAGAAGGAGAACTGCACTGAATAATGTCAACCAACTCCCAAGTCGAATCCTCAATTTCCCTATCTTTCCACCTAATTTTAACCTCAGGGATTAGTCAACTAGAAAGTTTCCTTTCCTTGAATTCAAGTACCTTATCACGTTCATGTGTGGAACATAGGATAATTCATTGACTTCAACGAGTTCTTGAGGAGTAACTGTGTTATCCTCACCTCTCCCAGTTTCCCTTTCAATCTATGGATATGAAAGACTAGATGAACTCTAACAATTGGAGATAGTTTTAGTTCATAAGGCAACCGTGCCAATCCGATGTATAACTCGAAATGGACCACAATATCTAGGAGATAAATTCGAGCATTTTCCCATTGACAAAGTCTGAGAATCTTTAAGAACATTAAAATAAACCAACGCTCCTGGTTCAAAAGACCGAGATGAGCGTCTCCTATTAGCATAAAACCGTGCCCTATCATGAGCACTCCTGATAGAATCCCGAGCTTCGGTCAGCATTTCCTACATATCATGCAAGAAATCCCTCGATGCATCAAGCTTGATGACCGACATCAATAGGTGCCCTAAGTTGATATCCATACATAAGTATGCACAGACTAAAAAATAATAGCTGTAAATTTAGAACTGTTATAGGCAAATTCCATCATTGGAAGATATTTTTTCCAATATGATGATTTTCTAGAGACATATGCACGAAGCATATACACTATAATCTGATTCATACACTCTGTTTGCCCATCAGACTACTGCGGATGATCAGAGCAATTCACATTCAAAGTAACTTCCTCGTTGTAAACCATTCGAAATAAAGTAGGAAAACATGGCATTATAACAGCAGAAACCAGGGATTCATCGGCGCCCCGACATACCCATATCTGCATATGGAATAATTGACGTCTCGAGTTACCCATATCAACATAGAGAGTCATCAACGTCTTGATGAGTTACATATGTCCATCCGTAAACAATCAGGTTGACTATACAAATCACCTAAAGTACGGAACTAGAGAAAGGAATGCCAACAAAGGAAGAATCCAAATTTCCTTATCCGAACACAATAAGATAAACTTGTTTGAACTCTAAAGAAAGAGATTTCAACAAGTGAAAATGCCGACGAGATTTCCCTCATCAAAACATGCAGGCTATAGATAAAAGAAATTTATCTAGAGAATGCCCACACTATAACTTCTAGTGAATTTAGAAAATAAGATTGTCTTTGAATGTTGAGGTCAACATGCTAAGTGATGTAAGCAAAGCAACAATCTTGAGCCCAAATTATAGTTGAAAGATCGGTAGAGGAGGAGGAGACACACACACAGGAGCAAACCCTAATGTATATTGCAAACCCTAACCATAGAGGGAAGCCATGTCCACTCTCACACAAAGCATAATGCAGTAATCCATAATCCACACAACACACAATGAGTTGTGTCCACACTCTACTAACCCTAGCTAATGTCCACACACTATGACCAGCTGGACACGCGGTCATTTATGTCTCACACATGTTCCTACCTAATCTGCCAGCACATAGCATAGCTGGCTCACACTGACATCGAGCTTGAATCTCAACAGCCCCTCTCAAGCTCATGATGTACTGCCGATGAAGATGTAGATGAGCTTGGGATATCAAGACTCTCAACACTCCCCCTCAAGCTCATCCCATGTACTCCCAACATAGTCCGGAAGTACTCAAACTTCTCCCTGCTAAGTGGCTTCGTGAAGATATCAGCCACCTGCTCATCAGTCTTCACATAGTGAAGATCAACTGTACCATCCAGCACCTTTTCTCTGACAAAGTGATAATGGACCTCTATGTGTTTGGTCCTCGCATGAAATACTGGATTCTTTGCCAACTGCATACTGCTCATGTTGTCACAATGTATGACAACTTTGCCATCAAGAGGCTCACTTAAATCTGCCAAGAGACTCTTTAACCATATAGCCTCACAAGTAGCAATGGCTGCACCTCTGTACTCAGCCTCTGTACTGGATAAAGCAACTGTAGGTTGCTTTTTGCTACTCCAACTCACCACAGCACTGCCAAGTGTAAAAGCATATCCACTAGTAGACCTCCTGTCATATGCGCTACCTGCCCAATCAGCATCTGTGTAGCCATGTATGTCCAAGCTTTTACCACTCTCATAAAATAGACCATAATGTGCTGTAGTTTTCACATATCTCATGATGCGTCTCACTGCATCCAAATGTGGTTTCCTGGGGCTCTGCATAAACTGGCTAACTAGCCCCACTGTATAACTCAAATTTGGGCGTGTGATAGTCATGTATATGAGACTACCAACCATCTTCCTGTACATAGAAGGATCATCCAATTCCTCGCCATAATCAGCCCGCAACTTCACATTTTGCTCCAATGGTGTACTCATAGGCTTACACCCAGTCATGCCATACTTTGCCAACATATCCAAGGCATATTGGCGCTGTACTAACCAAGTACCTGCATGATCTTTCACCACTTCAATGCCAAGGAAGTATCTCAACTCACCAAGATCTTTCATGTCAAATTGCCCACTCAAAGCTTTCTTGACATGCATCACATCTGCACTATGATCACCTGTAATAATCAAGTCATCCACATAGATGACTAGTAAAACAATCCCATGCTGTGTCTTCTTCACATACAGTGAAGAATCTGCTGTAGAAATCTGAAAACCAAGTGAGATAAGATATCTGCTCATCTTATCACTCCAAGCACGAGGTGCTTGCTTCAGACCATACAATGCCTTTTTCAACCTGCATACGTGAGTGGGATATCTAGGGTGTACATACCCTTATGCCTGTGCCATGTATACTTCCTCTTGTAGATCTCCATTCAGAAATGCATTCTTGACATCCATCTGATGCATTTCCCAGCCATTAGCTGCAGCCATAGCAATGACTGCTTTCACTGTGCCCATCTTAGCCACTGGGCTAAACGTCTCATCATAATCCAATCCATGGGTCTGTGCATAACCCTTTGCTACCAATCTTGCCTTATGTCTTTCAATAGAACCATCAGATTTGCACTTCACTTTGTAAACCCATTTACATCCAATAACATTCTTATCCTTTGGTAGTGTAACCAAGTCCCATGTATCATTATGGACCAATGCGTCCATCTCCACATCCATTGCTTTTTCCCATACATGCTCTCCAATAGCCTCTGTATAGCATGTAGGTTCCACATGCTTCACCATAGATGTCAAGTATGCATAGTGCATAGCAAAATCTCTGTATGTCAACCTGTCAACAGGATATCTGACCCTCTGGGATCTCCGCAATGCATGCGGGTCACTCTGTACACCTGTGACTCTAGCATGTGGTGGCACATATCTGTCCTGTCTAGCACCAGGTGTGCGTAAAATAGGTATGCCAAGCTCCTCATCCAAACTTTCAGAACTGGATGACTCATATCCTGTGATTCCAATTCCTTCGACTTTCTTTTTGCCTTTGTCCATAGCACTACTGCCAGTGCTTACACTCTCATGCCTCAAACGTCCTGACCATGGACGTACACTGCTGCTCTCAGCTTCTGCTGCTGCTGGCCCAGACATAGTAGTAGAACTAGAACTTGCTTGTGGTGGCAAGTTCACAGGCACATCTGCTTCCAGTGACTCAATAACACCTTCATCTTTTGCTTTATACCAACTAGCAAGCTCATCAAACACTACATCACGTGAGATGACCACTTGTCTAGTTTGTGGATTATAACACTTGTAGGCTTTTCGATCCTGTGCATATCCCACAAATACACATTTCTCTACCTTAGGATCCAACTTCCTTCTTCTTTCATCAGGCACATGCACATAAGCTATGCATCCAAAAACTTTAAGATGTCCAATGTCTGGCCTGTAACCTGTGAGCCGCATCTCTGGCGTGCTTCCATGAATGGCTGCTGTAGGTGTTTTGTTCAATATGTATACTGCAGTAGCACATGCTTCTGCCCAATAGTAATCTGGCATGCTCTTTTCATTAAGCATCGCCCTTGCCACTTCACATATAACTCTATTCTTTCTTTCAGCCACACCATTCTGCTGAGGTGTATACCTGCAAGTCAATTGTCTCCTTATTCCATGCTTCCTCAAGAAATGCTCAAAAGCTTTTGAGGTGTATTCACCACCCCCATCTGTCCTCAGACATTTAATCCAACAGCCATACTGCTTTTCTGCAAAAACTTTGAAATCCATGAATTTTTCCAATACTTCACTCTTCTCCCTGAGAAAGTATATCCATGTCATCTTGCTAAAGTCATCAATGAATGTAACATAGTATAAGCTGCCTTTGATAGATGGGTTTTGTGCAGGACCCCATACATCACTGTGCACGATCTCAAGTGGCCTGTTACTCATATTTCCTTCTCTAGGAAATCTCAACCTTGCCTGCTTCCCAAACTGATAGGCTTCACAAACATGCATATGTCCATCATATTTGAACCTAGGCAAACCATTGACAATGCCTCTTGTTTGCATGTTCTTTAATCTCTGTATATTTACATGGCCAATCCTCTTGTGCCACATATCAATGTCCTGTACCACATTCCTGCTCTTTGAGAACATGGCTGATTTTAGCTCAGGAATTCCAGCATCCAGCTTAAACAGTCTTCCTTCTTTCTTGCCTTTAGCAATCACTCTACATCCATGTTTGAAGTCTTCAAAGAAGCATCCATGCTCATTGAATCTAACCTGTAATCCCTGTTCTACCATTTGACCAACTGAGGCCAAGCTTTTAGTGATCAAAGGCACATACAGCACATCTGACATAGACTTTGTCTGACCATTATGCATGACTAATGGTACACTTCCAACATGTGTAATGACATGCTGGGTATCATCACCTGTTTCCACATAGCCCTTCACATCCATGGGCTTCATATGCTCAAACCATTCTCCATGGCATGTCATATGATTTGATGCTCGTGAGTCCATGTACCATGTATCATCATTCTCAGCATTTGTTGTCATAGAACCCACAACATGCTTCATGGCAAACAAATGATTTGCAGTTCCATCATTGCTACTTGATGCATAGTTACCACCATGTTGTGCATAGTTTCCACCATAATGACCACCACGTTGTGCTCTTCCCCCTCTCAAATCATTCTGTTTGCGAAAGCAATCTCTCGCCATATGACCATATTTGCCACAATAATGGCATTCCACATCTTGCATAGAATTTTGTTGGCCTTGCCAACGTCCTCTTCCACGGGGGGTACCTCTACCTCACTGAGGTGCATAACCACGACCACCTCGAGCACCATATGAAGGCTGAAAATTCTGTTGTGGAGGTCTATCCTGCCATCCACGACCATTACCACCACGTCCACGTGATGCGAATCTCCCCCTGCCTCTAAAACCTCTCTGCGAGTAGAAAGCCTGATTTCTGCCATCATCATGGCTAGTAGATGCATCCAAAAATGAATCACTGAGCTTGATTTCCTCAACCAGCAAGAGGAAAACCAACTCATCGAAGTCGGGTAGACCTGTACTCCTCACTGAGATAGATGTATCAAAGGATTTGTATTTCTTGCCAAGACCACGCAAGGTAATATCCACCAAATCATCATCAGGCATGGGGGCATTTATTGTGGCCAATGCATCTGCAAACTTCTTGATTTCTTGCACATAATCATGTATGCTCCTTTTATTCCTTTTCACATTGTGTATCTGCTATCACAATTGAGACTTACGAGCACTCGTATCTGTATCAAACATCTTGACCAAAGTATCCCATGCATCTTTGGGATTCTCAGCATCCTGAATGTGTATGAGCATAGCATCAGAAATGCATATAGACAAAGAATGCAGCACTTTGAATGCTCTCTCTGACCATTGCTTATGAGCAATAAACTGCTGCTGTGTAGGTTGCCGAGGTAGCTCAGGCTCTGGCTCAGCACCTGTAATGAGATTCCAAAATCCTTTCCCTTTCAAGAAACTCTTTATCCTGTACTTCCATGCCTGGAAGTTCTTCCTATCCAGCTTTTCACCAACAATCTGAACTGGATTGTCCGACATGTTGCTCAATGCGTACACCTTCCGCACACTTCAAATCTGTAAATGAGCCTTCCTCAGCTCAACCACACTCCAATGAATGTTCCAGATACTCCAAGATAGCCAACAAACTCCAAATTTGATGTAGAAAATCAACCTGTAATCATCCGAGATGAACTGACTCACGCAGTGCGGGATACCCTGAATTGACACGCCTTCCAAGGCTCCAAATCGCAAAGTAATGGTGCAATCAAGTCTAGGCAACTTGCATTGACACCTAATGAACCTCAATGTTGAGTATCAACTCCATCTGACATGTGTAATTATCAATTTTTGAAAACCCCTTTTTCTGTTTTTGGAAAAACCAGAAAAACCAGAAAAAACCAGTAGAAAATTTGCTCTAATTCCTTCAATATTTCACCAAATTGAGCAACCAGGCATTCATTGGCTTAGCAATAGTTTCCATCAAGTCCATGTAAGAGGAATTTGTCCAATTGTAAAACACCAAAGATTAATTGCTCGATTAAAATGCTCTGTTTCTCTGCAACCAGTGGACAGCTTGTTTTAATCAGCTCATTCCCAGCTCAATTAAGCATCATTGACCAAACAAATCACATAGCCCTCTTCTCCAAGATGTAAAGCATCTAATTGCTAAAGAAATTATGGAAGATGTCAAGTACCCAATGAGAATTTGATCTCCTCGTAGTCAAAATGATCAAAATCTGCACAGTTTTCTCTGTTCTGGCTGCGCCGCCTGCTGTAGGGGGGTTTAGGAGGGTTTGTGATGCTAATTGAAGATGGTTTGAAGTCCCCAAGACACCTAGGCATGTGTGTGACCCATCAATGCTTGGATTTGAGCCAAAATCACACTCCAAATGCTTCAAATTTGGGCTTCTTTTTCACTGTTTTGTGAGAGCTCAAAAAACCAGTAATTTCTCTCAATTAAATGCATGTAAATTGCTCCAAAATCACAGTAGGGCTTGCATAAGAGTTGCCATTACATCTCTCATTGTCAGATACATGTTTGCTTTGCCAGAATCACACATATTTCCACCATACATCAATGTTCCCAAGCTTTAATGGAAAGCTTCAAAAACCAAAATTTTGCCTTGCTTTGATTTGTTCTAAAATGCTTTGCTTTTGCCTGTTTCACCTGCAATCCGCTCAAGAATGTTTAGAAGACCTTACCCGGTAGGCCTAGCTCTCAGATCTGATAGTATTTGGTGTGCTCCAAGCTTCACAGCTCCAATGGCAGCTTCACAGCTTCTTTTCACAGCTTCTTCTTCTCCCTCTTCACTCACTCACTCATAAACCCTAATAAACAGCACAAGGCTCTGATACCAAGTTGAAAGATCGGTAGAGGAGGAGGAGACACACACACAGGAGCAAACCCTAATGTATATTGCAAACCCTAACCATAGAGGGAAGCCATGTCCACTCTCACACAAAGCATAATGCACTAATCCATAATCCACACAACACACAATGAGTTGTGTCCACACTCTACTAACCCTAGCTAATGTCCACACACTATGACCAGCTGGACACGCGGTCATTTATGTCTCACACATGTTCCTACCTAATCTGCCAGCACATAGCATAGCTGGCTCACACTGACATCGAGCTTGAATCTCAACAATTATCCCATAAGATAATATATGTGAGGGATCACTAGCGTCCTATTCCACCATGATACCACCTATACATACCTTAATAATTTGAAACTCCCTAGTATGCCGTCTAGGAAAATATGAATAAAATCCTGTATAAAAGGAATAAAATGGCCTTATCCAGACTTTCACATACTAAACCTGTCTCTATATACTTGAGACTACATCAAAGAATAAATCCTTCTGAGTACATCATTTAGAAAAGAAATTGAATTATTGGTGCCTTTCTAATGATAACTACCCAAAACACAATAAAGTTAGGGTAGAAAAATAACTCACCTAGATATATAAGTAACTAGGTATCCGAGTTGGAATATGTACAAGAGTACAAGAAATATACTCCAAAATTACGTGCAAAAAACGAAGGCAAATGCTACCTTCAAAGCACATGTATTTATTCAAAAGATCAAAAGATCCTTATAAAACCATGGATAAAAGCATAGAAGCTCCTCGAATCCATAAAAACCATAGTTGATCATAAAAATCAATGCATACCATCTAATGGACATAAATCATGCCAAAAGAAGCATTAAAATTGGTGGTGGCCAACTCATCAATCCGGAGTATATGAACGTTGTGTTGTTCAAATAAAACTCCAAAGTAAGAAAGTGAAACACATGTGTGTAGCACTCAATAAGAAAAAACCCCTAGACACAAGTGATCTAGGCAGAACCTGATGAGTCCATATAAAACTTGGAAAACATCCAATAAAAATCCACCAAAACAAACCGATCAACTGACCCATGATAGAGGCTTAAGAAATTAAGCACAAACCACACTTAAAAAAGTGCAAAATAAGTTATCATGAAAAAGTGTCAAAGGTGAAACACACTTTGAACGTAAATTATAGCCATCAAAAGAAATTAAGGAACATGTCCAAAAAGAATGGCTAAATAATGGTAAAAAATCATGAATACATCGTTTAGAATTAATCCAAACATAAATATCCATTAATACGAGGTATAATCGTATTAATAACCCGCATCTATCTAATGTCAGCACGAGAAAACGTACTTCAACATTAAATAACAATCGAAAATATTAAATTCTCGAGAAAAAGAATTATCATGATTTTTTTCTAGATTTTTCTAATTTTCTAAGGCCTCAAAATATGATAATTTTGAATTCCACCAAAACCTATCTTATGGCATTCCAAACTCATATTTTTCCAGAAAATTTTTAGCAATTAAATTTACCAAAATACCATTGATATTTTAAAAATATCAATTTTTAGGATTTCTAAAAATAATTTCAGAATATTTCTAATTTTTCCTGAGAATCCCATCGTTCACGAAATTTCCAATTCCGCCTGACAATTCTCAAATCCAATGAAAATTTTCAATTTTAATGGATTTTTTAAATTTTTGGGTCAAAAAATATAATTTAAAAGGAATTTGAATCATCACGGGCGCCCGAATGGACACACCACGTGCCAAACACCAACCCCACATTTTCTCGAAATTCAAAATAACCTTTGTCTAATTTTTCACTAATTTTCAAAATTTTTTTAAAAATTTTAAATTACCCCGAACGCATTTAGAATACGAATGATAAAAAATTTCAGAATTCCAACGGTTTTCTCGGAATACAGAAAGCCAAAAAAAAAAATCGGAATGTGAAAGATCAAAGGTTTCCGGAATACGGAAGGTCAAAAGTTTTTCCAGAATTCGAAAAACCAAAAGGTTTCGGGAAAACAGAAAGCCAAAGGTTTTCCAGAAGATGAAAAGCCAAAAATTTTCAAGAAGAAATTTCCAAGAATTTTCAGAGATTTTTTAACTCAAATCCAGTAATTTCCCACTATTTTCCAGGCTTTTTCCAAGCTTTTTTTGAAAAAAAATTCAAAAGCTTTTTTTTAAATAATAAAAAACTCATTTCAAAAAAAATAAAAAATAATAATAAGCTTTTTGAAGCTTATATGGATTTTAATTTTTTAAGGTGGGGGATGAGGATGGATGGGACACAACCACTGCAACATCGACTCGGACGCCAGAACTGCCACCCTACAATTGGCCTCCGGCCAAGTTACAGTCCTAATAATGGATGAAGAACACGTGCCCTCCAATCACTCATGCCAAGATGATAACCCCCATCCTACCCTCACTATTGTTATTCCACCCTTCACCAATCCATACCGCTCAAAAAGAGGCCTCTCCCAACTTTGGACACCCAATTGCCTCGTGTTTTCTCCCCACTACCCAACTCTCCAAACAGCCCAATCCAGCCTCCCCAATGCCACCAAAGTTACTGACCCCCCCGCAAAACTAACCTCACTAACAACACACTAACCCTAATAACAAATCTAATTGACGCACACAAGGCAAACATTCTTGCTAGTGGATACCTAAGAAGCTTCTCACAGCCCAGGGGTATTATGAAGGTAACACTACTCTGTGGATCCCTTGCCGATCCACTCCCCATACTCATATATCAACAACATCATCTCCTCGTCTTTCTCAAAGGAAACCCGTTTGGTAACCCCAAGCCCATAGGGTACAAGACAATCGTCGCCAAAACACTCCCCAAGGCCAAACCATCCTCGCCCACACCCTAAGCCTTGCCCAACAACAAATTATCGATGGATTCCCAAACCTTTACATCAAGCTCAAAATTACTAATCAGGGCAATCGCCAAATTTGGGTCCCCAAATCACCAAGGTACCAACTTCCTACTCTCGTCATCTCACAATTACCAACCTTCCAATGGAAGCCCAAAGTGGCCTCGGCCACTACTTTTGCACAGGGAAAAGGGGAACAAAAACTTTACGAAGCACCCTTATGAATCCAACCGAAGCTGATGGTCCCTAACTATGATATACCCTTGACTTTGGCTACTCTCCCACCTCTTGTTATCTGGCTACCTTTGAGTACTCCTGCTAAGCCCTTGGCCTCTCCACCCTCAACTACTCCCTCTTGAAAGCCTTTGAAATTCCAAGGGATATACCAACCTTGCCATCACTCAATTGGAACCGTCTTCTCACTTTGGCAAATTGGGCACAGAGTCAGTACAAAACCCGCAATGGGGTGCTGGGCACATAGCCCAGGGGTACAAAACCTGTTTGTAGGGTGCCCAAAAAAAAAAAACAAATGCCACAGTCATACCAAAATTAGCCATGGCCGTACCAAACTAAAGCCACAGTCGTACCATTCTCTATCCAGGTTGCCACGACTATTCCAACGTCAAAAGCCATGGCCATACCATTTTATATCTCAAGTGCCACGACCATACCAACCTGATTCCATGTCCGTTTCATCTATTGTGCCCACGCCCGTACCATCGAAAGCGTAGACCCTTCCCTGGAGATGCCACCTCCGTACCAAACTTTGCCATGGCCGCGTCCTTCCTGCAAAACTATAAATAGGGGCCCTCCACTTCATTTTTCTCACTCTGCTCTCTCCCTAGCCAAACTCTTGCAAATTGTCTTCTTGAGCTTGCACCTCCCTGCCTCCTATATTCCTCCCAATGGCTGAACACTCAGACTTCTCCCTAGAGGTCCTTCCCCACACTTCCCAGAAAAAGAAGCGCCGAGCTCGAGGACACTTTGAGGAGTGTGGCCGGCACCCAACACAGTTGTCCCACCTCGAGGAGAACTCGATGAAGTAGGTCAGTGGCTTTGGACACACTATCCAAAGCCTTCTGAAGAACAATCACAAGGTGGAGCACATGAGTTCTATGGTCTAAAAACGAGTTTCAATGAGTCACTAGCATAATTTCTTAGCAAGATGAAAAGCATAATGACACAACTAGATGCCAAGATGGGAGATAAAGATGCATTAGTCATTTTCTTAAAAAGCATACCAAAAGTTTACAATGCATGGGTGTGACTACACTACAAAATTTGCGAGAACCAACCTTTGAAGATGTGATTCCTCTCTTCTTGAAGAAGAAAAAGAGCTAAAGCAAGGAAGCACAATTGTGTAGCACACACTCTTCAACAAAACAACAAAGAAATGCTTTCACTGTGGAAGCATGGGGCATTACCAAAGCCAATACAAAGTCAATCACAAGCCAAAGTGTCACCATTGCAAGAAGCTAGGACACAAAGAAGAAGAATGTATATTCAAGAACCAAGAAGCCAACTACATCGAGCAAAAGAGAAGATTCCCAATGAAAGACTCTTCTAAGAGCTACATCAACAAACCTCATTACACTTGAGCCTATCTTTCAGCCTACATGTAAAAAGGGGTCACCATATGAGAGTGGAGACCCATCTCATCATATTTCAGTTGTTTCCACTACACCTTACCACCTTAAGTAGCTATCTTGGCACTAAGGGGGGGGGTGATGACATGGTGTAACCAAAACTTACCACTTAAGAGTAGCACATAAAGCACCTAGGGGGGGAGGGTATTGGAGTTTTGAAACCTTATCTCCAGCCACGTTGCAGTAGCCTAAGAATATGGCACCAAAGGGGAAGTGTTGAGAAATATGGTGCCATGAGCACAAGGAAGGTAGGGAGTGAGTGTAAGTCTAGCAAGCTGTCACATGAGTAAGCAAGAACTATTCCACATGAGTAAGCAAGAATTATCCCACACGAGCTAACAAATCCAAGATGTGCCCACCTCATATAAAAGGGATCACTTTCAAGCAATCAAATCAAGCAAGATTTGAAGCCTTTCTACGAGTACAAGTCTCAATCTTGTAACCTAACTAAACTTGAGTCTAAAGCTTAATTAGTTTAGTTTTTTATCGATATAAGTGTCCTTAGGAAACATCCACCTCAGCTTAGGGTTTTACATCATCTCTTTAGCCCACAAGCCTCCATAGCCATAGCTTGAGGAACTCATGTGTTTAACAGAAGCCAAGCCCAAGAGCAATCGAGACTAGCTAAGAGGGTACACGTGAAGACTCTATAGAGTCTCCATCTCCAATCATGGTTCCTAGACCTAAATGAACAACGACGATAGAGTTTGTCTCTTTCATAAAGCAACCACATCATCCCCTAGACCTTCACAGAGTTTTTAATAGCAAAAACAAATTCAGCCTGCACCTATTCAAGAGAATCTAATCAAAATATAGAACATCCAGGAGAGCCCTAACAAGAAGAAGAGGCACATGTATCTCCCCGCATGCCAGGATTCCTTTGTGGAAAAGAAGTGCCAAGTGAAGACATCGAGGCGAGAAAAAAGCTAGCACAAGAAAGTATCTCAAAGTTAGACAAAGATGAAGAGGTAAAGAGGCAAAGAATTGAATATCTAGAGAAGGAAAGGGAAAAGATCAATATGGAGCATGTATGGGACATCCTTGCACACAATGCAAAACTCAAGGAGAGCAAGAAACAACTTGTAATTGAGAGTTGGGAGCCACCACAAAGTGCTAGCTCACTTAACCACATCGCCATCAGCCTTGCCGGCCTTTGCAGTTGGGTGTGTGGTAGCCCAAGTCGGTGAACATAAGAAGGATTTTCCCATTAGCTTTGCCAGCTGTGCTAACTCAACGAGGTAGAATGAAATTATACCACCACTAAGAGGGAAGGGTTAGCTATGGTTTACACGGTCAAGAAGTTTTGCCATTATCTTCTGACGACCAAATTTATTTGTTAAAGATCATCAAGCTCTTCTCTACCTGGCAAACAAACCTTGCACAACCGAAAGAATCACCCGATGGTTGTTGATCTTGCTTGAGTTTGACTTAACAGTGCGGAAGGGCTCACAGCATGTCTTGGCAGACCATATGCCACGCATTCCCAAGAGCGAGCCACCAGTGGGAGTTGTTGATGACGATTTACCAAACGTTGCCTTATTCCAACTATGCTTAATTCCGAAATGGGGAGAGGAGGTTGCACACTTCCTAGCCAATGGCCTACTAGTTAACCCACTCCTCACGAAACACCATGCATAACACCTCATTAAACAGGCGACCCCCTACCAACAATTAATTGCAAGACAACTCTACATGCAAGGAAAAGACAAAATTATAAGACGCTATTTCTGAGAAGACGAATATGTCTTCCTTTTAGGAGAGGCTCACTCCGCCTGTGTGCTGGGGGGGATGGCACTTCGCAGTAGATATCAATGCATATAAAGTCCTCACCAAAGGACTATAGTAGCCCACCTTAATGGTCAACGCAATGGAATATGTTAAGATTCTAGAAATGGGATTGGTCATGGTGAAGGAGATAGATTAAGCATAAGATTAAGGTGGATTAAACCACACTAAGAACTCCATAACTAGAGAGAGAGATATTGCACACTCAACACTATTCCCTTGTATTGCATATCACAATGAACCATACAATGATATAGGCTCTCAAGCCTTATCCCACTTTACATGTCATCATCCATGTGGCACTCCCTTTTTCACTTCTTTTGGTCAACACTCACACACCATACAATATTACATGTGGCATTCCATCTCACCACAATATCTTGCACTTCTAGAGTGCTTTCCCACATACACACAATATCTTGCACCTCTAGGGTGCTTTCCCACATACACACAACACCACGATTATATCTCTCAACACCCCCTCTTACTCGAGGTGTTCCACAACTCACCCATCATCCATTATCCATACAATGTAGCATTGCACAAACGCAATCGCTATCTCTCAACACTCCCACTCAATGATACATTGGAGTGTCCATCAACCAAACATGTGTGCCCGTGTCTACCATCTTAGACACCTAGTCCATTTTGAGCCGACTCATCGCTCATAGCGGAACCACTGAGTCCGATTTGAACATGGAAGTTCGGGTGGGAACCAACCCATGCGCATGCACCTCACACGTGCATCGCTCATGCCGCACACATCACAACAACCATTTCGAGCTTCTCGGTGAGCTCGGGCATGGTTACCCTCATACCATGGATGATTACAAAATTTTTGTTTTGAGCACGCATGCTCGTGGACGATTTGACCATCATCTGGGTGAAAAAAATAAATAAAATTACAAAGCCTTTTTGACCAAAGCCGGGCAGCGGACCCAATGTGTGAACAAGAACCACATACCACATTCTTTTATACATGTGAACAAGGCATACTTCTTGGTGGTGTGAATGTACCCTTTGAGATTTTGGAAAGTTGTGGACCTTAATAAAATATAAAAAAAAATTACTAAAATTTTAATTCTGTGCAGCACGTTAAATGCGCCTCGTTGAACGCTGACACCTCCTCCCTCTCGACTCGCTGGCGAATCTCACCGACTGGACCTGCTTCTCCCAGCCTTTATGCAATGGCTGCCCACTGTCAGAGCACGTGGTCTTCGTCTCCGTCCTACTGCTCCAAGCTTCAACTGCATCTCCAACCGTGCAGCCTCTTTGGGGGCTGCTTCATGGCTCTTCCACGACTATCGCCATAGCTTCCATGCTTGGCCATACTTTCTTCTCTGTCTTTTATAGTAGGCGACAATCACCATCAGTTGCATGCGATCTTCTCTTACGTGCTTTCTTCATTCAATATTGCATTATGCATACCTCTATGCATGAAATCTAATTATGATAAAAGTAACACTTTTATGTTAAAATAATAATATCAGGAGCCCATTTGACCTTAGAGAGAACTTGTTTCCAGTCAAGTATGAGGGCAATAGAGAAAGGACAACCAGGTATCCTCCCTACAAATCTCCCAATCACAACCTCCCAATGATCCGTAATCCAATGACCATAAGCAGAAGTCCTCATGTTGACACACATGGATGCTAACATACAAGTCCATGGCTGCTGTTGACGGAAAAAAGTATGCAACATTGTAGCCTTCCTTGCTAGTACATGATATTTTATATTGAGGACATTAAATCCACCATGCATCCTTGGGGAGCACACCATTTCCATCTTCATCAGTCTCAATGCTTTCACAGCAGTTTTTTTAATCTGTAAGTACATTTGCTTAATAGTTTTTTATAAGACAGATGTCGATAGGAGAGAAAAAATAAAGGAAATTCTTAATGTTATAGTAGAAGGTAATTAATTAAGAATTATTGAGATTAACTACCTTCTACAACATCAAGAATCAATAATTCTTGAAGTTGTAGAAGGTAATTAATCTCAATGAGTAATATCTTGATAATTGACATTTTTTCTCTAAATTTCATGTATGATATCTAATATATACTATACATTCCAGGTGTCCCAGCCTCTCATCTAACAACATATACCCATTGACGTCATAGAGGCAGGTGTAAGCATGTCGAAGCAACCAGTACAATTGAGAATATTTTTGATGTATAATGGATTCATATGACACAAGGAAAAATATAAGCGTTGGTCGGTAACCTTGTGAAAATCGGATGAACCATTAGAAATATAAAAGTAAATAAAGAATACATTAACCTCCGGCGAAGCCCCTCAAGGTATTGTTGCTATCACACGGACATCTTCAAAATTTGAGGAATTGATTCAAACAAGCTGCCACACAATGATTGTAAAGCTAGCCATTGGTAGACCCATGTTTGGTATTGATACATAAGTAACCCCTGCATGGGGAATGAGATTGGTGGTGAGTACTTTTAAAGATAATAGATTGCATCAGAAGAGTAGTTGACCATATTTACAAGTGTTTACAAGCTACATTGCAGAGGGCAATAAATATGGGCAGATATAAAAGGATACAAAAAGTAAAGTGCCTGTACATTGTACTATTGAAGTGGGGAGCATTCATAGATTTATGGTGAGCCGCCATAATATTGTCATGTTGATTGCATGCTTTTATAATGTATGCTTGATCGCATTTGTAATCACTACAACCATGTCACTTGAGCAGGCCTACAGTCTCGTGTGTCCATTTAGGAGAGCATAAATTTGAGCATCCCAAGTTGTCTTACCCTTTGGAAGAAATAAATATATGGAAGGGTTTTGTAAGGTAGAACTTGAAGGAATTTAAAAGTACCCATTATATACATCCATTTGATGGCACTACATTCACACTAACATGGTGATATTTATAGGAGGGATGCAATGAGGTAGAGAGCCTCATGTGCTAGCAATATTCCAACGTGCATAGGTGTGGCATCTGTAGCATGTGCACCAAGCATATGGAAATCTCCACCATCAAAGTTGTCTTACCCTTTGGAAGAAATAAACATATGGAAGGGTTTGCATTTATAGTGAGCATGTACATTACCTATGCCCATACAGATGCCAGCTACTATGATGTGTGTATCTTTGGGTCTTGTGGATGCAGATATAATGTGATGGCTTATGCAATCAAGGCATTCACTTTTGGATGTGTCATATGCCACTTGGATTGTATTTCTTGGAGGACACATGACTAGATTTATCAAAGATGAGCATTGTATTACCTATAAGGGACACATGACTACTTTGTCAGAGATGAGGGGGTTTGCATTTACAGTGAGCATGTACATTTGGATGATCACACCTATGCCCATACAGATGCCAGCTACTATGAGGTGTGCATCTTTGGGTCTTGTGGATGCAGATATAATGTGATGGCTTATGCAATCAAGGCATTCACTTTTGGATGTGTCATATGCCACTTGGATTGTATTTCTTGGAGGACACATGACTAGATTTATCAAAGATGAGCATTGTATTACCTATAAGGGACACATGACTACTTTGTCAGAGATGAGGATTCTTTACATTTCACATTTGATTCAGGTGGTCATGTGGACTGTGAATCATGCATGGTATGGACTTTGTTTTAGGACATGTGGGCATGCAAATGTGCATATGTATGGGCCTAGATACTTTGGGCTTAGGGTCATTTATATATATGGGTTTATGGGGCCTTGGGGGATAAAAGGCATAGGGCCCATGGATATTGAAACTCTTTATGACCTTTTTGACATATCACTTCTACATGTTCTTGGAGCTCTCATGCCCAAGCTTCCATGGTGGTACTCCCCTAGTGTTCACATGTGGTACTCCCATGTGATGAGTGCATATCTCTCTTCTCTCTCCTCTCCCCTTTTCTATAGTAAGGCACTATGCATTGATGTTTTATGCCTCTTTCATCCATATATAAATGACACTCCTTTGACATATACTCCCCCCCTCAATCTTTATGAAGGGTGTCAACTCTGTATGCAATCACATTTTTTGCAAACTTTCTCTTCTTTCTCCTCTCCCCCCCTGTCTCATAGTAAGGCACTATGCATTGATGATTTATGCCTCTTTCATCCATATATCAATGCAACTCCTTTGACATATACTCCCCCCCTCAATCTTTATGGAGAGTGTCAACTTTATATGTTTTTTGCCATATAAATAAAGTGTCTGAAGCATCTAAAAACCTGTGACTTTGCTTTCAACGGACACACCCAGGTGTGTCTAGAGTAGTCATCAATAAAAGTCACAAAGTAGAGATATCCCCCAATTGATATTGTCCTCATAGGACCGCATACAACGAACACACCCAAGTAGTCATTAATAAAAGTCACAAGTAGAGATATCCCCTGTTTGATGGTATAAAATATAACTTTTGGATAGCCCTAATTGATCCATCTTTTGGAAATGATACCCTTGCATCTTTCCCAAAATGCACCCCACATATATGTTTGACAAACACCTCAAGTGAGCAAACCCTAGCATGACATTATAAGAGGTAGGTCAATAGCTCGGGTGTGAATGAAGTGGCCAAAATGGTGTAGAGGATCCCCAAGCAATGTGAATGGCCATAGGGTTAGATGGCAACAATGTGAACGGCCATCAAGTTAGGGCCTAAAGGGAACTATGTGAAAAGGTAGAAAAATATAACCTATAATCTAAGCATTTTGTTTTTATTTCCTCCCTCAACTCCTTCTAATGCTATTGGCCACCACTGACCTTCGCTCTCTTGTGATGTTGGTGATGGTGATCAAAGAGTTGAGAGCTCCAGGAGCTTGATGATGGCCACTAAGCTGAGAGTTAAGCTCGATGAGGCTACCTTTTTTAAAAATTAAAATGAAGCTTGTCATGTTTCTTTAATTATCGATGTGTCAATCACTTGTGATCCATGGACTCCACGAACACTAGCCCTGGTAAAGAAAATTAAAATAAATCTTTCTTAAAACATTGACTGGTGAGCCTTTGCTCGGAAGGGCCTCGGGAATTGAATTTATTGATTGTTGATTGATCCATATAGACCACGGGGGGTGGGCAATCAATCATGGCCAAGATCGACCCCACCCCTGATTCTGGGGCTCTATTAAAATAGGATTGCTATCGCTGTCACTTCTTCCTATAATAGGAGTTAGGGTGTACGCGAAGTTTACGAAATGTCAGAGGAATAGTTAGGTGAGGATACATAATATTTTTTGTCTATGATGGTTTTTTTTAAAGCAATGTCTGTTGCACTCTTACGTTGTGATGCCTGGTCATATGTGGAACTTGTGTGTAGTTGACTCTACGCTGCCTAGAAAAACCCGTGATTTGTTGTTGTGTTCTCTCGACACTCAGTCAGGGACAAAAGATAGAAGGCTAGCACGGATAATTTCATTAGGTGTAACACTCTGTGTTTCCCTTCACAAAAGCCCGTAATTTGCTGAGCGTTGTTCTCTTGACACTCAGTCTCAGGGACAAAAGATAGAAGGCTAGCACACATAATTCCACTCTGTGTAACTCTGCATTGCCCCCTTCATAAAAGTTCGTAATCTGCTCTGCTGCTTATTTGTTGCAAGCAGGCGGCCCACTCTCTGTCGCTTATCAAGCTGCTGCAGCAACCAAAATGATGCTTCTACCTTTAGTGAAGCTTCTGCACCTACTGGTAGCTCCCCTTAGACTCTTCCTCTTCCTTGTGTACTCAGAGCTACTTGTGCAGCAATGGTGGTGGGGTCGCTCTCGGCTAAAAGGAAGTTTCACTGCCATTGTCGGTTGAAACCATGTTACAAAAAAAAAAGATGAATCCTTGGCCAATTGATCTTTTCATGGCTAATCTCTTATGTTGTCGATGAGTTCTTCCACCATTTCAAGCATGTGTGCCTTGATGGATGGCATCACACCTGCTGATGAAGCCTACACACTGGCATGAGCTCCTACTCCTCAAACTACTTGCTCTCGACATTCTCCTCATCACTAGCTCTCATCAAAGAGGTCAGATGCGGGAGCAAGGTTTGTGTTTCATCACTATGCAATTAAAAAGGTCTTCTCATCAATCTTTGAGATCTGTTGTAGCCGCCCTACCTCGCTATCTAGCCATGAAAGCTACAGAGAAGACTGAGCCCAGGGCTCTGGTACTGGAATCCAGGATGAGCGGCCTTGGTGCTAAAATTGCTCAAGGTATGGTCTTTGGGATTAAGAGTAGCATCGTGGATTGATAGGCCTCGCATTGTGACCCTTGAGCATGTGACTTCAAAGCTATAGTAGAGAGTGAAGATTATTCTGTTATAGAGCTTACGAGAGGTCCGAGTCCAAACATATTGTCATGGCCTTGCTGGAAAACTCAAATGAGCTCCCAAGACTTTGACCTGCTTGCAAGAAAGCTATAGAGAAGACAGAGCCCAGGGCTCTGGTGTACTGGAATCTAGGATGGACGGCCTTGGTGCTAAAATTGCTCAAGATATGGTCTTTGGGACTAGGAGTAGCATCGTGGAGGATTGATAGGCCTCGCATTGTGACCCTTGAGCATGTGACTTCCAAGCTATAGTAGAGAGTGAAGATTATTCTGTTATAGAGATTACGAGAGGTCCGAGTCCAAACATATTGTCATGGTCTTGCTGGAAAACTCGAATGAGCTCCCAAGACTTTGACCTGCTTGCAAGGACCACCAGTTTTAGTGACCTTAATTTTAGTTAGCTCGAATCACAAAATGAACCTAAAGAGCTAGTTAGCTCGAATTACAAAATGAGCCTAAAGAGCCACTTGATGTGTTTAGTTATCCTTCTTAATGGAGCTAAGCCTCTTTAGCGTAGGAGATCATGTTGTAGTCTTATACGATGAACTTACTGTAGTGATGGAGTACTTATCTCTGTTTATGCACTTTAAGGCTTTTGTAAATGACTCATTCTGTAATTAATAAATTTCTTGATTAATAAGCTGTCCAAACTACTTTGATTTGTCAAGTTGTACCAAGATTAATTACTTACTAATCATAAGATTATATCACTAATAAATTGTTAATATTTTTCTTGATCAATAAGCTATCCAACTACTTTGATTTGTCAAGTTATTCTAAGATTAATCACTAATTATAAGATTAGTAGTATTCTTTGTTGTTAGTCGTTTTCTTGATCAAGAAATAGTTTTAATACACTTAATCAATAAACTATTAGCATAATCTTGCACTATTATCACTAAGGTTCTATAACCTTTCTTTCTTGCATAAAAATTCAGCAATGTCTACTATTTTCTCGAAGTTTATAATAGTTCCTCTTAAAGAAACCGGATTCTTGCGAGAAGTAACTAAGATTTGATTAAGAATTACTCATTGTCACACGAGATTTGACTCTACACAAAATCTCTATAAACTTTGAAAATTTCGCACTAGCATTCTTGAAATTTTGCTCTGCACAATAAACTGTCTAAAACTGCGAATCTGCACAGCAATTTGCATAAAATCCTCAAGAGATCTATGATCTTCAATATGCACTCTTTCTTGATAAACTGCACCAAGATTGCACAGTAATACTACACGACAATCTTTGAACAATTTCTGCAACACATCTAAAATTTGCATCACTTTCTTGACGAAGTTTTCTCCAAAACCTGCATAAAATCTTAAATCTCTCCCTAAAATGCACAAAATCTTAAGGGCCTAAGCAAGGATAGAGAAGGACTGGTAGGTTTAGTGAAAGAACTCCTAATCTTGAAAGATTTTAAGATTTCAAGAAAATTTAAAACAATCAAGAAACGCTAATCAAGAAGATTATGTAGGTTAAGGTTTTTTAAAATGGTATTAGTATAAACTTAAAAATAATTAAACGTTAATCTCACTACTAATTCTCTCAAAATGAAGAAAATCAAAATCTAAAGAATTTGTACAAAACTTAATCCAAAAATGATTGTCTTAATCACTCTCACCAAAACATCAAGATCAAAGCTAAGAGCTTGGATACCCATGCAATGAAGGGAATCTAGGGTTGCAGTCACTAGCACGGAGTATACACATGTGCTATTCATCATAGAGAGTGGACGTCCACCTAGACATGGAGAGACTGCCATGAATCAGCCACCATAGAAGCATGAGTTGTAAAAGAAATGACATAAAAAATCATAATAGCTATCAAAAAGGTACAATAGATGTCTATAGCTAACTTATATAGCCACATACCCTAAATTATGTCCACACTAGCCCATGCTAAAGCCTATGTGCCTCAATCCTAATGTGTACATGTGCTAGTGGAAAATAGCTTCATTACACCACTCCTATACTATAATAAATTCCATGACTCCTTTCCACATCAACATCCCTCACCATCCCTATCAAACCAATGCAAGCCCTACCAATCCAATTGCTTGGACTCCTTGTATTCTAATCTCACAACAAGAGAGGGAAGCTAGAAAGCTTTCTTTCTACCTACACTATTTCTCTCTCTCAATCTCCACAATCACAAGATAAGAATCATGCAAGCATCAAGCTCTCAAGCTAATTATTTTGCAAGGATGCTCGGAGTAGATGTGCCAACCTCTATCATGCTTGATGTCTTCAAAATTCTCCAGGCAGATAATAAGGGTTGTAAATATTTTGAATGTCAACTGCACATAGAAATCTTTTGAATTTTGATGCTCTTATAGAAACAGTCTCTTGGCTGTCTACATCCAATCTTCATCTAAACTGCTTCCCCTGTGGTGGGGGCAATGAGGGTAGCTTTGAAAAGTTCACCAAATATTCATTATATTGTAGCTCCTTTGATGCGAGTCAACTGTATATCCTTGGAGTCAACGTGTACTGGGGATCTACTCTTTGGGTAGTTGGGGCATGCATATGTAAGTATTCCTATAAAGGTGGGCCTTATGAAACTAGGGGAGCCACCACCTTGGCTGATTTATGATGGCTCTCTGAGGGTAGAAATTGCCCTTCTGGGATCGTATGAATACAAGTCGTAAGTGTTCTAGGTTATTCTCCCGCCATTCTTTCCATGTGGCCTTCTCGGGTCACATGAATCCAACCCTTAAGTATTCTGGGTTATTCTCCGGCCATTATTAAGATAAAGAGAAGAAAGGCATTAAAACCTTTGGGCAAAGGTTGGAAGGTTTATGGGAAATTTATGGGCCATTGGATAAAGAATTAGATCCAACGCTAGAGATTAATCCCACCTTTTTTAAAAATCGCTCTATTTAAACCAAAAGCACCCTTCCTCTTGCAAAACCACTGTCCTTAATCTTCAACCCCTCAAAGATCAAGCAATATGGATCTAATCAGCAAGTCAAGAGCTTCATCTTCTTAATCTCAGAATCGCTAAGCCTATCACCCTAAGGATTTACATAATCACGGGCTCATATTTTTTCTTTCTCCATCGCTTTTGCTCATGAAGCCTCATGACTTTTTTGCACTGCCGAGACGCATGTGGGCCCTACATTGCTAGAACCAAAGTATCTCTATATGAGATGCAGTGCCAAGAAAAGCTAGATGACTTATCGCTCAAGAGAAGGAAGCTTCTCTACAAGTCTAGGCTACATCTTTGATGAGTGTTACAATGAGGCGATAAACGTAGTAGATAATTTATGAGATAGGGATGTAGAAATCATCCACTCAAACCAAGAGACAGGGGCTACATCATCCAAAGCCTCAACAACTAAGGGTGCCCAACTAACACGAGCAAGAGTCCTAGTCAAGGACTCTTACTGGTGCCCAACCAGCACTAGCAAGAGTCTTATACTCAAGGACATGAGCGTGGACAAGTTGGCCAAAAAACTTGCTCAACAGCATAGGCCAACAGTGCGGTAGGGCCAACCCCAAGGGCAACCTAAGTCCCACTAGCAAGTTTCCCCAACTAGATACCCACACTAATTTCCACGAAGAGATGGTTTGGTATGTATTTTTTCACCAAAACCATTACTAAGGCCTAGTTAATAGTATTGTACTCACTAGCACCACCATGCAAACCATGACACAACTCATTGCTAGTACTAAGAAAACTTTGACACCATGTAGATGCTCCCCACACCATGGGAACCATGACACAACACATTGTTGGTACCAAGGAAATCTAACAAGGTTAAATCCAACACCACAACAACAGATGCTCCTCTCTATTCCATTCCATGGGAATAGTGACATAGTTCAGTGTTGGTACCAAGGAAACCCAACACAATGGACTTTGACGACACCACAACAGATGCTCCTCGTGCTAAGAAACCATTAGCCTTATCAGTTTCACTAGTCACTTCTCAACCGACACAAGCTGCAATGCTTGCTTATCCAAATCCCCACTTATCCAAATCCCCACTTATCGAGAGGTATGTATAGACCACCACATTTACCATATCCATCTTTGGTATTACCACCACCTGAAATGGTTCCTCCAATAATTGCATGACAACAACACTTGATGACTCTATCTACAAAGATAAAAAAGCAAGGAATAAAAGAGCTGTGAGGCTTATGAGCAACAACACCTCTACAATAATAAAAGAGCTGTGAGGCTTATGAGCAACAACACCTCTACAATAATATGATCCCTGTGGGTATCTAGAACATTCTTGGACCATAGATTACACCTCCTTGTTGAAAGCTATGGTGCAACAAAGAGCAAGAGACTTCAAATATATGGTACGTAAGCCTTGATGCAAAGGCCCATACCACATTATTATGAAGTATCCTCACAAGGACCTTGCACCAAATCCCCAAGGTGCTCCAAGCACTCTAGATCCATACCAAACCCCAATGCCATTCCTTATAGTGGAGGCACATGTTACAAGTGTGGATTCGATCATGTCAACAAGGATTATCCCAACGGATTGACAAATTGCCCCAATTACAGAAGCATTGGCGCCACTTCAACAAGCCTTAACTTCTTATTCTTACGGACCACCTCAATGCCACAGGGCTCCAAGTCAATATGAGAGAACAATATCGAAGGGAATATCTAAGGCTACCAATAAGCAAAAAGCTCAACCTTCAACCCCAAAAGCAAGTAGCTAAAGAGCTTGAGGTGCCAACTGGCCACGATAACCCTTAAAAAGGCTAAGAGACTAGAATCAAAGGTCCAAAAGAAGATATCAAAGAACATGGGAAAAACATTAATGCACAGTCTCTTTTCTAAGATGATGCATCATGACCGTTAAAAGTAGCTACTTGCTTCAACCTCAAAGCAAGTACTAAAGAGTCCAAGGCATAAGCCCTAAAGACCACAGTAGCCCTTGAAAAGGCAAAGGGATTGAAATCAGAGGTCCAAAATAAGAAGACATCAAAGGGTTAATGAATGGTAAGTTGTCAAAGACGATGACATTGTCACCATTGAAAGAGCCTTCGAACCATTGAAAGTGAATGGTAACAAGCTGAAATGCTACTATATGTCCCTCACCTAGGACATACTCTTATGAAATCTGTAAGAAAAAGAGAGACGAACAATGAAAAATGGAGAACGCGCCTCAAGGTGAATGCATGCTAACAAAAAAACTCCAAAGAATCCCCAGACTGTCATATAGATCTTTGTACATATAGACAACCTTCAAGATGGGACTGAAAGTAAATCAATGGTACTTGCTTGAGCTAAAGTTCTACCAGAAAGACCACCTAGTTGCATGGCTTGCCTTGGTTGACACTAAGGCTAATCACAATGTTTTGTCTTACGAGAAGTGGACCTCATTAGGTCATCCACCCCTCACACTAGTTGCAACTACTATCAACGTGGTACACAATGCCCAATCCATAACCTCAACAATTTTGAAGTAGATATTTACATTAGAACAAAACTTACGTCTTTTGGACCGCAACATAGGTATAATGAAAGAGAGCATCATTCTTAGGACAGGTTCGATTGCAACCACCAACTCTGTAGTCAATTGGTAAAGAAGAAGCACGGCACTTGAACTTTCCCATGGAACGATATGCATATCTTTCGTAATCGAGGACACCTCAGACCTTTCAACATCCCAAGCCTCGACATCCACTTATAGGACATTACCTCAAGTAACCCCTAAAACTCAACACTCCTCTTGTTTGATGTGGTGGCCATCACCTCAAACCATTATGAGGTCCAAAACCTCACCCACAAAGATAAAGAACACTCTCCAAATGTCAACCACAATAACATTTTGGGGAGGTCAGCAAGGAGGAATGGATACCCAATAGTACCATGACTAGCCAAGGAGAGTACGATGCACAAGCAAAGACCTAGCAACAAAGGAAAGTACAATGCAATAATGAAGACTTGACAACCAATTTAGCCAAAAGCTAGCCGATGAACAAAAATTTACCAACAAGTGAGTGCCTTAAGTAAAAAGAGTTTTCCTCGTTAGATCCCTATGAAGATATTAGAAGCTCAAGGCTTCTACAAGTGAAACCCTTTTGTCTAGGCCCCAAAAACCTCACCATTCACACCATAAACTCCTAAGCTGAAGAAAGTCTAGCCCCAACAACCAATTTCATCCCAGCAGTCAACGCCACATTGGATCCCAAAAAAGCTGCTAAAAGCTCAAATCTTCTACGAGGGAAAACCCACATTTGGGTTTTGAGGTCAAAGAAACCCACACCACAAGTCTATATATACATGCCATCAAATGTCACGTCAAAGATGGAATGGTGACCTAAAGCCATGTCTCCAACGCCACCGCCAAAGTTTAAGCAAGAATGGAGAGAAGTTTCTCCACCACAATGGAGGTAAAAGGGTCCTTGGACAACTATCAACAAGAGGCAGCATCACTAACTCCATGTGTGGTGGTGTGGACGTAGATCCTTCAGTTCAAGTAGAAGAAGAGCCAGCAAGAGGCATCACTCAGTCCATTTATGGTGGATGTACAACCTTCAATTCAAGTCAAAGAAGAGCCAGGTGCTAAAACCCAAACGAGCGGCGCACAAACTGGCACAACCAACAAGCAATCCTATAACAAAAAGAGATCACCATGGTTCCATAACAAACCTATGCGCCACATTCCAACACCACCTCATGAGCTAGAAGGCCAAAGTTCAATCAAGCACACCTGCAAAATCGATGTCGATGGCATCAAGGCTTTCATTGTTAGACAGGATAGGGTTTTTGACCTTCGCGCATTAAGCCCATCTGATAAGCTGAAAACCTTAAACCTTCTTGTATATCTGTAACATAGCACTCTATCAATTGTAGAGACACACATACCCGAGAATTATTGGAACTTAAATATAAAAACCAAAACAAAACCTAAAATAACAAAAAAATGCCAACACATTCACACTCTAAAAACATATACCCACATGTGCACAATCCCCACACACACACACACCCATCAACATACACACATTTACACTTGCACACACATACGCGCGCGCGCACACACACACACACACACACACACACACAAATCACAAATGCACTCTTAACTTGCACATGCACAATTCCAAAAAACACACAAACACATCCACCCACCTTTTTTAAATAACTCCACCCCCCTTTCGCTACAATTTTTTCACTCTCCCAAGGGATGTTATTTATCAAACCCCCTTCCCTGGATGACCTTAACTGGGGGGTGATCATGCTGTCAATGGTCTCACTGCATCGTGCTCACCAGATGTGTCAAGCTACTATGCTACTGATGGTCTCCCATCTCGAGCTAGTGTGTGACTCTAGTGTCTAGGGTTATAGACTTTCACTATTTTAAGCTTTGAGTAAGGCCACATTCTATGTTCCCATCCGAGCAAGTAAAATGACAAAGCACCTTACAGTAGGTTGTGTAGGTGAAACCACGTTAATCTTCAAAGTGGTTAACATAACCCCCTTCCTAATAGTGACTGCATTCAAACGTCACCCAAGTCAATGGTGAAACTGTTGCCAGAGTGAAAATGTGTGATGGTCCAAGATAGACCATGAAGCTGGCATCTGAGATTAAGTGGTATAGTTTGAGACCGATCCGCAATCGAATGCAAAGCCTTATACTTTCCTTATTTGACATTAAGCATTGAGTAAGGTCACTTTATATCTTCCGTTGTCCTCTTACAAAAGACAAATGCCCATTCGAGTTGGTAAAATGGCAAAGTGCCTTACGTTAGGTTGTGCTTGTGAAACTATGTTAACCTATAAAGTGGTTAACATATCCCCCTTTCCAAGAATGAAAGAGTCCTCACATCACCCAAGTCACGGGTAAAACTATTGCCGGAGTGGAAATGTGTGATGGTCAAAGATGAAGTTAGCATACAAGGTTAAGTGGTATGGTTCGGCACCGATCTACAGTCTGATGGAGTGCAGTCATACGCGGCTGCCTTTTGTTGCCAACACCTTGCCCTTCAAGTGTGGCACAATGAGCATCAAGACCACCAAGGAATAATTTGCATGGATAGATGGCACCCCGAATGTTCTTGGCACAACATGATATCATGCCTTGATCTAATATTGGGATGCTTAGAGGGTGGGCTTCTTTGTGGCATATACATCAACCCAAGATGAGATAAGGTGTGTGGAGGGGGAACCTCCAAGGTCGATGGATAGATGGTGGTCTGAATGTTCTTGGTGGTATGACATGATATAATACCACCATGGAATGATTCCCATGAGTAGATGGCCATTTGGATTTTCTTTGCGCAACACGATTCAATGCCCCGATCTCACAAGATTCTTAGAGGGTGAGCTTCTTCGTGGCTAATACGTCAAAGCCAAGGTGAGGGGGTGTGAAAATAAAGTCGAAGCAAAAAGTCTACATGCATTGCTCTTTGGAGGGACCTACAAGATCTATGGGTTTTCAAAGCGATGGGTCCCACCATGGACCAAGCTTGTGCCCACATGGTCTCCCCATCAAGAAATGTACACTGGAGTTGGCATTGACAAGGTCAGTTATAGGTGCATGTGTCCATGTGTCATGAGATATATATACATGTGTGTGTGCACGCGCGTGCCAAGGAATGGGTCCTACCATCGACCAAGTTGTGCCCACCATGGTCTCCCCGTCAAGAAATGTACATTGGAGTTGGCGTTGACAAGGCTAGTTATAGGTGCACGTGTCCATGTGTCATGAGATGCACATATATATATATATATATATATATATATATATATAATGTCTGTGATGCCGAGTGCCTCTGGGGGATGCCCTCCCCGCCTTGACGGTGAAATTTTCGGAACGTGGAAATGGGACCGAAACCAATGGAACCGGCGAACCGTGCCGTGCTGACAGGCCGAGACGCAGCTGGGCCGACCGATCATGGATGGAAGGTAAGCCCCAAGCCAAGGCCGTGGGAGCCGGGCCGGACATGAAGGCAAGTGATCGGTGAGACCCGCAACGCACGAGACACGCTTGACGGGCCGGTGGAGCCATGTCATGAAGCTTGGTTTGTGGAAGGCCGTCCCGCAGCTAGATGTCCGAGTTCCGCTCCACCCGAGCTCTTGACACTGTGTGTATACACATATGCGCGCGCACACACACACATACCAATAAACATACAGATACTCCTATATGTACATACAGATACTCCTATATGTACATACATATAATGCCCCGATCTCACAACAAAATGCTTGGCTAATACGCCAACCAAGGCGAGGGTGTGAAAATATACATATATATGTATGTGTGTGTGTGTGTGTGTGTGTGTGTGCGCGCGCGCGCACTATGGATTATATGGATGCAGCATAATTATGCTTTCTTGGGTCAGCCACTGTCTCATTCATATGAGTCCTTTAGATCCTCACTGAGGCAGTCTTTGTATGATGCCTGTTACACGAGGGTGATCTTCATGTCTCTTGCATAGAACTTTTTTACTACTGTTTTTAAGTTCTAGGGTTTAGACATCCTCTTTATGTCAAACCCCTTTGTACATTTATGATATAATGCAATTTTAACTGGTTTTACCAAAAAAAAAAGTGTGTGTGTGTGCACGCGTGTGCGCACACACACGCATTTATTTATGTATCTATAGGTATGGTGTCAATTGCTTCTATCAAGAGACCCTCGAAATTGAAATCCTCAGCAAGGCCATGTTCCTTGGAGATGCTCATGTTCGCCCAACACCGGAATCTTCCGTCTTCTCACTCCCCAGTAGTCTATTCTTCTACAATAAACGTAAATCTACTCTCCCTGAATCATTAGCTACCACCTCGAAGTCCTTGTCTTACAAAAGAAAGTTCAAAAAACCCAAATAATAAAATCGTTGCCACTACTGAAATGGAATTCCTGTTATCTAAGTTTTCATTTCCCCACAATTCCTCCATCACATCTCTGTTGAGCAAACCATATCTGTCATCAATATATCCCCCGATGAACTAACTCATAAATCAAATCCAGGCCATTGCTAAAAGGATTCTGAACATTCCACTAGTGCACTTCAAGCATTTATTCAAAGCTCAAGCTGTCCATATATATCAACTCTAAGTTGTTGACTTCAGTAGAAGCTTCTATTCTGTACATCAACTAGTTCCAGAAAAAGACATCTCTTTACCAAGGACTAAAAATATCTTCATCGAGCAACTTACTAAACCTATTAACACCTTTTAAATGCATGATCTAAAGACAGATAAGGTAAACCTTAAAGCATGCATACTCATAGGCAGCATCAAGAAGCCTCTGCTTACAAGTATCTGAGTGACACCTTTAACTGCACTCATATACTAAAACCAGCACCCAAATGACAAAACAAACCATAATTGACTGCTTCCCCCAAAAAACATCCTTTAATGTAACAAAGCTTATGCACTAAGGCAAGAAGACAAACTCATGCTGGTATAAAATGTGAGGTCGCACCAAACATCATATACAGCAGAATCCAACAACAAAATATAGTTCTGCAAACGAACTATAATGACAAAGTGGCTCGTCCTAGGCATATTTTTCGTATATGGCGAACTTGATGAAACGTCTCTTGTGCCTGGAGATTATAAAATCCATTGTAAGTCTCTCTCTCTCTCTCTCTCTCTCTCTCTCTCTCTCTCCATATTTATCTGTATGTATGTATGTATCTAGATACATACATGCATGTGTGTTGGTTCACACCAAAAAAAAGTGTGTAAATACACACACACACACACGTATACGTATGTACACACTTTTTTGTGTGTGAAAACACTGCTTCATTAATTAAAGTAATGTACATTGATAGCTGTCCCAGAGTGGGACAGCTACGACTCAGATCAAAAACAGTGGGAAAACACCTTGAGCTAGAGCTCTCCAAGATCAAAAGAATCTCTGAGAGACTGGTAAAGTGATCTACAGAAGACGGAAAAAGGGTCAACATGAACAACACAAAAAAGCAGCTGATTCCAGACATGGTAGATAGTCCAGAGTGCCCAGAATCTTGTCCAATCCATAAAGATTGCACGAGTTGGCAATGGTGGAGACGGTCAACCAAATAGCCAAAATTGCCTCCTAAAAAGTCTGCTTGGAAATTGTGCCCGTAGGTGCCCTGACAATCTGTCCACGAGGGCTCGAGAGTGGGGGCAGTACCACAGAAGATGGGGCACTGTCTCACATGGAGAGCATCGTCTGCATGAGGCTGACCCAATATGTCTACTTGCCAAAAGAATCCCCATCGAAAAAGCACCCATAATACATCTCCATAGAAACAATTGTTGTTTCAAGGGCAATTTGCTCTTCCATATCCATCCCAATGCGACTTTCCACCAAGGCAAGGATTTAGACATCCTCCATAGATGATTCGCATGCTCATGAATCCTTGGGTTGGGGGGGGGGGGGGGTGGGTTATGTTTGCGCAAAAGGAGCTTGTACACCTTAGAGACAGTGAGCTAATGAAAAAGAAGAGGGGTATATCTAGGGAGCTACCTGTCAAAAAGTCAGTCTTTGAGTCAACCTTCTTCTTGAAGCACAGGCACTGGCTGCATCATCTCCATAATGACCCTCCAAATCAATCTATGACGCAATCCCAAATGACAATGCTTGAATTCCAAGCACGCAAAGGTTATAGGCCTTCCTTCGCTGGGATAATGCAAGAGGCACTTCAAACACCCTACTCCAATGAATTCTCTCCATAGTCAAAGAGTTTCCTTGGTTTGGGGGCCAGCCCAACCAATGTAGGTGGTACAACAAAGCTTTCCACTCTTGAATGATAGTAGTAGCATAGGGAGAACCCGTGATTTTGCCATTAAAATGCCCAAAAACTGTATCATCATAATGGGTGACCCAAAGTCCATATGCTTTTGTACACATGGAGACACACATACTGCCCAACATGCGAGCCCATGGCTTTGTTTGTGCCACAAAATCAGGTCTTCCTCACGAGGACATGATAATGGATATCGAGAATATTAAGTCCACCATGCATCTTAGGTGAGCAAACCAATTTTCAGTTCGCTTTTGTTTTCCACAGGCATTCCAGGGCTTTAGACATGAAAAGTTCAATTTGTCTGCGAGACCAAGGCAATAAAGGGAGATAGAATTGCACATACGCCATAATTATAGATTGCACTATTTGCAGACGTACATGCAATGGCCATGTAGACAGCTTCCAATATTCAAATTTGTGATGTAGTTTCTGCATCACCCACTCAGTCTCTTCTTTGAGGGAGATGTCCCATCCAATGGGATATCCAAGATATCTGGCTATCTGGCATAATTTGTCATGGCAAGAGTAACCTATGCCAATCATAATTTTTCAGCAGTAATAGCTTTGATTTTACAAAGTTGACATTCAGCCCAACAACCAACCCATAAAGTGCTCCGTATGGTGAACTACTAGGCCTCATAAGTTTCCTATCAAGTAGCTCCTCAATCTAAGACTGGATTTCTTTTTACTTTAGAATCCTACCATGGATAATGATTTATTCTATGCTCTTCTGGTCTAGAATTAGATAATCCAGGAGGTAACTCATTCATAAAACTATCCAAAAATTGTGAAATGAATGGCTCATGCGAGGTGTCCTTGGAAATTGGTTTAGAGGCACTAACTTCATTAACTATGACTAGGTAAGTATTTTCCTTTTTCCTCATAGCTCGCTTAGCTTGGGTAAGACTAAGGAGTGCACATTCACCTATCCCAAATCTGGAGATTGTCGAAGAAATTGGTTTAGAGGCACTAACTTCATTAACTATGACTAGGTAAGTATTTTCCTTTTTCCTCATAGCTCGCTTAGCTTGGGTAAGACTAAGGAGTGCACATTCACCTATCCCAAATCTGGAGATTGTCGAAGAAAATCTGACCCCACCACAAGTGCAGGCATATAAGGCATGACATGAAAGAGCCAAAAAGTGCTACACTAGTTGATGTCGCACATGTATCCAAAAATCCTTCCGCCCCGCTGCCCTGTTGGGGGCATAAATATTGAGGCGATCCTCCCCAATCCTGATGATCACCCACTGTGTGAGTCCTTAACTGGCCTTCCATGAAGACCCACTCTGTTGTCGCCCTTCTGTATGCATACTCATGGCTCCACCCATCATAGTAGAGGTAGTGATAAGCCGGCGTAAGGGGTACCGCCGCATTGACACATGCAGAAAGAAAAACAAGACCACCTCTAGACTCGAGAAGGCGAGGGATCCATCCTGGTTCCGGTGCCCTGACCCTCCTACCTCCGTGCGTGCTAGGGGCCAGCAGTTGGTGACTATATCACTAAGTTCTGCATCTCCAACATGGAGGGGAAGCGCGACTGCCTGAGAATGGATATCAGAGGACGCCGTCTCGCAGTCCCACTCACTTCAAGGGGTGATACTGAGGGAGAAGGAGAAGACCGATGTGCCATTGTTGGGGGTAGTGGACCGCGAGAGGTGGTAGATCACACAGACTCACAAAGGAGCCAAAGTCTCCCAGAACTCACTGAATCCACAGGTAAAGCATCAGAAGAGGCTGTGATCAAACAACTCTCCCATCATACACGCAGGGGGCGCGCGGGGGCGGGGTTAATGTGGGAACTCAGGTGACAAGGAAGCCACAAGGGAGGCTAACATCATCATCTCCACTGGGTCAGAGAACTCGTCAATCAGGTGTCACACAGAGCCAAGCTATCTTCGTCAAGAAGATCAAGAGTCGCGGGAAGGTGAAGGGAATAAAGAGGAAAGGCGAAGGGAATTAAGAGGAGCAGGAGGCGGAGGAGAGGAGAGGAGGGAAGAGGCTGGAAGGAACCAGGAAAGGGGGGCGCGGCTTATCATCAACGTCGAGGAGCGGCATTTGGACAGGGGAATTGTGAACCCGAGGGGCCGCCTCGCCATCAAGATCCTGGTCCTGAGGTAAATGCTCGAAACGGAAACCAGTAGGTACCATCGCCTCCGGGGTCCCCCGATCCTCACCCTCTAGCTGTCGCCAACTGAGCATTTGTTGGGGGGAGGGGGGGGGGGGATCAGTGGCCTGCGACCTATGTGTTGAGCCTGTCGCTGGGGAGGCTGGTGGTGGGGCGTCAGGTCTACCTAGCGAGGCACCTATCCATCTGGCTGTGAAGGCTGGCCACTCGGCTCCTCCGTTCCTTTTGGGGGAACTTGGTGCAGATCAGAGGGGCGACCTCGACGGGCCTGACATCAATGGAAGGCTTCAGCCAAGTGTCCCATCTGTCTACAAATGAAGCACTTCCCAGGGGAGACCTGAATACTTCACGCGTTGCATTATCAGCCCCTCCTAGAGGAGGCTGGGCAGCGCAATGACCTGCGGGAGAGCATCCGGAGAGGCAATGCATACCCTGCTGGAGGCCCTGGCCTCACCAAAGAGACAGCAGTCTGGGGGGATTCTAAAACCTATCCAATCAATCGGCAAATATATTGCAGGAGGGAAATATACTCCTTTCGGAGGCCTGGGAAGCAAACTGTGACAATAAAGCCAAACAGTCCTGCATGGGGATCGGATGCGGGGTCGAAGTCATGGTGCCATCGAACGAAGAATGCCTGAGCTGTTGTATTGCGATGGTACTCCACTGAAGCACCTTGTCAGCCTGCAGAAAAGTCGAAATCTACCTAGGTGTAGCCGTGACCAAGAAAATGAATATCGATGATTTTCTTGAGCTTGCCAACGAGGCCTGCTTGAAGCAAATCCCCAATCTGACCACGTGCTGGGCGGCTCCCACGACCAAACCAATAAAGTGGCCACGAGGGAGGAGATTGTCGATGCCAAGAGCTGAAGTCTGCTTGTTTGTGGTGCAGTTTCATTTGACCTCAGAACCCAATTGTAGGGGTTCCCTTCATAAAAGCCTTGAGTTTTGAGCAGTTTTGACAGGGTTCAAGGAGGATGGAACTGGGGTTTGAGGCCCCCCGGTTGACTTTCTTCAACTTAGGAGTTATAGTGCGCTTCTTCTGAATACTCAAAAGAAGCAGAGCAAGTTGCTGCTAGGGAGAGATATCAATGCCAACTTGGAAAGCCTCACTTGCTCGCCAAGTCGGGGCGGGTGCTAAATCTACCCAAAAACCACACGACTTGTGCCAGTTGATCTGCGCTCTTGATACGCGGTAGAAAATCTCAATCGCCTCCACGAATCTCTGAAGATTCCTAACATCTCCTAAAAGGAAGCCTACTGTGTCATCTGCAGACTCTGAATCAAGAAATTCCTCTTACATAGGGAGGGGAAGACGCAATCCCTAGAGTCCGGTTTCCTGGGTAGAGAGAAAACTGTTCACGGCCTCCATGACGAAAAGAAAGAGGTACGGTGCCAACGGACAGCCCCGCCGACCTGAACAGGAGAGGAGAAATCTGTCACCTCGGGCTCCCTAAGCGAGGACCTGGCTATGCGAGCATAGTTGCAAAAAAACGCGTTTCAAACTTTAGGCTACTCGTTTGAAACGTGCAAACGTTTCAAACGTTTGAAACGCGTTTTTTTGCTGGGCCAGTTTTTTTTTATGATAGAAAACGTACGATGCAGTATCTCCTGGCATTTCAGTTTTGAAAGTGACGCTTGAAAGAGACGTTTCCAGCCTTTGAAGTCTTCCAGGTTTGCTTGCACCCCTACCTACGCACCAGTCCTTCTCCCCCGGCCCCTACGCACCGTAGGTAACAGGTTTGTACTAACCCTAAATCCTGATTTTTTCTGATTTTGGACCAAATTTCAGATTTGAAATTTGGGCATTTTTTGCCAGGTTGCCTACATTGGTGCATGCACACCTTGCCTACGCACCAAGCCTACTCCTCCGGCCCCTACGCACCCTGCTTCTCAGGTTTTTAATAACCCTAAATGCTGATTTTTTCTGATTTTGGACCAAATTTCAGATTTGAAATTTGGGCATTTCTTGCCAGGTTGCCCAAATTTCTTCATTCATTCATCATGCCTCGGGCTAAGGATGCCATGTGGAACCACGTAACTCCTGTGAGCAGATATGGGGGTTCAGGCACAGAAAGGTGGAAATGCAATTTTTGTGCCAAAGTGTCAGGTGGGTCTATTATTAGGGTAAAGGCCCATTTTACAGGAGTAAGAGGGGAAGGCATTGGCCCTTGCAGTCAAGTACCAAGAGAGGTTGTAGCGTCTCTTCAGCAATGGAAGAGAGAACATGAAGCAGCAAAGGGAATTCAGCCTATTGATGATGATGTACAAGATACAGATTCTGTAGGTGATGTGTCCAAAAGAGCTAGGACAGAGGATGATTTGCAGAGTCAAGCAGGTGGGTCTAGCTCCATTCCTGTAGCCCACAGATCTTCATTGCCCACCGTGCCTTCTCTAAAGAGGGCAGGCATTAAAGCAGGCATACAAAAGCAAGCTGTCAAGGAGGCCACACGTGAATTGACAAAGTTGTTTATACAATGCGCTTTGTCATTTCACGTCGTGCGTACTCCTCGTTGGAAGAAGGCCATTAAAGCTATCAGCCGCATTGGGTATGAGTGGGAGGGTCCATCTTATGAGTCCCTTCGCAAAACCCACTTAAGGAAGGAGAAGAAGGCAGTGGAGCTTGAGATGGAGCCTTTGAAGGCAACCTGGCAGAAATATGGATGCACATTGCTTTGTGATGGCTGGACAGACATGAGAAAGAGAAATGTATATAACATTTTGGTGTCCTGTTGTAAGGGCACAATGTTTTTGCGTGCCATTGATGCCTCGGTTCCAGGTACAGTTGTTACTGGAGCATTCATATGGAGACATTTGCGTGAGGCAGTGCTAGAGATTGGCCCAGAGAACATAGTGCAGGTAGTTACAGATAATGGGTCAAATTGTGTATCTATGGGCAGGATGTTAGAGGATGAGTTTCCAAAGATAGTGTGGACTCCATGTGCATCACACAGCTTGGACCTCTTGATAGAGGATGTGGCCAAAATTGGGTGGATTGCCGACCTCTTTAGTACTTCTCGGAGCATGGTGAAGTTTGTCACCAAGAGGCCAAAGGTTTTAGCTATGTTTCGTGCACACAGTGATTTGGAGTTGTTGAAGCCCTCAAACACCAGGTTTGCTTACATGCTCATTGTGGTTGAGAGGCTTGTGCGGGTCCGTACAGGTTTACTCCGCACTGTTGTCTCTCAGGAGTGGATGGCATGGGATGATAGAGAGCATCCCAAGGCAGTAGCATTTGTGCGCGCGGTAATGCGAGACACTTGGTGGGCTGAGGCCCTTGCACTTGTCACGGCCACTCAGCCTATATATAGTGTGCTTCGCATTACGGACATGGAGGGCAGCACCCTTGGACTCTTATATGAGTTCATGGACCGCATTGGAGAGGCCCTAGATCGATGCACTATACTATCAGCTGAGAGGTATGTATCATTGTATGTCATTGTTGTTCTTTTAGTTGCCAGTGGCCACATTATACATTGATATTAATTCCATGCTTCCAAGTGTCGTTGAACAGGATCCAGGACATCAGGGAGGTGTGGAACCGTAGATGGGATTGGTTTCATAGGCCAATCCATGCGGTTGCCCATATACTACACCCACTATGGCGGAATGAGGAGCAGTTCAACAATGAGGAGCTAGAAGAGGGATGGCAGTCTTACATCCAGACCTGGACTGGAGGTGATGTTCAGCTCCTCAGGAAGTTAGAGGATGAGCTCCTAGTATTTCGGAATGGGAGTCATGCCTTTGGGAGAGCCACTGCAGTTTTGAGAGAGACTCAGCTTCAGCCAGTCTCTTGGTGGGAGAAATATGGCATCGGTACTCCAGTTCTGGTAAGTGCCCACTGACAAGTTACAACTTACATGTAATAAGTTTGCACTTTGAAGTAACAACTTAGTACTTACAACTTATATAAGTTGTTTCTTCTTATTATTTATAAAGTTTTCTGTTATCTTTTGACAGAAACGCCTTGCATTACGAGTCCTCTCACAGGATTGCAGCTCTGGTCCATGTGAGAGAAACTGGAGCACATGGGCCCTCTTCCATACAAAGAAGAGGAACAAATTGTCCACTGCTCAATTAGAACGGTTGGTGTATTGTCATTGCAACCTCCGTTTAATTGAGCAGCAAGGCAATCCCATTGAGCCGCGCCAAGTGAATGTCGACAAGATCGACATAGAGAAAGTGAAGGACGTACCAGAGATCCCTGCTGAGGAGCGCGACATCTATGCCATGCTATACGAGGAGATGATGGCACCAGCTACTATGACACGATCACGGGCACCGACATCAGCAGATCATGCATCTACGAGTGCTGAGGCTGAGGCTGAGGCTTCATCTTCTTACGACACAGACTCACATTCCTCAGAGGAGGATGATGCTGAGTAGTTACTAGTTACTACTAGTGACTCTTGACTCTTGACACTTGAGTCTAGAGTTGAGAGTCCAGACTCCAGACATTGGAGACCATTTGTTTTTTCAGAGTTTTTGTATTTGGTCTTTCGGTACAGACATCTGTATTTCAGATTTCAGATTTATCATTTGACACTATTCACTAGTGCTTAGTATGTTGCTTAGTATGTTGTAAGTTGTAACTTGTAACTTCAAACTGGTTATGCTATTAATAATTATATGGGTTTTTGCCATCTATGATCTAATTCCTGATTCCTGAAGACTGCCATGTATCATGTATGATGTATCATGATTCATGTTACATGTATGATCATTGTATGATGTAAATTGTAATCATGTATGATGTATTAAGAATCAGGATTCAGTATGAAATTTGAATCATGGATTCATCATTCATGATGTATCATGATTCATGTATATGAAAGTTGAATGTAGATTTTAGCATTAAACTGTACCAAACATAAATTTATGGACACCCCCCTAAAAAAAACCTGGAAAAAACACCTGAAAAAAAATTTGAAAAAAACTTTTAAAAAACTTTTGGAAATTTGTTTGAAACGTTTTTGAAACGTTTCAAACACGTTTCAAAAACGCGTTTCAAAAAACGTGTGGCAACTATGTATGCGAGGCTGAGTAGTGTCCTGAAACCCCAAGAATCCACTCCACGGAAAATCCCATCCGGCTCATCGTGCCCTCCAGAAAGCTCCAATCCACCCTATCATACGCTTTCTCGAAATCTAGGAGAAGCACGATGAGGTCGTGCTACCGCATCTTGGCCAAAGCTGTCGCCTCCCAGAAGGTAAATATTTTGTCCAGGATGCTCCTATTGTGAACAAAGCCACTCTGAGTGTCATGGATCAAGTCTAGGAGAAAAGGCTGAAGTCTCCTACTGATGGCTTTGGCCAATAGCTTGTAGACTGTCCCAAGGAGAGTGATGGGTCTCCATTGCCGGATCTCCAATTTGTAATCACCCTCCCTAGGAATCAAGTGAATCAAGCCCTCTGAGAGCCTCTCTATCATGGCACCTATAATCATAATCTCATTGAAGGTAGCTCGAAGGCCACCTTCCATGAGGTCCCAATGGCGAAGAAAGAAGGAGACTGGAAGCCCGCCCCTGGGCATTTGTGCCTCGGAAATGTCGTCAATGCCTCCGCCAACTCCTCAGAAGTAAATGGTGTCAATAAAAATGACCAAAGAGAAGGGAAAACCACCCCCTCGTATGAGTCCACCACCTGTGAACATGTCGGGGCACCAGTGAGGAGGAATCGAAAAAAGTCTGTGGCGATGACTCTCACCTTTTGGGGGGGGGGGGGATCTGAAACAATAGCTCCATCCTAGCCACGCAACCTACGAATACCATCTCTCCTTCTGTGGGGTCCAACTATCTCGAAGAAATCCCGTGTGAATCTGATGCCTACCTATGTCCAGAAAGAGGCCCTAGCATGATAGCTATACTCCACCCTCCTCTCCTCTATGGATCTAATCTCCATGCAAGCAGCAGCGACCTGACTCTCGATCCACTGGCTATCTGGGGACCTCTCCTTAAGCTGTTGGAGAGAGGCAAGACGAATCCTCAAACTCCTCTCCTGCTCCCGGAAACCCTCTAATTTTCTCTGGGCTGCCTCCTACAAGAAACTGATGATCTCCCCTATAAGCCCTCATCCAATGTGCACGCAGCAGAGCCTGAAAGAAAATCCAATCCCACCCCATATCTGCTCTATCCTGCTGCATATCTCGGGGTCCCGAATGAGACTGTCCAGAATCCTCGAGCTCACATGCCCGTCATGCCTCCAGGGGTCTTCTAAGGACAAAATAACCGGGACGTGATCTGAAAAGGAAGTACCTACCAAAATACCAACCAGGCTACAAGCCCACTCATCAACATAAAACCTGTCAAGTTTAGAGAGGTTGGGGCCAGTGCTCCTATCCAATCTCGAGAAGAAAAGGCTCCCAGGGCTACGCCCAAAGTTTGGAAGATGCCAAGGGTCCTGTCCCGACTACAAGAATCATCTCCTCCCAGGCTAAGTACTCTGCTCCTGAAATTGTGGCCGTGCCACCTCCAAGCATGTCCTGTGCTCCCTCAATCATGTTAAGGTCACCGCCCAAGCACCAAAAGTCAGCCTGACGGAGGGCCTGCCGTATCGAGCTCCAGAAGAGGGCTCTACCTGCAGCAACGTTCAGAGCATAGATGATGAGGAAGCCAACACTATAGGCTCTCCAATAGTAATGGTAATCCACTGTGCCTGCCGCGGGACAATGACCCTTGAGTCAGTCACTGCTGGCAACAGCTACTTGTCGTTGACAGAAACACACACCCCTCCCTGTGTCCCTAAGGGGCCAAAGGATGGGGACCAGAAAGTACGACTCCTGCTTGGAGGAATCTTCCCGCATCTACGGGTGCGCCCCTCTGAGAGATGATGCTCTTGGAGGAAAAGAATGTCTATGGCTCTCCACTATGGCCCTCGGTGATGCAGAGATCATGGAGAAGAGTTCAACTGCCTGACCCTGAATAGCAGCTACCACTAACTCAGGATCCCACTCTGTCCTTGGGGCTACATCACGCCATTATCTGGTGTAGAGGGCTTGAAGTGGTGAAAAACCACACATACACGAACAAGGGCTACTGTCTCCTCAGCATGTCAATCTCTTCCGTTGGCAGACATCGGAAGAAACTATAGTCCACAGACTCTCCCAGGATCATGGGGGCCCCACCTGGGGACTCTGGTGGGAGAGCCCTCACCGGGGAGGCAGCGATGGTCATCTCTACCGAATCGGAGAATCAGTGAATCAAGCGACGGACTAATCCCACAAACTGCCTCCACAAGACGACAGCCTGCGGGAGAGCCCTCACCGGGGAGGCAGCGATGGTCATCTCTATCAGATCGGAGAATCAGTGAATCAAGCGACGGACTAATCCCGCACGCTGCCTCGGATGATAAAGGAGGGGCGGACTGCGCTTCGGTGGGTAAAGTCAGTGACGAGACTGGGCAAGGAGGAGGGGGAGGAGGTGGGGGATGCGGCGGTGGCGACGAGAGAGGGCGCAAGGACGGAGAGGCCAAGGAGGGGTGCTGCTAAGGGGGATCCATCGGAGAGGAAAGCTGGGGGGAGGGGCCCGCCATGGGGCTTAGAGAGGACGACCGGCCTCTCAGAACACTGAGGGCCGGAGAGAGGGGGGAAGGGGGGGGGGATGATCTCGATGAGGTATCGGCTGCCATACTGGTGGGGCCGGAGGGTCCCGCTCCGGGACTGGAGAGGGCACGTCACCAACGGAAAAGTGCTAGGATAAATGCTCATAACGGTTCTATCATAGAATTGAATCCTCTTGATATTTGACAGCTTGGCACACGCAGCGGCGGCGGCGTTCGACTCGGATGGTCGTCTGGCAGCCCAAGCACAAGCCAGTGGTCCACCACTTGCCGATAGTTGGGTCATCTGGAGTCGGGGCCTCATATCTGCCGGCCTGGCACGCTCGACGGCGGCGCTCGACTCTAGTGGTCGTCTGGCGGCCCGAGCGCGGTCCAACCGTCTACCACTCACCGTCCGCTGGGTCACCCGATGTCGCGATCTAGTGCTCTGCTGCCTGAGGGCTTGCACCTCTCTCTACCCCCTGGTGAGGGTCAGCACGAGAACCGAGGGGAGGAACAACCAGAGGCGGTCTCTTGGACTGCTGCCGAGAGCAAGCTCTAGCTAAGTGACCCATCTGTCCACAAATGAAGCATTGGCCTGGGAGGCCAGAATACTCCACGCGCTGCTGTATGGGGTCCCCTCGGAGGCTAGGAATAGAAATACAATGTGGTACTGACTCCAGCGAGGCCACACAGATGCAGAGGCTAGGAATAGAAATACAATGTGGTACTGACTCCACCGAGGCCACACAGATGCAGAGGGATGGAATCCTAACTGCCCTCGCGAGGGCCGAGGCAGCGGTGGGGGAGGACTCCATCACTCTCCAAATGGCACCACTAATCACCAGGAGAAGAGGAAGGTACTCCTTCGCAAGGCCTAGGAAGCAAACTGTGACTGGGAAGCCCGAAACGCCAGCCAATGGGTCAGACGCAGGATCGAAGCCGTGCTTCCACCAAGCAAAGAAGGCCTACGCCGTATGCAGTGCAAGGGGACCCAGCTGCATGACTCAGTCTGACACCGTTGGCGAGTCAAACTCGGCCTGGTAGTATCCGCGCCCTAGATGGTGAATATTGGTGATCTTTGCAAGTTCACCAATGAGGTTGGCCTGAAAAAGATCCCTGAGTTGTCCGCGCGTGGGGCGGCTACCAACAATTTTGCAGACCAGGCCTCAAGTGAGACAACAGTCGTGGTGGCAAAAACCTGTAGATCCGCTTTGGAGAAGGAAATGCAAGCAACGGCGGCTTCGATCGGGGATGACGGAGTGGCTGCCATGGAGTCCTCCTCAAACTAAAGTCTAGAATGAACCGAAGCTTGCCAAAAGAACTAAAAACCCCAGAGGCCTGGAAACATCAACCTGCACGGGAGGAGAGGGAGGAAACGAAAAGAGAAAGGGAATAGAAGAGGGAAAGAAAGAGGGGGGGGGGGGGGGGGGGGACAGTGCAACGAGGAGAGGGAAGGGGCAGGCAGCAAAGAAGGGGAAGCAACAAAAAAACGAAAGGCGAAAAAAGGGCAAGGATTACGCTGAGACGGGGTGGCAGAGAAGCGAACGGGGGGGAGGGGGGAGTCTTTATGTCCAAGGTGTGGGCATCTAGGGCCCTCACGCACCCTAGCCCTTGGAGCCGTGCCCTCATGCACCCCGGAGGGCACAGCTCTGGGGGGCCGGGAGGTGTGAGGGTAGGCATGAGGGCCGAGCCGGGCCGTGGGGGCATGAGGGCACGGCTCCGCGGGGGGCATGAGGGCTCCGGGGGGCTGGGCCAGGGGGTGTGAGGGGGGTGTGAGGGCCCGACACCGCGGTGTGAGGGCACGGCTCCGCGGGGGGCATGAGGGCTCCGGGGGGCTGGGCCAGGGGGTGTGAGAGCCCGACACCGCGGTGTGAGGGCACGGCACCGCGGGGGCCGGGCACATGTGAGGGCACGACACGTGGGGGTTGGGGGCGTGAGGGCACGGCTCCGTGGGGGGGCGGGCCGGGAGGTGTGAGGGCACCGGGGGGGGGGGGGGGGGTTGCGCACGACTCAATTTGTTTATATGTACTTCTTTACAGCGTACACCATGGCTAAAGCCTCTCTCTCAGTGGGGTAGTTGCGTTCAGCATCATTGAAATGACTCCTAGCAAAGGTCACAACAAAATTCCATATCATGCTTCCTTGATTGTGCTAACACGCATCCACTAATAGCGAATGTTAAAGCAGTGATATGCACATGGAAAATCAGATCCCAATTGAGGGATCTCAACATAGGTGTGCTTTATAATGCCTACTTTAGCTTTTCATATGCCCATTGACATTCGTCTGTCCATTCGAGAGAATTGGCAGCTTGTACAAAGGTCTAACATATATGGCATACAAGAAGATGAATCTTTTGTAATACCTCACATGCCCCATGAATCTCTACACCCCCTTGTACATATGGGTGGTGGTAATTCTAAGATCACACGGATCTTATTCTCGTCTCTGGAGATACCATTCTTCGAAATGATGCGTCCAAGGATAACTCCATGCTTAACCCAGAATTGGCATTTGAGTAGATTTAATGAGATGCGATAGAGTCTCTCTCTCTCAAAGACTAGTCTAAGATAAGCAAGATGCTCCTTCCACTTTGAGTGCACAAAGTTATGCACATCAAGCGTTGGAAAGTGGTGGGAGCACTCTTGGAAATGATGTATCCAAGAATGACTCCATGCTTAACTCAAATGCCAAGTGGCATGGAATTAGTCAAGCCAAATGGCATGATGCGATAAGCATGGGCTTCCCGCTCTGTAGCAATGGTTGTCTTGTATTGATCTATTGGACCGATCGTTGCTTGGTTGTAGCCTAAGAAGCTATCCAAGAAGTTGTAAGCCTCTCCTTCTCCGGCGAGGCTCTCCAACAAGTGGTCACTATATAGTAGGGGATAGTAATAACAGACTACGGTGGCATTAATATTTTTGAGGTTAATGCACACTCTAAGCTTTCCGCTCTTGGGAACAATCACTATCGCTAACAACCACTCGGTGTGCTCAATCTCATACACAAATCCCGTGTTTATGAGATTGTCTAGCTCTTTTTGTACTATTAGTCCGAAATTTGGATTCATGTGGTGGGCTCTGTTTTGATGGTTTTGCGCCTTTAGTGAGAGGGATGGTGTGTTTCACTACTTCCAGACGGACTTCTTAAAGCCCTCTCATTGTGTACCACTCTGTCCCCAATGTTGTAGGACTTCGTACTTAGGCACTTGCCTCAGATCTTCCTCTTGAGGCATGGCGAGCTCTTTAAGTTTAGCTTCCTTTTCCGCCTTTGCCTTGATTTGGTTGAGCTTGTGTCTAGACGCTCGGGAGAGCTTGGCTTACTTGGACCTCGTGGGCTCCTTGTCACCTTTAATGGTCACTGTCTTGGCCGAGAGGGAGGGTGATCTTGTTTAGTTCAACTTCCCATTGCTTGGTGTAGGTCTCGTGTGAATCCACGTCATACTTCTTAGACTTCATGCATGGTTCCTCTTTCTTGGCCAGGTGCATGTGGGAAATGTGGAAGTGGCTTCTTCCACAAAGAAGTCATCGCTAGATGATTCACTAGCAACCCTTCACTGTTAGCTCCAAAAAGAGCTGCACTAAGCATGACAAGGAAGGTTATTTCCATTCCATCAAGTCTTGCAAACCTTGTTCCAAGCTTATGTGTAAGAGTGTTCATGGTCACTAAGAGATGAATGCAATCCTCAGAGTCGTCAAGCTGTGCGAGCGGCTCGTAATCCCAGTTCCCACCTTCACTGTCTAACAACTTGTTGCAACGTTTGCAAATATTGACCTAAGTGGTCCAGACAGTTGTATCGGACTCTTTTGCAAGAATTCCTCAAGTCATTGGATAAGTCTTCCCAGTTTTCAAATCTATCATGAAGGATTGGTTACCCTTGCATATATAAATGTGATCGGTTTCCCAATCATGAACCAACCTTACGTCTCTCATGGAAGTCCTTGGTGTATGACCCTCTTCTTTGGGAATCCATCACCACAAACGAGTGGTGAAAGTTTAGCTCGAAGGTCATGATTTTCGCATCGTTAAGGACGACCAACGGTTTTGTTGATTTCCCGTAACGCAATCTTGACCATGGGACTGGTCTCTAGTAGTGGGCTTCCCCAAGCCTCCGAGCAATCCTAGGTGATTATGCTAACACCAGCGCCACCATCTAAGATTGCGGAGTCTTTCCCTTGTACACGACAGGCAACACGGCAATCATTTGATCACTTTCAAAATAGTGTCCTGGCTTGTTCATGGGAACGTTCAGCTGTCCTTTGGTTTTGGGAATGGTTTTTCCAGCTTGTTCAAGTATAATTGTATAGCAAATGTATGAAAGCATCTATCACAAGTTCCAACACTTCAATGAACCTTCTAAGCATGGTTCACTTCAATCAGCTCTGCGTTACGCACAGAGGTGTCTTGACAATGGCTAGTAAGTCCTCCTTTATGTGTCTTGACTGTCCTGACAGCCCTCCTTCAACAACATCATACAACGCAGTGGACACTAGGGCACACAAAGACAGTAATGGTATGCAGAATATAGATATTATTCAAAAACACCAGCCTTAACGAGGAGACAAACTTTCAGTTTTTTTTAAATGCCACATTCTCACCTGTCTTTTGTATCGTTTTGCTAAAACTGGGGAGATATCCACTGAATCTGCACGCTCGGAGTACATTTCTCCCAGGCAGAAATAGAAGTTGGCCAGTTCAAGAGATGGCCCATTTAACACCTTTTCTAAGCAATTGATTATATTTCTGCACACCCTTGCACCACCTTCCGCATCCCCAAGAACTCGGCAACAATTCATTAATGGTGTCAATGCATCGAACATTAGCACATGTAAAGGGTGCTGCAAACACAGTACTTCATCACATGACACGCCACAGTGACGCCCATGATGTTCAAAAAAGCATTGTCCATAAAGGTATCATGAGAATGCATACCAGCTTCCCTGTAAACTCTGAAATAAAATTTTCTAGCAGTACTCGAGCATCCTTGAAGCGCCTTTCCTTGTACACCACTATGGCTGCATACAGTTTCTCGTGTCCATGAGCTACCAAATCCCATGGCCTTTCATTCAAAGGCCTATCTTGGGAAGAATTTAGTGCTGGATCCAAAACACCAGAACATGAATCACATTGCCATAACGCAAGAGCTTGATCAGCTGATAAACCTATTGCTTCTTGAGGCTTTTTCACCACCACTCCACCACAACCTTTGATATTGCACAGCACCCCCTGTGAATGTGCAGACGATCCAAACAATTAGCATTTGCAGTTTTAATGAACACTCATCAGCAGAGTTACAAACCTTTGACAATAGGGTAGGCTTGCAATTTAAACAACTAATGCTAAGGTAAATTTCAAGCCTCCGATCACAGTGTTTTAGCAAATCTCAAAATAAAACTACAAGACTGCCTGTGAATGTGCAGACAATCCAGACAGTTAGAATTTGCAGTTTTAATGAACACTCATCAGCAGAGTTACAAACCTTTGACAATAGGGTAGGCTTGCAATTTAAACAACTAATGCTAAGGAGGTGACTCTTCCCACTGACACTGTATGATGTCAAGGCTCCAACCACAGTGTTTTAGCCAATCTCAAAATTAAACTACAAGACTGCAGGTTTGCCTGGCAGTTCCAAATAATCCACTGAACTACCACACCTAGAGCTTTATGAAAGAAAAAGCAAACAAAAGACCCCTCTCATTAAATAGCAAGCACACCTACAGCTTTATGAAAGAAAAGGCAAACAAAAGACCCTCTTCTCATTAAATGGCAAGCACATAAGTCCAGGGACATTTGAAAAAACCTCGAGAAATCGGTCAACTGACGAAGAAAGAGGCTCCATACAGCGTGTACAGCCACAATCAAAATGCTTCGTAGCCGCAAGTTGATCTCTCCTTGTAGCTCGTGACTCATATAGATTTATATATGATAAGCAAAGCTAGGGCATTAAGGTATGCAAAAATCAGTGACCTTGAAAAAAAAAACATCTGAGCATTGCTGTAACATGATTATACATCCCACAAATTTAGAACGTTCAAACGGTAAAATTACGTCATATTCATGACTTAACCATGCTTATCGTAAGAAAAGATGGAAGATAAGAAACCCATCCACTGAAAAACAAAATTAATTTGGCTTACCTCTTTGTCTTTGGATATGTCTTGTGTTGCCCTTACATGCATTACATTGCCCTCGGAAAAAAAACAGCAATTAGGCCTGCAAAAAACAAATTCTATGGACAGTGGAATAAGAAAATGTCAGAAGTCATTACCCCTATAACACAGCACCACCTTGTATCCAAGTCTGAGCCTTTGAAAGACTCGTATTCTGAAGAAGAATTTCGGTTTACGGCACCACCTTCTAAAGCCAAATCTCATTTCAACTTACAGCTCAGAGACACAGACAAAAAAGGGACTTTTAAGAATTGACTTCACAAAGTAGATTACTAGAGAGTGATATGAAACACTAACTTTTTGAACAAGAATATAAGACGGAGGCGTGCTGCTGAACTGCGCTCGCGCTACTGATCCTGCCGCATTCTTCTCTGTCCCCACCTCTGTCCCCCACCTTTTGCTGCCTGCGCCTTCTTCTGCTGCCCCCTCCTGCTGCTGCATCTGCCATCCGTCACCGCCTTGCCCGCCTTTATTTCCACCGCCTCTGCCTCCGATCTGCTACTCCCGCCTCTGCCCCCCACCATCTTCTCCCGCCTCTGCTGCTCCCGCATTTCCCTCCACCACTACCCCCGCTCTTCCCCTGCCCTCCGCCTTTGCCTCTGCTGCCCCTGTCTCCTCCACCACTACCCCCGCTCTTCCCCTGCCCTCCGCCTTTGCCTCTGCTGCCCCTGTCTCCTCCACCCCTGCCTCCTCCCATGCCTTGCTTCCAACCCCCGTCGCTTCCTCTTCCTCACCCTCACCCGCCTCTTCCTCCCCCAGCTGCCTTTTTCCTTCAGCAGCATTCTTTCAATTATTTTCAAGTCGGCCGCCCATCGTCGAGTGGCTTTATGGCTTCCGCCACACCCTATCTCTCATCACCCCCACAAGCCGGGAGAATCATCAATTTTCGCAAGACGAGCTCACCTCTCTTCAACACAACATTGATATTGAGGTCCAGACCACCCTTATTGCAAGGGTTTATGGCTACCAGCCCTCTCGCTTTCGCAGGCCCATGAATGGCTTCTAGCAGCTCTCCCTTCGAAGTTGATTGTGCATTTCCAAGATACACGTTTGCTTTGTCAAGGCTTCTTCCAGGTGGACTTTCTTTCTCCGGAAGATACTTCTCAGATGTTGGCTGGCAGCCCCTTTCCTCTTGGTCCTAGGAAGATTTTCTTCTTTCAGTACCAGGTGGGCTTTGATCCAGTGGTGGAGGATCAACGCCTTACCCTGGTCTGTTTGCGGTTCCCTGCTCTTCCTCGGTCTTATTGGAAGCTCTTAGCATTCAAAGGGGCATCCTTTGGCCAGGTTTTAGAGGTACCGGCCCTTCCAAGCTCTCCCGCCTCAGTTTTCGTGGCTGTTACCGCCACTTCTGATGGTGTACCCCAGGTCTTTGTGCTTGTTCCCGATCCATCGATTGCTGACAACCATATCATGCTTCAGAGATGTCACATGCACTCTGCACTGTAGTGCATTGTGACAAGATGGCTCATCATTAGTCAAGTCCATTAACCCACTTGAAGAGAATCATTCATGCATGTAGAGTCAGTAGAAGCCTTAGGGTTTGCATCAAATCACGGTCCGCAGTTGCATAGCATTCATCCCCATGTGCATGTAAACCACTGCAGAAGCCTTAGAACATTATTCAACATTATTGCATATTTATTGGCACTTATTGAGCATTTTTATCATCACTAATTCAACATTTATCACATTAGCAAGTCGTGTAGCATTTAATGCTACAATCAGCCAGCTCTGTAGCCAGCCAACCAGCACCTCATATCCATATAAATAGCATCCTTCTGCATCTCATCTTCCATAAGCATAAATGATTCAGCATTCAGTCCCTTGGATCATCATCGCTTGGAGCATAGAAGCACACATCGGCATAAAAAGCATCATCAACAATCAGCGCAGGGAAGCGCTTCAGCCCTTGCATTTCTCAGCCTACAGCATATGCATTCATCATCGTTTGCTCCATCCTCCCGGATGAAGGTAAACGCAGCATATTCATGCATTTATCTTGCACACTCATAGCCTAGAACAGTCTCAAAACAGCCAATCTCTCAGACACAATTTGCAGCCTTCCTATAGCCTTCCTTCCTACAGCCCCTTGGAAGAGTGCATTGGCCTCGAGATTGGACATCATTGGTGCTTCTACAGCCGTGTTCAGTTCAGCCCAACTCTCGGTCTTCCGAAGGTCTTGTGCTTGGCTTATCTACAATCCCAAGTTAGTCACGCAAATACTCCTAGCAATAGGAGGGGACCCTTCAGTGGGTAACCCAATAAGGTGTACAGATCTCTCTCTCTCTCTCTCTCTCTCTCTCTCTCTCATCTCTTAAAGAAGGCGGTGTGAGACTGTGTGTGACGAGACTCTACATCTACGCATAATTCCGCAACCCGCTGCATGTTACAAGCGACCTGATGGCTCTCATTTCCGGCAGAGGATGGAGATTGCAGGCAGACCTGACCATTGTCGGATTTGTCGACATGGCCACATTGCTAGAGATTGTCCCAGATCGAGAGGCCATGCTAGGAGGCGGCATGGTCCTACCCAGCAAATGCATTCTGCAGTTGCCTAGACTCCAGTTGCCCCTATGCCCCTGTGGTTAGAGGCACCCTTGAATCCATCGTACCTGCCTCTTTATCCGCAGCCCTAGTGGAGCACCTCAACCCTTATGCAACTCTTGCCGCACAGGATATGGATCCTTCTTTGGAGAATGAGACTCTGCAGGCACAGGATTTGGATCCCTCACAGGAGGATGTTGCATTAGAGTTACAAGACAATTTCACCCTGGAGGATGATGTTGCAGAGTCGCATTGTCATGGTACCTCTCAAGTTTTGAGGACCAACCTCGGAGTGGGAATGAGAGGTGAGGTTTTCATCGTTAGATTTTCCCTCCCTTACCTCCTCCGTCTCTAAAGGGGGTCCTTCGTCAACCAAGAGATCTAGTCGTTCCTACTTTGAGCATAGAAGCCAGGTACGGGACCGGATGTATAATACGGCAAAGTATAATACGCGTACTCGACGTCTTTTACTACAAACTGAAATATAATACGTCACTTTTTTTTAATATATTTTAAAGGGCCTAGGGGAATGGTCTTGTCAAGTAGATCATAGATTAGGAATTTACAAAAGAGGAGGAGAATGGAGGGGGCAAAGTAGAAAAGGAGAAGGTAGAGAGAGAGAGAGAGAGAGAGAGAGAGAGAGAGAGAGAGAGAGAGAGAAAGATTTTATTAACGTCTTCCAAAAGACCGAACTCGGCCTATGAGACAAATCGGAGTACCTGTATGGGGTATCCTCTGTCATCCCAACAAAATGAAAAAGTACTGAATAAAAAAGCTGAATCTGGGTGTGCAGGGGATGGAGCTCTACTACTAGGAGAATGCAAAGCTATATGCATGGAGTATACAATCATGATATGCAACCTAGCTAGCTCCATCCTGTACCATACTGGGGATATAAAATGGTATACATCAGTGAAGGGGGTGTCCACAGCTCCCTGAAGAACATGCCTGGGTGTGCTCTGAAGCGAGCCAGTCGCTCCGCACCCTCTCTGTGAAACTGAGCTCTGATCTCTGTCATCTCTCTCTGGTATAGGCGTGGTGTCCGAAAGCCAGGTGTCCTCTGTCTCCTGCGGGCTCTAAGTGTCTCTGGTCTCTGGAGAGAGAGAGAGAGAGAGAGAGAGAGAGAGAGAGAGAGAGAGAAATGAAATGAAATGAAATGTTATATTAACGTCTTCAAAAGGCCATAATGACCTATGAGACCAAAAAGTTACATCATGGTGGATCTGATACAATGTCTGGATAAAAAATCAGAAAATGAAAAATAAAGATGATACTACTGGCACCTAGAAAATGAAACTGGAACTGGAAGGTAAACAGAAACCCTTATAGGGTGTGAATATAGTGAGGGGGGGGGGGGGGGGGTACGCTATGGAGGTGAGTGGAGTACATTGAGGGGATACAATATCATGTGGGATGGGGAGTACACTATGGAGGTGCCTCCATCTCATAATATGTGCCGCATCGGACGCTGGCGGATCCCCTCAATATCCTCTGTGGTGAGCACCCTGACTGGGTGTCCCGCATGTCTCGCAAGAATAATCCGAATCCGCCGCTGCAACCTCCGTCTATGCTGGGATCCCCTCCTCCGTAGTCGTGGGCGTCTGGACCACCCAAGCTCAATCGCACGATCAATCAGTGTACCGCTAGTGTGGGCGGTATCCATGTCCTGCTGCTGCTGTGGTCCATCTGGCGCAGTGATGGCTGGACTAAAGAAGTCTGTAATGTGCCTCTGAGTCTGGCTCTCTGTGCGCCTAAGCAGGCTATCTCTTTATCTCCGCAGCTCAAGCAAGAACAATCCCAAACACCTCTTGTCCTGGTACCCCATGACTCTGGAAAGTGGTCCAAAACCCTCTCTGAATAAACAGTGGAAACGACCACGTATCTCATAGTATGCACAGAGAGAGAGAGAGAGAGAGAGAGAGAGAGAGAGAGAGCTGTATTAACGTCTACTAGAGGCCGAACTCGACCTATGAGACAAAATCAATGTACAACTGTCAATGTCTTCTGGATGTCCAGAAAAAAAAAAAGAAGAACAAAATGAACATGAAATGAGAGAGAGAGAGAGAGAGAGAGAGAGAGAGAGAGAGAGAGCTTGTGCATAGAGAAGATATCGGCCACACGAACTCCCAGCCACACGACACGCTGTCGAACCTTATCAAATTGATTTTTTTTAAAGACTACAAAGGTTCATGTTTTTTATCATAAAGATGTTTTTTATTAAAAAAAAACATAACATATAGTACTTTAAATAAAATACGCGTACTTTAGCTTCTATGACTCTCAGTCCTTATGAGGATTGTCTCATGGAACATTCAAGGTCTTGGGGGTCTTTTTTCCGCATCGGCGGAAACAAATTGTCAAAACTCAGCTTCACAGTGCAGTTACAGGTGGACCTATGGATGTATTGCTCTTGCAAGAGCATAAATTGGATACTAGCCACTGTGGGAGATCAAGCAAGCTTCTCTTGGGACACACCTTTTGGTTGCTATCTATTGGTACCAAAGGTGGTGTTTGTATTTCTGTTTCAGCTTTGGTCCCTTGCATCATTGGACATGGTGTCATTTTGTTTGCGAGAGCGTAGTGGATCCTTCTTATGCAGGGTGTTACATGCATTGGTATTTTTAACCTCTATTGAAAATCTCTCACTACATTGATGCCTCATTCTGACCATTGGATTATTGGTGGGGATTTTAACATGGTTGAGATGCCAATGGATAAAAGAGGTGGACATGAGGGCTTTGTGCATCCTCTTGAGAGAGCGTCTTGGGAGAGGTTTATACTCTCCATTCATGGCAGAGATTGTTGGCATGAGGATGACATTCCGAGGACACCATCGACTCTTCTTTTTTAATGGTCTAACAGGAGAAGGGATGCAGGATGTATTTATGCACGTTGTGTGGAGCGCCAAGATGGAAGGCCGTCACGTGGAAGGCCTATGCATGGATAGTATGCGGCAGCAGGTCGACGAGGCATGGCTGGGCCGAGACATGGCCATAAGGGGCCACAGTGGCCACGCTATGACCATGCAGGACAACTTGCCCTATGCCGCCCAGCCAGCACGGCCAACCCAGTCAGGCCTAGGCATGGCCATAGGCGGCCATAGTGGCCGGCATATGGCCATGATAGTCCGCCCTGTGCCACCCAGCGAACACGACCAAGCCGGTCAGGCTTACATGCCCATTGCCTAAGGTGGCCACGGCCCAAGTTAATACAACCGGCGCTCAGACCAGATTTCCATACCAATGCATATGAATAAAGTATTGCAAACAAGTGGTTGTCGATGTAGACTTGCAACCAACACTACCCTCTCAAGTGCCCATGTTCCCTACCATCTGCTCTCTATTGTTCCACCAACACAAGGTAGCAACAATCTGCAAGAGAGCACGTAGGACAAGAGTACACTACACAAGGTATGTGATCTTGTAATCCGGTTCCTCCCTCCTGCTACTTGCTTCCAAATTTAAGCATAAAAGCTTACCAATAGCAAGTAGAGTCAATGACAGCGGAAGTCTTCGCGATGGAAGTCCTTGGAGTGTTGAGATCTTTGATTTTGTCGCCTTTCTTTGCGACAAAATTCTTCAAGAGGATGAAGGGAATCCTGGGAAAGCTTCCCCTATGGTTCAACTTGAGAAAGAAAGGCTAAAATTAGGGTTTTCAGCAAAAAGACCAGAAATTACAGCAAAAATGAGAGCTGTTTTGCTGAATTTCAGTCATTGGGAGTGAGTAGGAGAGTAATTAGCACTTGGAAACACTCTTGGAAGCTTGGAAAACACCCTAGCAAGTTGGGTATGGCTATGGAGAGCTTGGAAATGAAGAGAAATGATGAAAAAACAAAGTTTTCAGCCTCCAAAAATCTTCATGAAGAGAAAACGCGAATTTTCTCTTAATAAGTAAGTGAATTGGGGTCCAATCAGGTGAAGGGACATGGGGAGATGCCCATTTATGAGTAAAAGGGGAGTATCAGGTCCTGGACATTGAGTCTTGCCCCCCTCGGGACTTCAGTGAGTGTGAACTTGGAAGCGGTCATAATTTATGAGTGACTTTTGGGCGCCCAAACTTTAATGAAGTAGGAACGCACTCATTTATAAATATTGGCTAAGTCCTAAGGGCTATTTGAGCCTAGATTGGGTGATACTTACCACCTATTCACATGCCACACAACCATGTTAGCAGGACAGTTTCACACGCACAGTTCACGGGCGGGCGTCCCCTTACCCGGAACTACACATTGGTCAAGCAAGCATGAAAACAGCATGCAATTTTAATTGCAAGCAAGCACATAAAGATGCTATGCAATGCAGCATTGGTATGGACAATCCCCGTTCATGAGACTATACCAAAATAGACGTGCTCCAAACAAGTACACGAGGTATCAGACCCAATGGAACACCAATCCACCAAGCATTTCCGGGCATGTACACGGAGGCACAAGTCCCAACGGAAATCCAAGTCTACAGTATCACATGAGTGGCATCAATCCCCGACATAAACAACTGCCATGGACACCAGCCCAATGTGCATACATGATAAGAAAGCACGGATGGACCAATTGGGTGGCCAAATGGTGACATCCCCCCCGGCTTCTAAACAGTTGTCCGCAACTGAAAAGCATCCAAATATGTCTGAAGCACATGCGGGCAATCTTTGAAGAACTCTTCATCTACCCATTTAGCATCAATGGGAAGATAGTTCCTAAACTTCACAAGGTAACGCCTGACAACTTTGCCTGCAGCAGCAAGCTTGTGTTCCTTGTGATACACAATCTGCTCTGGCTGCAAGATCTCCTCAAGCTTATCCACTTCTAGTGGATCCTCAATGACCATTTCACTGGGCTCCGGCCCTACATACTTGCGAAGGAGACTCACATGAAAAGCATTGTGTATGCGCCAATGACTAGGTAATGCCAATCTGAAAGCCACTTCATTGATCTTCTCGATCACTCAAAAGGCCCATAGTACCTGGTTGCAAGCTTAGGATATGCACCCTCTTTGCCACGCCTCTTTGCAAGTCTTGCTTTCTCAAATTTCAGCAATACCCAATCATTCTCTTTAACATCCAATTGCCTTCTATGCTTGTCGGCAGCCTTTTTATGCTTGTCTTGTGACCTTGCAATGGCTGTCCGCACTTGAGCAAAAGCAATATCCAAGTCTCTTACATACTCATCAGCTGCAAATATCTCATCCTTTGTGCGAAGGATGGGTGGCAAAACCACCTTACCATAAACAATCTCAAACGGGGCCTTTCCCGTGGATGCATACACCGTGTTGTTGTATGCAAATTCCACAAGCGGTAAGTACTTCTCCCAAGAAGACTTCTGATCCGCCACACAACATTTCAAGAGATCCAACACGGCTGAATTTGCAGCCTCACTTTGCCCATCCGTTTGAGGGTGATAAGCTGATGAGAAGTCCAATTTGGTGCCCATATTATCAAATAAGGCCCGCCAAAAGAGACTTATAGTTCTGGGATCTCTATCTCCCACAATGGACTTCGGCATTCCATGATATTTGAACACTTGTGCAAGATATATTTTACCCATATGCTCAGCTTTGATGGTCTTTTTGACCGGCAAGAAATGAGCTTACTTGCTAAACCTGTCCACAATTGTCCAAATTGCATCATTTTACCCTGTTGGGTACGTGGCAAGTCCATAATGAAATCCATTGTAATACTTTCCCATGGCTACGTGGAAATAGGCAATGGCTGAAGCAAACCTGGTGCCTTTTGCCTATCAAATTTGACTTTTTGACAGGTGATACATGCACGTACATGTACCTCTATGTCCTTCCGCATACCTGGCCAAAAGAAATACCGCTCAATCATGTGCGTAGTAGGCATTATGCCTCTATGACCAGCATATAGAGGAGCATGGCACTCATCCAAAACCTTTTGCCTCATGTCAGATACCACACATAGGCACTTATCTTTCATGAGATAACCCTCTTTGATCACATACGAGGCATGTGCATGACCAGCCATCAAATCAGTCCAAATAGTGGCAAAATCAGCATCCATATGATACAAATTACGCATAGTAGACAAGTCCCCATGAGAGGCAACCGAGATAGCTGCTATATACGGCTTTCGTGACAATGCATCAACGACTACATTCTTCTTTCCCGGGGTGTGTAAGATCTGAAAATGAAACATAGAGAGGAAATTGGCCATCCTCATATGCTTCTATGACAACTTAGTTTGAGTAAGAAAATACCTCAAACTCTGGTGATCTGTCTTCACAGTGAAATCAGCCCCGAGAAGGTAATGTTTCCATATAGTAAGTGCATGAATTACAGCCAAGAGCTCTTTCTCATAAATGCCAAGAGATAGCTCTGCATCATGCAATCTACGACTCTCATAAGCCACGGCATATCCCTCTTGATTAAGAGGCAGCTTCTATGCAATTTCCAGATGCATCACATTCCACACAAAAAGGCTTTTGCAAACCCGGAATGGTCAATACTGGACCATGAGTAGTTGCATCTTTCAATTTGAGGAATGCATCTCTCTCTCTACATTAGTCCATTTGAACACGGCCTTCTTTGTCAAATCATGTAAAGGAGAAGCAATCCATGCAAAGTGCCGAATGAACCTGCGATAGTAAGAGCATAATCCAAGAAAACTACGGATCTCATGCACTGAACTCAATTCGGGCCACTTCCGAATTGCATCAATCTTTGCATCTTTGCAGGATCCATCCGCACTCCATCTTTGGACACAATATGCCCAAGATAATGTATCTCTGACAAGAAGAACTCACTCTTCTTTGCATTTATGAAGAGTTTATGCTTACGGAGTTCTTCAAAAACAATGGCCAAATGAGCTCTATGCTCTTCTTCGGTCTTGAAGAAGACTAGGATGTCATCAAAGAAGACACCTGTAAATTTCATGTACCCACGGAATAAGCGATCCATCATTCTATTGAATGTAGCCGGGGCATTTGTAAGACCAAAAGGCATAACAAGATACTTATAAAGCCCAAATGTTGTCCTGAAAGCAGTTTTGTGTACAGCCTCAGGCACTACACGCACTTGATGATATACACTCTTGAGATCAATTCGGCTAAAGTATTCCGATCCATCCAACTTGTCAAGGATGTCGTCTATGCGTGGAATCGGAAACCGATTATGAATGGTAAGCTTATTCAAAGCTCTATAATCCACACACATACAAAAGGATCCATCCTTCTTTTGAACCAAGAGGACGGGTGAACAATATAGGGAAGTGCTTGGCTGAACCAAACTCTTCTCAAGACGCTCATTCACTTGCTTCATGATCTCCTCTTTTTGGGATGCACTTACGCGATAGGCTGGCCTATTAGGTGGTGAGCTACCCGGCACAAGATCAATGCGATGATCTTGTGGTAACTCATTTGGTAACTCATCGATCGTACAAGTGGTAACTCATTTGGTAACTCATCAGCAAAACAATCATTGTGCTCTTGCAAAAATTTCAACCTATCATTACTAAGAGTATTTACATGTACATTATTTTCCTCAACATGATCTCGTACAAAAATCAAGTACGCAAAAACACTCTTTTTCATTACTTTCTTAATTTGTACATGAGATACAAGGGAAATGGTATCACCCTCTTCACCAGCATCAATTACATGCTCTCGGCCTTTATGCATGAAGGTGATCCTGTTGGTCTTCTAAGCCTTGCACGGATCAATACGTGTATGCAAAGGCTTTCCAAGCAATACATCACAACCATTCAAAGGTGCGACAAGAAAATCCTCATGATCCACATAGCCTTGAATGTGTATGCGCAACTTGCCAAAAATAGGCATGACCTGTACTTCTCTACCAACAAAGGCAGTCCCTGCTTCAATTTGAGGACTTCAATACCCAAAGCAGCTGCCATTGGATATGAAATTTTCAGATGCACAATCATGAAACATGAACAAAGCGGGCTGATCTTTGAGCTGTCCCCAAGCTTTACATACAACCCTATCTTTGCTATCATGTGAAGTGTTGCCCTGCACATCCGGAACCATATGCACATTATGCTTTGATGCATTTGCATTATCACGCTTCTTCTTGTTTGGGCATGCCTTTGCAATATGGTCGGTGCTACCACAAATAAAGCATTTCCCTTCACTCATATATTGCTTTTTCTGCTCCGGAGTGAGACCATAGTCTCTCAGTTTAAAGGGACGCTTCTTGGTAGTGTTATTTTGAGCCTTTGGACCATTTTTATCTTGGTTTTGGTCCTTTTTAGGTGGCTGTCCATCATTTTGCAGGTTCTGGACAGCCCTCTCTTTGCCTTGAAATGAGGGGTTTAGCCTTATTGGATCGACTGAATTTGAGTTCCAATCGCTCGGTGGTGGCGGTGGCGGTGGCGGTGGCGATTAATTGGTGTAAGGTATGACCAGGATACATTTGTAGTCCGGCTTTGTACACGGGTTGCAATCCCGATTGAAACCTTCTCTTCCTTTCCGCCTCGGTGACATGCATAAATGGAGACACCTCCAAAAGCACTTTCCAAAACTTTTGTACATATGCATTTACCGATTCCCTCTCATTTTGCTTTACCCAATCCCACTTCATTGTTATCTCATTCAATGGATTGGGAGGCAAGAATTGAGCATAGAACCTCTCCTTGAACTCTTCCCATGATCTAACAAGATTCGGTGAGAGCTTCTCCGTGAGCCACCAATGGGCAGCAGTGCCTTTCATGAACATGCTTACATGCCGGATCATGGATTTCTGAGTCAAATCCTCATCACTGAAAGCAATATCAAACTGGGCAATAAAAGCAAGTGCCTTTCATGCATCATATTCCCCATGATATGTGTCAAACTTCACAGATTTGTCTCCGGCTTTGAAGAATGAATTATAAGAGAGCTTTGATTACAATAAGGCAAGAAACTCAACCTTCACAGCAGAACTCCTGAAGCCTGCAAAGACCCTGCATCATGGCTTCTTGTGAACTCGGCATCCACAAACAAGTCCAGTCATTGTTCACATCAAAAGACTCCCACACATTGAGTCCTGCATACAAAAGCTTTCTCCCATGATCAGGGCTACCACAACCATCCATAGCCTCTCACCCTATGAACAACATCACACCCTGACACATCCAGTACTCCTACATCACAACAAAGACTCCAAACTGTTTCCCAAAAGAGAACTTGCATCACAGCACAGCATACTATACAATCGGCACACCTGTACCAACCCTCTCTACCTTCCAAGGGTACTATCCATCTCAGTCATGGATTCCTGAACCCCTATCCAATCAGCAGCAAGGCTAAACCAAACATGAGTCCATTCCTATACCCATTGCCTACATGTGACCTATCTCCTGGAGAAACCAAAAACATGTTTCCTCGAGAAACCTATGACCTAGCAAGAAGAAAACAATCTGCTCTATGAACATGCACCCATGCGAGCTTGCATCACTTCCATGCCAAGAAACACGTCCAAATGACCCTGTACTTGCAGCCAACCAAAAGAGCCCATAAACAGTCTCAAAGCAGTCCTCGGGTCCTGCAGTTCTGCTTGCAAACGAGAAAGAAGAAAGAAAGAAAACTATATTAACGTCCTTTAGAGGCCGCATCTAACCTATAGGACTAATCAGATACATCCATGTGATTACATTCCACTTCGGGGGCAACAAAATGAAAATAAAGATAAAACTAAATAGAGAGAGAGAGAGAGAGAGAGAGAAAAGCCTATTCAGCTCTATGTGCATGCAGCCCAGCTCGCCACTAGCCACAAAGAGGAGCAAAACCTGTCGTACTGCACCTCCTGCAGCCAGCCCGCCAGTAGTCAGAAGGGAAAGTACACGTGCTGCAGCCCGTCCTCCTCCCCAAAGGCATGGACAGCCCTGCATTTCCTGCAGCACAACCCACCAGCCTTCCAAGGAGGGAGGAGCCCCTCTGCAACTGCCCAACTTTTTTCCCAAGATAGAAGTGCATCTCTCCAGCCGCCAACCCCCTTTTATAAGAGAGCCAATGCAGGTGTATATGCTGCCCGATTCCTAACCAGCTGGCTGTGCTGCCTTCCACATGTGGGAGAGAAAGGGCAGTCCCACCTTGTGCTTGCAGCCCCAGTCGCCAAAAAGAAGCACCCCAGTCTGCTGGCCCGACCAGATGCCAGACTTTTTCCACGAGCCAAAAAGCACACTCCCCCAATAATAGCGTAACCCCTCCCAAAAGGGCCACAATCTTCAAAAAGAGTGTTCTTTTATTTTATTGGGTTTTTAACCCTTTTGTCCCCTCTAACCTTTGTCCCCATGGGCTATGAGAAGGGACTTTAATCATTTGGCCCCAAACTGGTGCCATTCACACCGTCCACCATGTCCCCGTGCACACTTGCAAACTATCGAGAAAAACACAGGGCCGTAACATCAGTTGCCCTCACCTACATGGCCTCTTGATAAGCTCTCATAGGCAACAAGGTGCCCATGTTGCTGCAATATTGCTCCAAGGCCTCCTCCACTAGCATCGCACAAAACCGTGAAGGGCTCATCCAAACCGAGTAAATAACCAAAGAACGGTAGCGAATGACATAATAACTTTGAGCTTCTCAAAATAGGCCTACTCAATCGAAGTCCAACAAAATACCCCATCCTCCTTTGTAGAATCTGTCAGAGGATTGATCTCCCGAGCATAATGCTCCACAAAACGTTGATAAACGACTGTAAGGTGGAGAAATCCACGAAGCTCGTGTACATTTTCTGGTAAAGGCCTCAAACTTCTTCTGATCCATCGAGATTCCATCCTCGGAGATGACATGAGATGACACGCCCCAAAAAAGAAAGTTTGACCATAAAAAAACTCCATCTTTTGAGGGTGAAGCCACAAATAAGGGGCAATAATCAACCATAAGGCCATCTCCACATGCTTCGTATGCTCATCTTTAGTCTTGCTAAAGACCAAAATATCATCCAAAAAGACAATAATGAATATCCCAAGAAAAGGCTAGAACATCCGGAACATTGTCCTACTGAAGGTAGCTGGGGTATTCATTAACCCAAATGGCATCCCAAGAAACTCAAACAAACCCAACCAAGTCCGAAAAGCCGTCTTCTAAATATCATCTGGATGTATCCGGTTTTCACATCCAACTTGCTAAACCACTTCACCCCACACACACAGGCGCATACTCTGGTCCTTCTTCTTGACCAAGGGGACCAGATCTCCAAATGGCGAGGACCTCGGACGAACCAAGCCTTTGCCCAACATTTCCTCTAGTTGTTGCTTGAGCTCTAGTCATCTCGGGACGACTCATCTGGTATGGAGCATGAGACGGAGGCTCTGTACCAAAAATGAGATCAATGTGGTGGTCCTCGAGCCACGACAGAGGTAACTTCTCGAGCAAAAAAGTGTCCATGCTCATCTAGAATATGTTGTCTATCTGCAGTCAAATCCTCCAAGTTGTCCGGCTCAATAGCCAGAACATATACCATACATGTATAACCACCCTTACGCACCACCCGTTTCATCTAAAAGGTGGATATAACTACAAAGGGGCTTGTGTGAGACGGTAACGACTCCCCAACCACCTCTAAGGAGCAGCCGGAAGTATCCTACAAATTCAACCAGTGCTCTTTGTGGTAGACCTTGCCCACATGATCATACAAACATGGGTGGCCATACCATCCACCGATTCAAAGGTGCAACATTCTGAAAATTCCCCAAAAGCCAACAAGGCATCCTCCAAGGTCTCTGCAATCTAGAATTGGTTCGATTTCTTCCAATTGCCTCTCATGGGCGGTGGCTAGGCCCACGCCACTGGTGTCCACCATCATAGGCAAGTTCAACTGCTCGACAACACGGACTTTAATGATGTCCTCTAACGCTCCTCCATCAAAGAGTATGAACACCGGATGTCCATGAAGCATCCCTAGGCACATCGTATAATGCCGGCCAACGATCGTTGAGATCCTCCCAAACCGGGTCAAGTGAGGCGCAATTGTGGTACTGGTTGGAGAGGGAGGGGGAGTGGATGGTGCATGTGTCATAGTAGATACTGTTGCAACAGACGAACTGACCTTCTCCTTGCTCTTATCGCTCTACTTCCTCGTTTTCTTCAAACATTCCCTTCCAATATGCTCAATGGAATCACAATAAAAGCACTGTCCAGCATCGATCTTGGCATGACACTCTTCAGAAGTGAGGCGAGTCACCGTCAAGACCCCCCCACTTGCCTTGTCCTTATCATCCTTTGCCTTGAACTCGCTACCCTTGTCTTTTCCTTTCTATTGCCCGTAATGTTGAGTCCCAGACTTGGAACCCTCCCACATCTCAAGGGTTGTAGCAAGACAAACCGCATCTAAGACGAACCGCATCTGAAAGATCATGCGGCCGATGTGCACAAACGTCCAGGTGCAAAGACAGTTTCAAACCATCCATAATAAATCACTCGACCTGCTCCGACCGCAGGACGCTCCTTGGGAGCATGAGCAAAAGCTTCCAAAAAACGAGTGAGTGATTCACCATGTTTTTTTGCATAAAATGCTCCTACTGTTTCCTCAATTCACGCTGGTAATCGACAGGAATAAATTGCTGAAGACCACCTTGCTCATCCCAGCATGTCATGGAGTGGTGCCTAAGGTGGTCTTTCGATCACAAGAGAGTGGACCCGTCAAAACCGTACACACCAAATGGAGCTGAAAAATATCAACCCTCAAAAGAGTCACAAAAAACAATTTCAGAATCTCAAACTAGGAGCAAAATCAAATGCCTCTAAATCTCTTGAGCTAATAAAATAACTTGAAGTCAAGCGTTTTTTAGATTTTGAAGTAAGAAACTCATCCATTGAGTGAAAGACTAAGACGGCAAAAATACTATTGTGAAAATGCGTAGACTCTACTTTTTATCAGTTTATACGGCATCCAAACAGGTCTTTTGAAAGATGTGTTAGAGCGCCGAACCCAAGGAGTGTATCACCTGCATGAATGATTCATCATGGAAACAAAAGGAAATATCCCAATTGCTATATCAGTGTTGTGTAGGCCTTGGGCACCCATTCCATGAGCATTTGCATTGATCAAAGCAGCCAGATATTCCAAGTCCTCTGAAAAAACACATTCAGATAGAACAATCACCACAAGCAGCAATAGCAAATTTTTGAGAAAACAATTATCTGTTTCTGCTACAAAATAATGTCATAGCCAATCTAGACATTTGTTTTCTTCTTTGTTAAAGATTAACATTTTTTAAACTAGCAGGAAGTTCTTTGCAGCTTCATGTACTTGCTAAGTTTGCTCTGCAATTAACAGAAAACTCTGTTTTCTGGAATGCAGCTCCATAACATTTTTATTCATTTCCCCAACATGCTTTATTGAAATGGCTGAACCAAAAGAACATTTCCTAGCATGCGTGTGGGTTTGACATGATCTTTTCTTGATGAGAATGCCTGAATGAGCACACATAGGGAGAATGATAAAGTGAAATTGAGAGCGAACATAGAAAGAACACCAAAATAGAGAGTGCAGGTATCACTGCCCACTCAGCTCCTATCCAGCCGGCCCATGTCATGGCCCACTGCCCAGACCTAGTCCTGTCTGCATTGGCATGCGAAACAACCCATCCCTAATGAAGGCTGCTCACCTTCTCCACGGAACCAAGTACATCCGACTCAACCAAAAACATGCAATCCTCTTAATTTTAACCATCCAAGAGAAGTATCATGTTCTCCCCCATTAAAACTGCACCTCCTCAACTGCAAGGCCTCCTAACAAGCTTTCAACAAAGATGAGACTCGACTCATCAGTGAGCTAGCTTTCATCAAACCATATGGCCTGCACCATGGTAGCTTGAAAAAACACTAAAGCCTGTTTCTCCGAGATCTTCACTTGAACTGATGAAGAATCACCTCTTCTGGATCAAAACTTCCTAATTACTTCAGTTGTCCACTGGCAAGGACACAATTTCCTCTCTCAGCATCACTAACTCAAACCCATTGTATTCCGAATGCATCTTTCAAGGGCTGGGTAACTCCACCTCGTAGAGACCACTGAAGGAAGTCAGCAGTTAGGGTTAGGGTTTGGAGGTACTTCAACAGAAAACGTGAGAGGCAGAGAGAGAACACGACTGCTCTTACATTCAGTAGTGATAAAGTGAAGTACAATAGCCACATAATGAAGTGACCTAAAAGATGTGTTCACATGGTCCGGCCATAAAGTGTGCCAGGTGGACCAAATCACTTATAAACTATTATAAGTGAAACTAAGCTAAACTGAGAGAAAAAACCTCCACTAACTGAAGTAAAAAGTGCCCGAGTAATCTACTGATGATCACTAGCACTCCTCTGGGTGCATACACAGCATAAAACCCAACAAACCCCCCTGGAGTGATATGTGATCACTGTACATCATCCACCAAAAGGAAACAAATTCAAAGCAGTGCGGAATGCTTCAAATTTCGGACGTGGTAATGCCTTGGTGAAGATATCTGCCACATTCTGATCTGTAGGAAAGTAGATCAGACTGACATCACCTGCCTGGAGTCTCTCCCGAACAAAATGATAGTGAATCTCAATGTGTTTCGTGCGAGCATGAAACACATGATTCCTGGCCACAGTAATGGCACTCTGACTATCAGTATAGATAGGTGTAGGCTCCTCCACTGAAATATCCATATCAGTCATGAGACGACGCATCCATGTAGTGGCATCAAAAGAAATACTGTCATCTTGTAGTGACAGTTTCATCCCAGGCTCCATAGGAGTGCTAATAGGCTTGCAATCCTGAAATTTAAACTTCTCCAGAAGTTTAGCAACATACCGACATTGCAACAACCCAATGCCTCTGTTATCCTGCACAAACTGTATGCCCAAATAGTAGTGTACGAGCCCCAAATCAGACATGTCAAATGTCTGTTGCAGTATCTCTTTAAAAGCTGCAATTTTGTCATCATTTGATCCCATGAGCAAAAGATCATCTACATAAAGACTGATGACCAGCAGATCTTTCTCTTCTTTCTTTACATACAAAGTGGCTTCTGATGGACTGTTCACAAAGCCTTGAGTGAGTAGGAAAGCATCTATCTTTGCATACCAAGCTCGTGGAGCTTGTTTCAAACCATACAAGGCCTTTTTCAGCCTGCATACTTTCCCTTCATGACCATGTTCTGCAAAACCTATGGGCTGATATACATAAACTTCCTCCTCGAGGTCCCCATGTAGGAAAGCAGTCTTGATGTCCAATTGGTGAACAACCCAACCACGATGTGCAACCAATGCAATGACACACCTAAGTGTCGACATACGGGATGTAGGAGCAAATGTCTCCTCATAATCAATGCCCTTCTTCTGTGCATAGCCCTTTGCAACTAGACGGGCTTTGTACTTGTCAATGGATCCATCTGCATGTCTTTTCAACTTATAGACCCACTTAGTACCAATGGCTTTCTTGCCTTTGGGCAGATCAACCAAATCCCATGTTTGATTCCTTTTAATAGAATCAAGCTCATCCTGCATGGCTTTGTTCCAATGCACATTGTCTCGTGCATCCACAAATGAATCAGGCTCATCATCATCCTGTAAACTGGCTGCCATAACCATATTCAAATCCATGATGTGTGCATGCTCATTGGTCCGTGTCTCCCTACGAGTACGACCAGCAAGAGGACCCTCTAGATGGCTGTCCTGTAATGTCCTCAAATACCGTCTAGGTATGTGTCTGACCTGTGGTGCCTGCTGCCCCATATTTGGCTCAACTTCTGGCTCAATTTGTTGCTGAATTTCTGCACCACCTTCATGATTGGCTGGCTGTCCTGTACCCTCATGGGTTGCATCACCAACTGTGGAATGAAACTCCATAGGTAGTAGACCTTCAAACACATCATTTTCAGCCTGATTTGCATCATAACCAGCCATGGATATTTCTGATTTTTCATCAAAAATCACATCCCGACTAGTGAATATCTTCTTGGATAGTGGGTCATATAACCGGTAGCTCTTGCTCTCACGGCTATACCCAACAGAAATGCATTTGGTGGCTTTATCATCCAACTTCCTCCTCAACTCTTTGGGTATGCGTGCATATGCAAGACACCCAAAAGTACGAAAATGTGATACCGAAGGCTTGCGGCCATGCCAAGCCTCAAAAGGAGTAATCGAAACCAATGCCTTTGTGGGACATCGATTCAAAATATGACAAGCATACATAACAGCTTCCACCCAAAAGATATATGGTAGCTTCTTTGCCTTTAACATACATCTGGCCATCTCCATGAGTGACCGATTCTTCCTTTCTCCAACCCCATTCTGTTGTGGAGTATAAGGAGTAGTATACTGATGTTTGATACCTCTACTCTCAAGAAAGGAATTCAACATGTGTGACATATATTCCCCCCCTCGGTCAGAACGGAGAGTCTTAACCTTGCATCTTGACTCTGTTTCAGCAAGTGCTACAAAGGCCAAAAATGCATCATATACCTGTGATTTCTGTGTCAACGGATAGACCCAGCATATACGAGAGAAGTCATCAATAAATGTAGCAAAATAGAAGCAACCTCCTAATGACTTCGTCTGCATGGGACCACAAAGATCACTATGTATAAGCTGCAACTTTACCGTTGCTCGTAGAGCCTGATCACGTGGGAAGGAAAACCGATGCATTTTTCCCAAAATACATCCTTCACATATGTGATCTGGAGGCTTCTCCATAAGAGGTAGGTCTGTGAACATGTTATGTCGCTGCATAAGCATAAGACTACCAAAATTTACATGCCCCATGCGAGCATGCCATAACTCCGCATCAACCATAGCTGGAGTAAGAGTGAATGCATTATAAGCAGACTGATCCACTGGCTGAAATGCATCCAACTGATAAAGTCCATGACATAATGTACCAGTAAGCATCAAGGTCAAAGCATTAGCTTTGTCTCTGACCATGCATTTGTCATCATCAAAGTGGACTTGCATACCACAGTGTGCTAAAGAAGAAATGGACAACAAATTCTTCTTTATCCCTGGTACATATAAGGCATTTGTAAGGCAAAGAATAGAGCCATCAATGGCTGTGAGCTGAATCTCCCCAATGCCACGAACTGGATATGAAGCATTATTGGCACACTGAACAGTTTTGCCAACAGGGGCAGGGCCTACATGACAAAACAAATCCCTGCGAGATGTGATATGCTTTGAAGCACCACTATCAAAATACCAAGTACATGCATGTTCTGTCATACTGAGTGCCTGTGAAGACAAAGAGGCATCATAGCTGCATGTGTAGAAACAGTAATCCCTGTCCTCAACAAAAGAAGCAGTCTCCGGAGGAGCTTTAGAGGCATCATTTACAGACATCCCAGATTCCTTTGCCTTCTCTTTGGCAATCCTCTTTCTACACTCTGTGATGTAGTGACCTGGCTTCTTACAGTAATGGCATTTGCCCTTCTTCTTGGGCTGTCCATCACCTTTCTTGGTATCCTGAGATGAACCACCATCACCTGAATTCTGATTTGAACTCTTTGGCTGAGATTTGCCTTTCCCTTTTTGACCTGTAGTAAATGCTTGTTCAGCACTTGTGCTCATATTCATATTCTTCCTGATTTGCTCTTCTTGTAGCAAGAGAGCAACAAGTTCCTAATACTTAAGGGGTTCAACAGCATTCCTCATGCTGAGGTTCAAAGAGGTATGAAAAGCCAAGTAAAATCTTGGCAAAGAGTTCAAGATGGTGGACACAAACTGTGTCTCAGGAATAATCTCATCCACATTGATGAGTTGCTCTCTCAAATCCTGCAGCTTGTTCAAGTGGCTAGACATATCATCTCCTTCATGCATTTTCTGATTTTCTAGCTCTCTTTTTAAAAACGAGATCCGAGCCTCATTACGAGCAGCATACATCTGCTCCAAAATCACCCATGCAATCCACGAAGAGCCAGCTGAACGAATATGAGGTATAATAGACCTCTGTACTGACAATGCAATAAGTGACAAGGCTTGTGCATCTCTGGCATCCCATGTCTTCTGAGCATTTGTTCTTTGAACAAGCAATGGCTGACCTGGTGCCTGTACCTGTTGTCCTCGTCCACGAGCACCCCCTTGGGGAGGAGTCTCTGGAGCCAATGGACCTGGACGTGGTTCATCACCACTAACAAAATCCCAAAGACCTTTTGCCACGAGCACATTTCTCAGCATAAAACTCCACAAGGAGTAGTTCATGCCATCCAACTTGTCTTCCTTAGACACTCTGCTGTTGATTTGCCATTATGCCAATGCACAATGTTGTACCTGTGTATCAAAAAAAAACCCAATAGCAACAACCCTGAAAGCAACTGTACTCCACTGAATACAGCTAACCCAAATATGCCTGCACTCTCAATCCTCTGAATGTGCAAAACAATGCACCACTGACTGAGTAGAGCAGCAAAAAATGGCTTACACAGTGCCAAAATGCCAAAAAATGCCCAAAATTATTGCACCCAAAACCTTGCAAAAAACCTGTAGAGATTTCTTTGCAAGAAAATCTGCTTGTATCTGCCAGAAAATTTTCACAGAGAAAAATGCCCAAATTTCAAAACTTGTAAAGCTTACCACAACTGTGATTTTTGCAGGTACAAGTCAACTGTACTGTGCAAGTACACGCAGCAGGTGCTGTACGGAAGCTACAGTCGACTGGTTGGCTTCAGGTATGCGCAGCAGGTACTGGACTACTGTACTGTGCAGGTACAGATGACTGTACGGCTGCAGTACTGTACGATGACTGTACGGAGCATACTGCAGGTTCGGTCGACTGTACGGCGGATGTACAAAGCTACTGTTACACGTAGCATATACAGTACAGAGACAGCAGTCGACAAGTACTATACGGAGCTGGGCGAGCAGGTACACAGCAGCAGGTTCTATACGGAGCTGGGCAAGCAACTGACAGCAAGTTTAGGTCACCTGCAGGTACTGTACGGGGCTGGGCGACTGTACGGAGCAAAGCAGGCGCCTGTACGGAGCAGAGCGACTGTACCTGCAGCTGACGGGTACTGGGCGAACTTGGCTGTACGAACAAAAATGATAACAGGCGAGCTGTACGGACCTGGGCGAACTCAGCTCTGATACCAAATGAAGGAACTCAGCAGTTAGGGTTAGGGTTTGGAGGTACTTCAACAGAAAACGTGAGAGGCAGAGAGAGAACACGACTGCTCTTACATTCAGTAGTGATAAAGTGAAGTACAATAGCCACATAATGAAGTGACCTAAAAGATGTGTTCACATGGTCCGGCCATAAAGTGTGCCAGGTGGACCAAATCACTTATAAACTATTATAAGTGAAACTAAGCTAAATTGGGGTAAAAAACCTCCACTAACTGAAGTAAAAAGTGACCAGTAATCTACTGATGATCACTAGCACTCCTCTGGGTGCATACACAGCATAAAACCCAACAACCACATCATTGAGTTTCTGAATGACCTTAAATAGGCCGTTCTTCTTTGAAGCAAGTTTGAAAGAAACTTCCCCAAATTTCTTCGTACACCTTTTCTGAACTTTCAAATAGACCCAATGGCCTTCCATCATCTGGGCATTGCTCCTCTGCTTGTCTGCTTCACAAGCCTCCATGGTTTGAGCCTTCCAAAACTATCCACAAATCTACTAACATGTGGTCCAGATCTTGGACCAGCTCATCGACACCATCATGGCCTGTGGAACTCTAAAACGCTCTGGTCATACACCAAATCATTCGGAGTCCTCTTCATGCATTTCTCAACTACGTCCATGATGTCATGACACCTAGGGATAAACACTCCATTCACAGATTTGATGCTACTAACAGTAACGCGTCAGCACGGTGATCATGGTTCTGTTCATGCTCGGTCTGTCTGTCGGCTGTACTAAATGGTAGCTTTGTCCCCAGATCATAGAACAAGGTTTTCCAAAAGGCTCCTGTGAACTTTGAATCATTGCCTAAAAGACCTACCTTATTCCATGCAAATCAGCTCCATGGGATAAGGTGTGTCCACATTTTCAACCACCGATCCATAACTGTCAAAACACACTCAGCTCTTCAACCAAAGTACATGCCCATGGCAACCCTAGAATTGGTAATAACTTGCCTGCTCATTTCTTGGTATTCTCATTTGACTTCTTTCAAATTTGACAGAAACGGAACAGATTTGTGCACATCTTGCTTCATGTGAGGCCAATAGAAGAGGCTGTGCACATCTTGCTTCATGTGAGGGCAAAAGAAGAGGCTGGACCCAAAGACATCGCCTACTAAAAGAGTCTTCAACGTCTTACTGAGACTAAAGGATCAGACACTAAAGCAATTGATGGTCATGCAGGTCCGGATCCAACAACAATTGCATAGTGCCATCATTTGCGAAGGACGTAGACCACTATAAGAGACTCTTGGTCATAAATGGAATATCTAAACTTTGCACACTGGAGATTCCTGTTCTCATAGGCATTTGGATGCTTATTTGTTGAATGTCCTAAGCTATGGAGGTTGAAAGATCTTCATGACATAGAAGTGTGTGTTCAAAAAGATAGAGAGAGAATAAAGAGAGCGGAGTACACAACTCAATGATGTGATAGTTTGCTTGATTTCTTCAATGAAGTACATGCACCTTTATAGGTTACAAAGGTTGCCCCAACGACATCACTGCTTATGTCAGCCTTCAAGCACACACAAATATCTAGATATTATTTGATACCGCTCTAAGAGGTGGTTCACACATAGACAAGACACTTACACAATGTCACTCTCTATGAGGTGGTCACACACATACACAAGCAATACCTTGATCCCAACATTATTATGCCACAAATTTGCACCAATGTCGCCTGGATGAAGGGATGGTCAAAGTTGGAGATAAAGCACTCGAGCTAACCACATGAGGAGCTTCTTGAAGCACTCTTGCTCTACTAAGGTCCAACACAATACCCAATCCTCCTTTTCACATCTTTCAGAGGGTTGGTCCCCAAGGATAGTGCTCCATAAAACAACAACACTAGACTCAAAAAACTACGAAGCTCATGTACATCCCAAGTGCTCCTCTTAGGACTTGCTGAAGGTCGATACGTCATCAATGTAGATGATGACAAAGCGCCCGAGATGTGCATAGAGCATGCAAGACATCATTCTACTGAAAATAGTTGGGCCCATTCATCAATCCAAAAGGCATCATTGGAAACTCCAATAGTCCAAGAAAATTTCCGGACCTAGTGTTAGCCACACTTTAGACCCGGCTTACTGAGCACCTTTGATTCAACCACTAGTCTAGTATCCACCTAATACATAGGTGCCATTGAATCTATGACTACAGAAATACTCCCCTAGGCCAAAGAACATCCTGCAACAACTCAAAAGCCCTAAATGGCTGGATTTCTCCATCTTACCACACATATGTCATGCTACATGATGACATTGTGTGGTCATTCGATGATACCATCCTCCTCCAGAATAGAACGCTTTAGCCGGCACCCTTGTCGTGGGAACAACTCCAGATGACATGGCAAAAAGGGAAGTGACTTGGAGTGACGTGGACTTGGTGGATAGCCAGCCACGGACAGCTGGCCAGACACCGACTTGGACTTGGCAGATAGTCGGCCATTGATGGCGATAGTCAGTCGGCCATTGATACCGACGCGCTTAGACCATCTACCCATGGACTATTGGAGTCGGCTACTCACCTACCATAGGCTATTTTGGTCGACCTCTACCAAGGGCTACTACACAGCTACTACACGCATTCCTTGTGGGAGCAGATATATATCACATCCTCATCATCAGTTTTGTATCTCATTCTGGAGCACTTAGCCCTTAGTTTTCTCTGTAGCTGCACTGTTTTCTCTTACACTAGTCTAGCTTGGTGCACTCCCTACACATCCCTTGGTTTCCCTTCGGCTACTAGTCTAGATGCTGGGGTGTAGAGACAGTGGCCACTCTTGTCCTCTTTGGGATATATAGTGGATTGTCTTGGCTTGGCCATTCTCATTTCTTGCTATTGTTCATGGTTGTTGCAGTTCACTGTTGTTTTAGTACTTGTGCACTTCTGTTCACCCATGTTCACTGAGCACTTGCAAGTGATTACCTTGCATTTCTCTTTTCATCACAAGGTTGTTCTCACTATGCACTAGCACTCTGTAGGTATTTCAGCAGTTCTGGTGGTAGACTCCTGGCTCGACATACTGTCATGAGAGATAGAGTCCACAGTGAGTAGGGGACCTGAGCCACTCAAGCTAGCTAACAAGTACACCAAAATTTGGCACGCCGGGTGGGACGTTCTCTCATCACATCAGAGTCTACAGCAGTGAAGTGAATACTTTGGCTACTGTGTTTTCTGTTGGCAACTCTCACCAATTCACTCCACTGCCTGCGGCAAACACGTTCTTCACATGGTCCTCAGGATAGCCCCATCAAAAGCTCCCTCTCTTCCTTTGAAGTTCTATCAAAGTAGGAAATTTCGCTACATTGCACCAAGAAATCCTCCTCCACCCCTACCTCTTCCTCCCCCATCACCAAATACTTCATCTTCTTCTGCCTCTCACAATCCCATGGACCAAGCAGCCAGCCAACCTGAGGCCTTGGCCACCTTCAAAGGGTCCTCCAGAGAAGATGCTGATGATCACATCCGACGATTTCTCCCCATGTGTCGGAGCAGAGGTCTAGTCCGAGAGGATGCCCTTAAAGCCCGGAGGGCTGCTGATGAGAAGGAGCTAGAATCCCTCAAACCTAACAAGCCTAGCCCGGAGGTCAACACCCTTTCGCAGCTTCACAAAGAAATCGACGACCTTAAAGCTACCCAAGACGCTAGACGACACCTTTGGTGTAGTCTGTCATACTGCGGGCCACACGGCTCCCACATGCCCTCACCGGAAGTACTGTAGCTTCTGTCAACAAGCTGGCCATGCTGATGCAGATTGCTACTATTTGAAGGGTTTCCGGCAACTACACCAACAGCAGCAACAAGTTGGCCACGCTTCGGCTCCCACCTCATCCCACTTGGCTTCACCTTGTCTTTCCCCTACAGGGTACACCTTGAGCCAGTCCCAGTCCCGTCCCCCTCTCATCTCCACACCACCCGGGAATCCTACCACCTTCGCAGCCAACCCCTCCTCCGTATACCCACGCCCCAGTAGACCCCCTCTCAATTGGCCCAATCGGCCTGTCATGTGCTATCGTTGTGGCAAATATGGCCATTTCCAGGGCAGATGCTCACTTCCCGAAGGCTCACCTCCATGCCATCACTGCCCTAAGCTAAGGACCACTATAGCCGGGACTGTCCTACGCAAAGGGCCAGCACCTCGGTTAATCCGGTCTCCGACTTCACCTTCCCCACCAACTTCATCTCGGTGAAGCTTCCTCAAGCTCCCTCCCCCTCTTCCAATACAGTGATTCCACAAGTGGCTTCTTCACCCAATCCCACCACTCTAGGCGTCCTTACTCACACCCAACGTGCCACCTCCAATCTCCCTTTGGGCCCCATTCCATCCCCTGTAGAGGATTCTTTACCACCTTCACCCTCCGCTATTGACCAGGCACTCCAAGATGCCGTCGCGGAGCTCCAAGGCCAACCTCCGGCCCATCCCAATACCCCTGGGGGTTCTCGTCTGTCCATGAACGCTCTCCTACAAACCACTCATTACAATCTCTCTATGATCTACTCTCTCTTAGCCCCCAGGGAGCTGAGACTGAAGCTCTTCTGCAATCTTTTCCCCCCGTGCTAGCTGGGGGTGGCCGGTCCCTCCAACATCCCCTAGCCAACGATGACCAACCGCTACAGGGTCTAGCTACTCCATCTGCATGTCTGGAGATTCAGGCCACCTCTTCCTTAACCAACTACAAGAGCACTCAAATTACTGTAAAAGTCAAAGGAACACCTCTCTCTGGTGTGATCATCGACGGTGGCTCAGGTGTCAACATCATGCCGGAGTACACTCTGCAAGCTCTAGGCCTTCACATGAGCAGACCAGCCAACTTCTCCATCACCTTGGCCGACCAACAAGCTGTGACTCCCCTCGGGATCGTGGAAGGATTCTTGGTCGAAATGCAAGATCTCCAATTCAAAATGGATTTTGTGGTCATTCACCTTCCAGAGATTCAAGGCAGCTATTCCTTTCTCATCGGCCGGCCATGGTTACGGCATGCACGTGTTGTTCATGATTGGGGTTTTGATACACTTAGGCTTTCTCTTCCTGGACAGGCCAAGAGAGAACTCACTCTCGAAGCTGGGCCTGACCAAAATATGGGCTCCTCGTTCACCATCCCGTCTCTCTCATGCCCTCCCAACGAGTTCTCTGACACTGAAGATGCCGACATCCTGGATTGGCTAGACGCCACAGCTGTCCTCTCTTGCTACATGATAGTTCTCTCAGAGGTCGCTCAAAGTGAAAGCATAGAGTCAACCCTTCCAGATGACACTATCCAGGTCACCAGTCTCGGAGAACCTATCAAAGATCGTTGTGGAGGGAAGAAGGCGCCACTCCCTTCTCCAACTTCATCTCAGCATCAGGAGTCTTCAGTCGCAGTTCAGCAGCCACCTCCCTCACCAAAGGCTAAGCACACCTCTGGTAACCCAGCATTGCCTCTGGGTAATTTTCCCTCTGGCTGGTGGGATGAGAAAAATATGGGGACTTTCCCATCGCCCAAAAGCCCGCTCATGATCCCTCTGCCCTCCAACACTCTGCCAGCACTGGCGATCCCATTACCCTTCCCTCGTGTCAAGACCCTATCCGCAAGGTGTCTCTGGGCGACCCGGATGAACCTCAGCCCATCCTTCTTGCTTCCTAGCGCTGGGATCACCCTTCGCTCCTCGAGCAAGCCATTTCATTCTTCCGCTCCTATCGTGACGTGTTCGCCTGGTCCTACAAAGACCTAGAGGGTGTCCCAGCTGACATCATCGGTGTTCACACCATTCCTCTCCCAGAGGACACCCGGCCAATGCGTAGCCGCGCCTACAAACTAAATCCCAAATATGCTGAGGCTGTCAAAGTCGAGCTCGACAAAATGGATGCAGCCGGCATTATCTCTCTGGTTGAGCATTCCGAACGGCTTTCCCCTATGATCATCTCGCCCAAGAAGAAGACCAACAAGATCAAAGTCTGTGTGGACTTCCGCGCTCTTAAGAAGGCTAACATTAAGGATGGCTTTCCTAACCCGTTCATGGATAGGGTCTTGGAAGATGTTGCCGGTCAAGCTCTGTATAGCTTCATGGATGGCTTCAGCGGTTGCAATCAAGTAACCATTCACTCGATAGATAAGGCCGAAACCACTTCCATCACTCTGTGGGGTACCTACAGATATCACAAAATGCCATTTGGGCTTTGCAATGCCCCAGAGTCACAAAATTCCTTACAGCTTCTATTTTTCTATTGTTCATGTGTGGCATGGGGAGCCTGTCACCAATTGGCCGACCATTTGGTCCATCTCCAGTTTTTGTGTCTCGTTCACTTGAGGCCAAGCCGGTGTCTCATGTGAAGAGGCCAGTATTTTTGCTTGACATGGACGGGAGCCAGACTGGTGCCACCCATGTGTTAGCAGGATGGTGTCGTATGGACGGGAGCCAGATTGGTGCCACCCGTGTATGACCTGGACTGTGTTCTATCCATGGGATTGTCACGCCATGGAAGAGCCAGTATTTGTGCCGTGTCTTGCCTATGGGACTGTCACTCCATAGGGACGCTCGTGCCTGGAACTGTGTCTTACCTATGGGACTGTCACTCCATAGGAAGACCAGGATTTATGTTTTACGTCGTGCCATTTTTGTGCCCGACAGATATTTTGTACTTGTTCCATGAACGGGAGATATGTCCATGATACTATTTGCACATGCACTCATGTTCTACATGTTTGAAACTGTTTTCGCATGACTTGTATTTTTGTGTTTGCCTGCTTGACATGTCACTTACTGAGGGGGGACGCCTGCCAGTGAATCGTGAAGTTTGCTCTGTCTTCTCACAAGTTTTGTTGCGTGTTAACGGGTGGTAAGTGTATTGCACATGTTGGTTTAATACTTTATTCTTTAACCTTTCATTTTATAAGGTTATATGTTCACATTCACTTAAAAGTGGGCACCCACTTAGGGGCCAAGGTGGGGGAGCCACACTTAACTTGTGTGTGTGTGGGGGTGTATGCATGGTCACCTACCCACACCACCATGAAGCTGGCCGCCCACATGCAAACGTGGGGAGCCAGCAAACTCTAATAGTTTAAACTCCACTCCAACCTTACAAAAAAGGAGCCACCACCTCTATCGTGGGAAGGAAGAAAGCGACGATCATCTGGTCCGCTTCAGGCTGTGCGCTTGTTCACCGACAAGCTGCCTCCCTTGCAAGCAAGAGGCTTTGGCCTATGTACGTGGCTGTGTTCTGCATAATGGCGCCTCCTCCTCTCATCAGGCTGCGCTTCTGCAACCCCTCTGCTGGCTGCGCTAGTCCTTCAGCTGGCGGCTGTTCTCTTTGCACTACAGGCGGCGCACGCTGCAGCCAGGCACCTCCTATCCATCAGGCGGCTGTTTCCACATCCTCTCAGGCGGCTGTGCTCTCAGCAGGTGTCTGCGCCTGTTTACCAGCTTGCTGTCCACTCTTGCCAGCAGCTGTGTGCCACCCTCCAGTAGGCGGCTGCCTACTCAGCAAAGCGGCTGTGCGCTCCACCACCAACAAGGCTGTTGTGCTCTGCATACTGGTGGCAGCTGTGCCCTGCATACAGGCGGCTCCTGCTCCATCTCTTTCAGGCGACTTCACCACTCATCCACTTGCAGCCATAGGCGGTTGCGCCTGTCCAAAGCTGGCGACTGCGCATGCCTCTCCTCCCATACAAGCTTTTGTGTTCTTCACCAGGCGGCTGCATTACTAGGCGGCTGCAGCAAGACAAGCTACGCCGCCTCCTCCACAAGAAGGCGGCTGTGTCCTGCACAGCAGGTGGTGGTGCCTCCTTTCCATAGGCGGCATCTTCCTTCTTCAAGTGGCTACATCTTCAACACAGGCAGCTCCTCCTCCTCCTCTTCGACAGGCACCTGTGTCTTGGTGTCCTCCACTAGTAGCTGCACACAGACAGACACATCCGAGTATTGGTCTTCCATCTACAAGGTACAAGTAACTGAATTTCAGATTTAAGTAAAGAACTTTGTGATAAATCTGATAAGGAATTCTCTCTACGGCAACACCCATTCGATGCCGGGTAGACCAAGCTCTTGGAGAACCACAGTCCAAAGGTGCTGAGATCAGGAGAGCCAGGCGTTAGTACAGGAGCGCCTGTTTGTGCGTAGTCCTGGAACACCAGTGGGGCGCTCTTCGCGGAATCCAGTGAAGGCACAAGACCGTCTTTCGACTGAGGATTATGTGAACGGAAACATACAGTCTTGCAGCTCCAAACAAGAGGGCAATTGTTAACACAATGGACAGCCAAGGCAACCCTTTGGAAGTGCCTAATTCGAGGGGTCCATCTAGTGCCTCTCGTGGTTCTGATGCTCTGCGAGGAAGGCACAAGTCCCTTGAAAGGGTTAATGATAGTGAATCAAAGGGTCAACTGTCTCGAGGAAAGACAGTCATGCTAGAAGAAGAGCCTGATGCAATGAGGGCTGAATTGGAACATATGAGAAAGCTTTTGCAGGCACAAGAGCAAGAGTTAAAATTTTTGCGTGAAGATCCCCATGTGCAAAGTGCCATTGAAGCAAAGAAAGCCGATGCAATGGTAGATGTGACTTTTGAGTCCATGGCACAGGAAGTGGGCAAGAAGCCAGGGGAGTTGGCACTTGCCTACCTCCTCCGCAAAGGTGACATCAAAGCGGGGGACGACGGAGAGCTGAAATTCAGAAATCCACCTCGCTTGAAGCATGGAGATCCCGCATCTCAAAGGTTGAGGTCTTTTATGCAAAAGGAAGAGGTGACAGTCACCTCTCGTTATACGTCTTCTCCACAAGGCACAAAGCCTGACAGGTATATGTATGCTAGTGCTCATGGAGGGCATGAAAGTCACATGCATTCAAGACACGTATCCCATGGTAGGGGTGACACGTCTGCAACTAGAAGAGCTTTGCCCACTGAAGTGTCTCATGGAGAGACATTGCCTTATGCAGGAAAGTCACATGCATCTGATTCTCAAGTTCGTGGAGCACATGCCACCGTGCTTCATGAAACTTCTATGATGGCCCATGAAGCCCATGCAGATAGGGCTGCCCCATTGGATAAGGGGAAAACAAAAAGAGAAGACCATGAGCCTCATGCCAGAAAGCTCGAGGAATTTGAAGCAGGTGACAAATCTGTTAAGTTTGATGTTTTTCATGGAGAGCATGATGCTTCCAAAGTGTTAGCATTTGTGGAACAATTTGACATTGCTTTTAGCGATGAGGACTTCACTGAGAAGTCTAAAGTACGCCATGCTAGCATATTTTTGAAAGGGACCGCTGCTCATTGGTGGATCACTGAAAAGATCACCAAGGACCCCATTGGCACCTGAAAGGAGTTTAAGGACAGATTCTATGCTCAGTTTTTGCCACCAAATGCGGAGCAAACTCTCACTCAAAAGTGGGACAGGCTTGAGCAAAGAGATAATGAAAGCGTGCAACAGTATGTCAACAAGTTTTGGAAAGTGTTGCTGGAAGTAACTCCTTTTATGCAAATCACTGAGGATGAAAGAAAGAGGAAGTTTCGCTCCGGACTGCAACCAGCATATCGTTCGGGCATTGAATTGCACCCGAAACATACTTTGCAACAGCTCATAGCTTCTGCTCTTGCTACGGAGCAATTGGTGCTCAAAATTAAGCAGGATCAGGGCGGTTCAAAGGGGAAAGACAAGGCTGTCCCGAATCTGCAAAAAGGTGGACAGCCACCTAAAAAGAACTTGCGGGAGACCCACAAGGGTGGTAAAGCTGAAAATACCACATCTAAAGATCAGGACCCAGAGAAGAACAAATTCGGCTTGACCCCGGAACAAAGAGAGCAATATGCCAAGGAGGGAAAATGTTTTTCTTGTGGTAGCAAAGAGCACATGTTTAGACAGTGCCCTGACCACAAACCAAAGCACGAGGACAAGCAGACCAAGGCTAATGTACATGCAGTTCCCGATGTGCAGGGAAACACTGAACATGATGCAAAAGAGCGAATGGTATGCAAGGCTTGGGGTCAAATCAAGGATCAGCCCGCCTTATTCATGTTTGATGACTGTGCAACCGATAACTTCATCTCTATGCAAATGGCAGCTGCAACATGGAACCTCAGATTGAAGCCGAAGCTGCATTTGTTGGTAAAGTGGTGCAGGTTACCCCATTGATAGGGAAGGTTGCGCATACATATCCAGGGCTACCTTGATAATGAACATTTCCTAGTTGCACCACTAAATGGATGTGATGTATTGTTGGGCAAGCCGTGGCATCATAGGCTTGAGCCCCGCAAAGAGTACAAGACCAATATGATTTCTTTTATGCATAAAGGCCGCATGCATTTTATTGATGCTGGCAAAGAAGGGGATTCCATCCCACTTGTATCACACATCCAAATTAATAAAGCAATGAAAAAGAGTCTTTCTGCGTACTTGGTTTTTGTTCGTGATAGCCTTGTGCCAAATCATCAAAATGTGGATGCTATGACTCATGATAGGCTGAATTTTCTTCATGCATTCAACGACTGTTTTGTTGATGCATTGCCAGGTGAATTACCTCCCCAAAGGCCCAAAGATCATCGCATAGATCTTGTGCCAGGTAATTCTCCCCCTAAAAAACCCGCATACCGAGTGAGTGCTGCACAACAAGAAGAGATCATGAAGCAGGTAAATTAGCTTTTAGATAAAGGTTTGGTTCAGCCCAGTTCCTCACCTTATTGCTCTCCTGTACTTCTTGTTCAAAAGAAGGACGGATCATTCCGCATGTGTGTGGACTATAGAGCTTTAAACAAGCTTACCATCAAGAACAGATTCCCAATTTCGCGTATTGATGATATTTTGGATAAGCTTGATGGTTCGGCTTGTTTTAGCCGACTTGATTTGAAGAGTGATTATCACCAAATACGAGTGGTGCCACAAGATGTCCATAAAACTGCATTCAGGACAGCCTTCGGATTATATGAATTTTTGGTAATGCCTTTTGGTCTAACCAATGCTCCTGCTACGTTTAATCGTATGATGGATAGGATATTCCGACCCCATCGCAAATTCACAGGAGTATTCTTTGATGATATCTTGGTTTTCTCCAAGAATGAGCAGGAACACAGAACTCATTTGGTCACAGTGTTCGAAGAATTGCGAAAGCATAAACTTTTCATTAATGCCAAGAAAATTGAGTTCTTCCTTTCAGAGATACATTATCTGGGTCATATTGTATCCAAAGATGGAGTAACAATGGATCCTGCAAAGATAGAGACCATTCGGAATTGGCCCGAATTGCAAAACGTACATCAAGTACGAAATTTTCTGGGACTATGCTCGTATTATAGGCAATTCATAAGGCATTTTGCTATGATAGCCACCCCTCTACATGATCTCACAGAGAAGAAAACCACTTTCAAATGGACTTCACTTGCAGCTCAAGCATGCTATCATATGTGGTCCAGTATTGATTGTTCCTGACTTGCACAAGTCATTCGTAGTTGAATGTGATGCTTGTGGTGATTGCATAGGAGCTGTCCTAAATCAAGAAGGGCATGCAGTTGCATACGAGAGCCGTCGTTTGCATGATGCTGAGCTTCATATGGATATCTATGAGAAAGAGCTCTTGGCTGTAATTCATGCCTTAAAGATATGGAAACATTATCTTCTTGGGGCTGAATTTGTAGTCAAGACAGATCATCAAAGCTTGAGACACTTTCTATCTCAAACAAAGCTTTCAGAGAAGCAAATGAGAATGGCAAACTTTCTTTCCATGTTTCATTTTCAGATTGTGCATACTCCAGGAAAGAAAAATGTAGTGGCCGATGCATTATCCAAGAGGCCTTATGTAGCCTCTCATGGCGACTTATCTGCTATGCGAGATTTGTATCATTTGGATGCTGATTTTTGCCATATATGGACTGATTTGATGGCTGGTCATTCACATGCCTCTTATGGTATCAACGAGGGTTATCTTATGAAGGATAATTGCCTATGTGTGGTGAAGGATTTGCGTCCAAAGGTTATGGAGGAATGTCACGCTCCACCTTATGCTGGTCATAGAGGTATCATGCCTACTACACGCATGATTCAGAGATATTTCTTTTGGCCAAGCATGCGTAAAGATATGGAGGCTTATGTACGTGCATGTATTACTTGCCAAAAGGTGAAATTTGACGGGCAAAAACCTCCAGGTTTGCTTCAGCCATTGCCTATTCCCTCGCAACCTTGGGAAAGTATTACTATGGATTTTATTATGGACTTGCCTAGATCCCAGCATGGGAATGATGCTATTTGGACCATTGTGGACAAGTTTAGCAAGCAAGCTCATTTCTTGCCCGTCAAGAAAACCATTAAAGTTGATCATATGGTAAAGCTTTTTCTTGCTAACATTTTCAAGCATCATGGTATGCCTAAATCCATTCTTGGGGATAGAGATCCCAGGACGATAAGCCTCTTTTGGAGGACTAAACTTGAGTTTTCATCAGCTTATCATCCCCAAACGAATGGCCAAAGTGAAGCTGCAAATTCAACCGTGTTGGATTTATTGAAGTGTTATGTGGCAAATCAAAAGACTGCATGGGAGAAGTATCTTCCACTTGTTGAGTTTGCCTACAACAATACAATCCATGCCTCCACGGGAAAGGCTCCATTTGAGATTATTTATGGCAGAGTGGTATTGCCACCCATCCTTCGTACAAAGGATGAGATTTTTGCAGCTGATGAATATGTTCGTGACTTGGATGTAGCCTTTGGTCAGGTAACGGATAGCCATTGCAAGGTCACAAGATAAGCATAAAATGGCTGCTATAGAAGGGACATGCAAGTCAAAGAAGGTGATTGGGTTTTGCTGAAATTTGAGAAGGCTAGGCTTCGGAAGAGGCCAAGACGAGAAAGATCGTATCCTAAGCTTTCTCCTCGCTATTATCGACCCTTCAAGGTGATTCAGAAGATCAATGAAGTGTCATACAGGCTTGCTTTACCTAGTCACTGGAAGATTCACAATGCATTTCATGTGAGTCTATTTCGGAAATATGTGGGACCAGATCATCCTGACGAGCCTGTATCACAGAAGATCCGCCAGAGATTGATGACCTTGAGGAGATCCTCCAGCCAGAACAGATTGTTTTTCACAAGGAGCGAAAGCTACCTGCAGGAAAGCTTTCCACGAGATACCTTGTGAAGTTTAAAAATTATTTGCCTATTGATGCCAAATGGGTAAATGAGGACTATGTTGTTGACTATCCACAGTTGTTGCAGGCATATCTTGAGGCTTTTCAGTTGAGGACAACTCTTTAGAAGCCCGGGGGGATGTCACCAATTGGCCGACCATTTGGTCCATCTCCAGTTTTTGTGTCTTGTCACGCCATGGAAGAGCCAGTATTTGTGCCGTGTCTTGCCTATGGGACTGTCCCTCCATAGGGAGGCTCGTGCCTAGAACTGTGTCTTACCTATGGGACTGTCACTCCATAGGAAGACCAGGATTTATGTTTTACGTCGTGCCATTTTTGTGCCCGACAGATATTTTGTACTTGTTCCATGAACGGGAGATATGTCCATGATACTATTTGCACATGCACTCATGTTCTACATGTTTGAAACTGTTTTCGCATGACTTGTATTTTTGTGTTTGCCTGCTTGACGTGTCACTTACTGAGCGGGGACGCCTGCCCAGTGAGTCGTGAAGTTTGCTCTGTCTTCTCACAAGTTTTGTTGCGTGTGAACAGGTGGTAAGTGTATTGCACATGTTGGTTTAATACTTTATTCTTTAACCTTTCATTTTATAAGGTTATATGTTCACATTCACTTAAAAGTGGGCACCCACTTAGGGGCCAAGGTGGGGGAGCCACACTTAACTTTTGTGTGTGTGGGGGTGGGTGCATGGTCACCTACCCACACCACCATGAAGCTGGCCGCCCACATGCAAACGTGGGGAGCCAGCCAACTCTAATAATTTAAACTCCACTCCAACCTTACAAAAAAGGAGCCCCCACCTCTATCGTGGGAAGGAAGAAAGCGACGATCATCTGGTCCGCTTCAGGCTGTGCGCTTGTTCACCGACAGGCTGCCTCCCTTGCAAGCGGGTACTCCTCTCACAGCAGGAGGCTGTGGCCTATGTACGTGGCTGTGTTCTGCACACTGGCGCCTCCTCCTCTCATCAGGCTGCGCTTCTGCAACCCCTCTGCTGGCTGCGCTAGTCCTTCAGCTGGCGGCTGTTCTCTTTGCACTACAGGCGGCGCACGCTGCAGCCAGGCGCCTCCTATCCATCAGGGGGGCTGTTTCCCCATCCTCTCAAGCGGCTGTGCTCTCAGCAGGTGTCTGCGCCTGTTTACTAGCCTGCTACCCACTCTTGCCGACGGCTCTATGCCACCCTCCAGTAGGCGGCTGCCTACTCAGCAAAGCGGCTATGCGCTCCACCACCAACAACGGTGCTGTGCTCTGCATACTGGTGGCAGATGTGCCCTGCATACAGGCGGCTCCTGCTCCATATCTTTCAGGCGACTTCACCACTCATCCACTTGCAGCCATAGGCGGCTGCGCCGGTCCACAGCTGGCGACTGCGCATGCCTCTCCTCCCATACAAGCTTTTGTGTTCTTCACCAGGCGGCTACATCACTAGGCGGCTGCAGCAAGACAAGCTACGCCGCCTCCTCCACAAGAAGGCGGCTGTGTCCTGCACAGCAGGTGGTTGTGCCTCCTTTCCATAGGCGGCATCTTCCTTCTTCAAGTGGCTACATCTTCAACACAGGCAGCTCCTCCTCCTCCTCTTCGACAGGCACCTGTGTCTTGGTGTCCTCCACTAGTAGCTGCACACAGACAGACACATCCGGGTATTGGTCTTCCATCTGCAAGCTACAAGTAAGTGTATTTCAGATTCAAGTAAAGAACTTTGTGATAAATCTGATAAGGAATTCTCTCTACGGCAACACCCGTTCGATGCCGGGTAGTCCAAGCTCTTGGAGAACCACGGTCCAAAGGTGCTGAGATCAGGAGAGCCAGGCGTTAGTACAGGAGCGCCTGTTTGTGCGTAGTCCTGGAACACCAGTGGGGCGCTCTCCGCGGAATCCAGTGAAGGCACGGGACCGTAGAGACTGGACCACTCAAGTGGTCGCTCTACTTCGAACGTCGACTTCGAGCTTCTTGTTTGGTACTGTATTCATTTGTACATGGACATCATCTAGTTCTTTGAACCCATGGAGCATTGTATTTGTTAAATACTCCCAATAAATATATCATATATTGAGGGGGGGGGTCGGCCCGTTCCGGCCCCAGTGCTGGTGTCCATCTATTTCATTTCATTTCATTTCAAATTCCAGTTGTTATTAAGTTGTCCATTTCAAATTGTGATATTAAGTTGTGCTATTACGCGTGTGGGTGTCCAACGGAGTCTATTCCCACTTGACGGGATCGGTTTCAGAGCCTGACATGACATACATGTCTAGTTGGTGTAGCCTGACATGGTGTGTCTGTGTGGCATATGGAGCCTGACATGACAGTACATGTATGGCTGGTGTAGCCTGACATGATAGTACATGTGTGGCTTGTAGGGCCTGACATGATGTACATGATGGCCATGGAGCCTGACATGATGAAAGTCTCTAGGACTAGCTATCTTGGAGATCTTGTGTATTTATGTTCTCGGAAGGTTCCGGAAGGATCATGAGCCCTAGCCATTTTACCGGATACAACTGAGCAGATGGGTGTTTCTTCCACTATAATTGCACTCGTGTGTGCATGACTTTTATTTTATCTTTGGATGACTTGTCTTGTTTGCCTGGACAATGCCTGAGATTTCTACCTGTGTTGTCCATGCGGTCGGGGACGCCTAGGCACCCTGTGGACGTGTATGTGCACACCTGTTTGGGACTGACAGGTGGTCTACATGTGTTTTGCAAGTGGTAAGTATTCCCAAAAACTCAATTTACAGCTTTATGAGTTCACTTGTTAATAATTATGGGTGCAGGTTCACACTCACTTATACATGACCGGACAACTCATAAGTGAGTACACATTGAGCAGGACCTATTTAATACACGTGGTGGCCAAAGCCCGGGCATGGACATTATTTGGACTCCCTTCATGTAGGCTCCCCTTTCTGGACCAAAAAAGCACACGTGTGGTCTATTTTCAGCGGGGAAGCCTCTATTATTGAAAAAACTCCAGATTGGAGGGGGGCGCATGCTTTTCAGGAGTGCATGAGGGCTGGTCGGCTGGTTTTCAGCTGGTTGGCAAGTTTCTACAGCCATCCATCGCAACTGAAGTTCACCGGATGCATGGGAGAAGCCGGACGACTCCTTTTGCATGTTCTCCACTGCTGGCAGGTGGATTTACAGCTTGAATAGAGGTTGGACAGAGGTTATAAACAGGGAGGAAGAGCTGGTCGGGGGCTTCTAGACAGTTTTCCTTCCGACCGGAGGTTTGCAGGCTTGTGCACAACTGCTAGTCGCTCTCTTCTGTGGCTACTGAGGGCTGGTTGACTGCTGAAAACAGCCTTTAAGGGCTGGTCGACTTGCCCTATGCGCCAGACAAGAAGAAGATGAAGATGTTGAGTTGTCCCGGGCTGATGTGGGAGTGCTATGGGCTGTCCATAGTTGTCCTGCATGTGCTTGATGCCGGGAATTCTCACTTGTGCTGAAATTGTCAGCAAATTCAGATACTATGATGTTTTTCTTGTTTTCATATTGTATTGGAAGAAATAGGTGCAGCCAGTGGTGAACCCTGGGCACCCGTAAAGTTGTATTGGAAGCAGACTCCTTTTTGGTAATCTAACCATAAAGGGGGAAGGGAGGGGGGAGGGGTGGGTCAGCCCATCTTCTGGCCCCTAGTGTGGTGTATTGTGCAACTTTGTCATCTTGTTTTATCTGGCATGCATATGTGTATTTTATAGATTTCATGATTGATTAGATTTTCCGTGTTCAGTTGCCCGTTCCATTTACACCCGGCCACTTTTTAGTGCATTGTCACAAGCATCTTCAAGGATTATTTCCTCAGCTTGTTGCGGATCTTCGAGGATGACTTTACCAACTTCAACAGCACATGCCTCTCTTCTCGCATAGAGGCCTTCAGTGAGCATCCCTCTCAGCTAGCGCTCATCTTCAACAAATTCAGAGTCTCTTGGCTACGCCTCAATCCCAACAAATGCCACTTTCTTGTCATTCAAGGTACGTTGCCCGGTCACGTAATTTCAGCTGAGGGTCTTGCTCCTGATCTTCCACCTCCAATACCTTTTCTTATCTCAAACATTGTCTCACAGAAGCCCCTATCCTAGTGTCCCCAGATTGGTCCCTCATTTTTCATGCACACACCGATGCTAGCCTAGCAGCTGTGAGTGATGTACTCCCTCAGCCAGACAAGGAGCACAATTTGGATCGGCCCATCTACTATGCCAGTCGCCTTCTGACTTCAGCAGAACAGAATTACAGTACTACAAAGAGAGAAGGCCTAGCAATAGTCTACACACTTCACAAGTCTCGCCGTTATCTCTTGGACGCCCATTTCATTGTCGTCACTGACCACCATGCCCTGAAGTATCTCCTCAACAAACTTCACGTCACAGGTCGTGTATGGCGTTGGTTCCTTCTCTTCCAGGAGTTCGATTTCGACATCCTTCTGCGCCCGGGGAAACATCATGTCATGGCTTTCACACATCGACTCCGGTGAACTTGCTTCAGGTATTTCTGATGACCTTCCTGATAGTGTCTTATTTAAGGTAGATGCTACCCCCGATTGGTATGGGGATGTTCTTCAATTGCTAGCTACAGGCTCCTACCCGTCCATGGCTACACCGAGAGATAAACGCCACCTCCTAATCAAGAGTAGGTCCTTTCAACTCATCAGAGGACAACTCTACAAAGCCGACACAGACAGTGTTCTGAGACGCTGTGTTAGTCCACATGAAGTTCCCTCTATCTTGGAGGATGCACATGCTGGCCCATCTGGCAGTCAAAGCACTGCACACCAAATCTTCCAGAGTGGCCTATGGTGGCCATTTATGTTCAGAGATGCCAATCTGCATGTCCAACACACTGATATTTGCCAAAGGAGTGGCCCGAAACCCTCTCGCCAAGTGAATCGGCCCCTCCACATCTCATTAGCCTGGCTTCTCTTCAAGCGGTGGGGCATCGATTTTGTGGGGCCTATAGAGCCAATGGCGCGTCCCTCTGAAGCAAAATATTTCCTGGTCGCCACAGACTACGCCACCAAGTGGGCTGAGGTCCAGGTAACTAGGGACAACACAGCAGCTACAGTGGCCAAATTTCTCTATGAGCACATCTTCAGCAGGTTCGGGTGTCCCCTTGAAATCACCAGCGATCGGGGTTCACACTTCGTCAACGAAATGCTCTCTCATCTCTTCACTCATTACAAAGTCTTTCACCGGAAATCTTGTGCTTACTACCCCAGGGCCAATGGACAGGCCGAGAGCACCACAAAGGTCTTGGGCACTCTTCTCCGAAAAACTAGTCACTCTCACCCGCACACATGGGACCAAGCGATCTGTGGCACTGTCTGGGCTTCTCGCACTACTTTCAAGGCTACAACACAGCACACCCCTTTCCAACTACCTTATGGTCTCGAAGTAATTTCACCATTTGAATTTAACACAGGCTCTACTCATGTCAGCATCACAAAGCTCCTTGGCTTTGCTGCCGCATGTACTGCTGCAATATCCCGCTTAACATGCCTAGAGAAGACCAGACTCTTGGCCGCCCAAGCTCTCAGTACTGAGCAACGTCGTCATAAAGCCTGGCATTATCGTCACCTTCGCAGACCGCAATTCCAAGAAGGAGACCAAGTACTCCTGTACCAGGCCAAATTTCTGAAAAGGACCAAGAAGCTGGTTCTGGCTTGGCAAGGGCCATACATTGTCAAAAAGATTCTTCCGCAAGGCACTGTTCAACTCGCCCATCTTGATGGAACCCTGCTTCCTTTGATCAACCGCTCCCGCATCAAGAAGTATACTTCTCACCCCAATTAATCCTTTTCTTTTCTTCGCTTTTCTATTATTTCTTATATCTATTTTTTTTCCAAAAAAAGAGGACACTCTTTTAGCTTCTTTGTCCACTCCACTTTACCATTATTTTCACTTTATTTAACCCCCCCCCCCCCCCCCCAAAAAAAAGCAACACAAAAAAAGCAACAAAAAACAAAAAGAAACCTCTCACCTTCTCCTTGTAATCACTCTCACCCCTTCCCCTCTCGCCCACCCCCTCATCGCCTACCTCATCAGCCTACCCTCATCGCCCACCCCCCTCTCGCCTGCCCTCATCACCGCCTACTCTCTCTCGGCCTACCCAGTCATCGCCTACCCCCTCTCGGCCTACCATCATCATCACCCACGGCCTACCCCATTGCCCACCCCCTCGTCGCCTACCCCGATCACCCACCCCCCTCTCGGCCTATCCTCATCGCCCTACCCTCACCCCCGCTTGCCCTTGCTCATCGCCCTCACCCTACCCTCACCTTCGCCTAACTCCACTTACCCTTACTCATCACTCTCACCAATGGTGGCCCACCACTTCACCACTTTAAAAAAAACAAAACAAAATCCTCGCCCACCACGTGTCTCTAACCACCGCCTCCTTCCTTGGCAATAACAGCTTTACGCCCATTTTAGTTAAGGTGTTCTCAATCCTCATCGTGAGTGCACCACCCTTGCCGCTGGACAAACACAGATGCCGAGGCACGAACACAACTCATGGCTTCCTCGTAAGCACAACCTCCCTCTGCTCCTCAACCTCCAACTCTACCTCCTCCTGTGGCGATTATTCCTCATCCGACGAGGCCCATCGCCCAAGTTATGGAAGCCACTCCAGTTCATCATCAGAATCTAATTCATCTGCATCTGAGAAGGCTCCCTCCCGGAGCCAACCCAAATCTCCTAGTAAGTTTTTAGTATCTCCGTGTCTTCCACGCACATCCCTTCCCGCTTTCACAATTCAAATTTGAGACATTTCTCCATGTCCCTCCTTCATTTCTATTTTTTCTCCCCTTAAAATCACTACACAGAATTGTCAAGCCCTTGCCTCTTCTAGCCTTTCCCACCATTGATGAACCCCTTCTCTGTGCCTATCTTCATCAATTTCCTCGCCTCTCCATCAGCTACATTACCCCTGATAGTCTTGCTCATGCTCTACACTTTCCCTCTGTTCCTCAACCTACAACGCATTCCTTCTATGGTTTACCATTGACTGCCTTGATGGATCACTGCAAGGCTTACCTTGATCCCCAACATTCAAAATATTCTCGCTTTCATCAAATCTTCCGCCTTTTTCATTATTTCTTTCTTCTTAGAGGACCCCCCTCATCACCATCCATCCCCAACCCCATTCTTGCTTATGCCTAGTCAAACCCTATCCCTTTCTCGAACTCGTATACATGAACCTTCAAGCTCGAAGTAAGCGCTTCACCACCTTCATGCTCCCTTCTGCTCCGTTCATCACCTTTCTTCTTCGTCTTCCCGGACCTTTGGCACCGCAGGGCACACTCCATCGCACCCGCCCCACCACCACTTACACCCCCCCCCCCCCCCCCCCCCCCCCCCCCCCCCCCCCCGGCTTTGTTAGCACTCTCCCCCAGCTTCATCAACACCCCCTTCCCCGGCTTCTTCATCAGCACCCTCCGCCCACCTTGCAACCACTGCTACACCCTCTACACCAGCCTTTTCATCAGCACCCACTTTTACACCCTCTGCACCAACCTCTTCATCAGCACCCTCCGCCCAACACAAGCGCCCAAGGGTTGTTCATGACACCCCTCAAAGGCTTGCCCAACTCCATCTATACGAGCGCCCTTTTCATCTCATCCGGAGGAGGTCTGCACCTGTGCCCCCTCCTATCTCTGCTCCAAACCTCTCCTATGCTACAGCTCCTATCCCATCCGCCTCGACGACTACGCCACCTGCTGCCCCAGTATCTATTGCAACCTCTCCACCTTCGTCTCCTCATCCCTCTTCGTCACTACCCCGCACTCGCCCTCGGTCCACAATCTTGATAGGGCCACCAAGGTCCCCTGATCCAAACCGCAGGTTTCCAAGAGCTGAGACAGCAGGCTACCGAATTCAATGCAGCTATCACCATCCTGGATCAGGGCTCTCTTAGGCTCACACGAGCCTACAACGGAACCGTTCAAGACCTCCACGATCTTCAAGAGAATCTTTGTCTCGCTCTTCTCGACATCAACTCCCGCGACACTATCATCTCCAATCTCCGCTCGCAAAACCACTCAACAACACGACGCAGCGGCTAGTGAAGCTACCATCTCTGAGCTTCGCTCCCATATCACTACTTTGGAAGCACGACTTCAAGTCACCAAAGCCACTGTTAGCCAGGAAAGAGCTGAAGCCGATCAACTTCACCAATGGAAATCCAGCTTGGCTGCTCTACTTCAGCCTCTACACCAACCTCCTACAGCACCTTACACCTACACCATACTCCACCAGTCATCACTCCACTCCCACCACCACTACTCCCCCCCGTGACTTCTCTATCATCCACCACTTTTTCCCAGTGTATATACGAGCTTTTCAAATTGCTTTAGTTTCTTAGTTTCTTTTGTCTTTCACATATCAGCATGTTTTTTCTCATTGTTCTCACCATGGACGGTGTCACGGTAAGTTCTCTAGTGGCAAGCAACCTGTAGCCCGCACCCTTGTCATTGGCAAAAAGGAAAGTGACTTGGAGTGACGTGGACTTGGTGGATAGCCAGCCACGGACATCTAGCCAAACGCCGACTCAGACTTGGCAGATAGTCGGTCATTGATGGCGATAGTCAGTCGGCCATTGATGCCGACGCGCTTAGACCATCTACCCATGGACTACTGGAGTCGGTTACTCACCTACCATAGGCTATTTTGGTCACCTCTACCAAGGGCTACTACACGGCTACTACATGCGTTCCTAGTGGGAGCAGATATATATCACATTCTCATCATCAGTTTTGTATCTCATTCTGGAGCACTTAGCCCTTAGTTTTCCTCTGTAGCTGCACTGTTTTTTTATTTTTCAGAAAGGAGACTTCTATTAAGTACGAAGAAATTTTACAAAATGGAGATTTCAGACCAAAAAAGGTGGAGATCTCAACCAATCAGGAGCCCTATGCTGCCAATAGGGTCCCAAATGAGAGGACGTGAAAAAGATACCAATGTCCCACTCTCTCATAAACTGGCCGCACTTCCTCTCCGCAGCCCTCGAAGATCCCTGGATTCTGGCCCAGGTAGCCATGATGGTGTGAATAATATCACTCCAAATCCTGCAAAGACACTGAGAAACAAGAACAGGAGTACCCTCAATGGCCTCGGTGCATCTAGCCTTCCACATATTCCAGGCTGAGATGCTAGCAATAATCTCCCAAGAACTGTCTAACCGCTGTGCCGGAGGGACAAAGTGTGAAAGTGGCAAATCCTGAAGACAACACTGCCGAGAAACTCCTTGCCTAACCATAATGGCCAAGCTCCTGTCAATCCCCTCGAACAATAGTCTAGCTTGGTGCACTCCCTACGCATCCCTCGGTTTCCCTTCAACTACTGGTCTAGATGCTGGAGTGTGGAGACAGTGACCATTCTTGTACTCTTTGGAATATATAGTGGATTGTCTTGGCTTGGCTATTCTCATTTCTTGCTAGTGTTCATGGTTGTTGTAGTTCACTGTTGTTTTAGTACTTGTGCACTCCATGTTCACTTATGATCACCCATGTTCATTTATGTTTACTGAGCACTTGCACGTGAGCACCTTGCATTTCTCTTTTCATCACAGGCTTGTTCTCACTATGCACTAGCACTTTGTAGGTATTTGAGCAGTTCTGGTGAGTAGACTCCTGGCTCGACATATTGTCATCTAAGAGAGTGTCCACAGTGAGTGCTAGCTACAAACACAAAGAAGCCATAGCATCTCTCCACTGTGATGGGCGCTCACCATGTCATCAAAGTATATCCTAGATCTACAGCTGCTGCAAGGTGGAAGGTGTCTGACTCTTAAAAGGGATCACACACGCTCACTAGTGCCACCCTGTGTACATGGGTCCATAGGATCAAACGTTTATACAGGCCATCGTGGACCACGCTGGTCCTGCCACCGCTCTTGTCGTGCCACAATAGTCAGTGGCTGTGACCCAAAGAAATTCGTGATGGATGTTTAGGAGGCGCCTCGTTGGCTCTCTCTCTCTCTCTCTCTCTCTCTCTCTCTCTCTCTCTCTCTCTCTCATGAGATTATTCGAGCAGAGCTGGCGGCTGCCCCTCTGGTGATTGAGGCTCTTACGAGATCAGTCTCCTACATACATGGCTTGTGGGATCTCCCCCGAGACAGATATGCACGCCTCGCCCTGGAGTCCTCCCGACAGTTAGCTTTACAGGGAGACACGGCTTGTTGGTATGGACAGATGACATCTTGGTTCCAGGCACATGGTTTTAGCATGGACAGATTGCCTCCCTTCCAGTATTCTCTGGAGGCACCCTCTCTCACTCTTACACGGACAGAGATTACCAGACTCATCCGTCAGGACTTAGTTCAGCTGGACATTAGGAGGACATGGATACAGCCGACTGAGGAGCTGGGCACGAAGATGGCTTTCTACAGAGAGCATTTTCTTCAGCTCACAGCAGATGGTTTTGTGATCAGACCCAGTTACATGGATGTACACTTGTCTCATGCAGTACGATGTGCTATTGGTCAGATTCGCACATCCTCACACCAGCTTGAGATTGAGATTGGCCGATATAGAGGTATACCAGCTAAGGCCAGGATATGCCGAGTATGCCATGGGGAGCCAGAGACAGAGCTGCATTATATATGCCATTGTACTGCATACTATGAGATACGTGGTCGTTTCCACTGTTTATTCAGAGAGGGTTTTGGACCACTTTCCAGAGTCATGGGGTACCAGGACCAGAGGTGTTTGGGATTGTTCTTGCTTGAGCTGCGGAGACATAGAGATAGCCTGCTTAGGCGCACAGAGAGCCAGACTCAGAGGCACATTACAGACTTCTTTAGCCCGGTCATCACTGCGCCAGATGGACCACAGCAGCAGCAGGACATGGATACCGCCCACACCAGGGGTACACTGATTGATCGTGCGATTGAGCTTGGGTGGTCCAGACGCCCACGACTACGGAGGAGGGCATCCCAGCATAGACGGAGGTTGCAGCGGCAGATTCGGATTATTCTTGCGAGGCATGCGAGACACCCAGTCAGGGTGCTGACCACAGAGGATATTGAGGAGATCCGCAAGTGTCCGATGCGGCACATATTATGAGATGGAGGTACCTCCATAGTGTACCTTCCAGTTCCACTTTCATTTTCTAGGTGCCAGTAGTATCATCTTTATTTTTCTTTTTCTGGGTTTTTTTATCCAGACATTGTATCAGATCCACCATGATGTAACTTTTGGTCTCATAGGTCATTATGGCCTTTTGAAGACGTTAATATAACATTTCATTTCATTTCATCTCTCTCTCTCTCTCTCTCTCTCTCTCTCTCTGCCCTCCCCCCGTCTCTCTCCCCTACGCATCTCTCCCTCCCCTCCTCCCCACCTGTTTGCCCTCTTGCCCGCCTGCACCCCGCCCTTTGTCCCCTCCATCTCTCTCTCTCTCTCTCTCTCTCTCTCTCTCTCTCTCTCTCTCTCTCTCTCTCTCTCTCTCTCTCTGCGCCCCCCCTCCCGCTGCCCCCTTCGCTCTCCCCTCCCGCTGCGCCCCCCCCTCCTGCTGCCCCCTTCGCTCTCCTCTCCCGCTGCGCCCCCCTCCTCCCGCTCCGCCCACCCCTCCCGCTGACTGCCTCGCCCCCCTTCGCTCTCTCTCCCGCTGCCTGCCTGCACCCCCCACCCCCCCCCCCACGTTGCCCACATCTCTCCCTCCCCTCCTCCTTGCCTGTGCGCCTTCTTGCCTGCCTGCACCCCGCCTTTTGACCCCTCCATCTCTTTCTTCTTTTTTTTTTACACTACCGCAGATCTGCGTTTTAGGGTTTGGCTGCACTTTCTAAATTTCAGATCTGCAATCTCTCTCTCTCTCTCTCTCTCTCTCTCTCTCTCTCTCTCTCTCTCTCTCTCTCTCCTTCCATGGCTTCCCCCTTGCGCAACCCGACGAAGGCGACCTTTATGGTTACAAACAAGAGGATAACAAATGTGGAAAAGGAGATGAAGGAATGGAAGGCGGAGATGGAGGGATGGTGGAAGAAGGAGAAAGCCAACTTTCTCCAAATGGTATTCAATGAGGGTAAGCGGTGGAAAGAGGAGAAGGAGGACCTCATAGCAGAAGTTAAAGACCTTCACGGGGAAGTCAACACGCTCAAAGGCGTAATTTCAGCTCTTCAGAGGAATCTTGCAAAGGCTAAGGCAAATGGTGGACTTGAAGAAGATGAAATTCAGCCATCCATGATAGAAGAGCTCAAGGTTATCAAGGAACAAGTATGGGCAATTAAGGAAGAAGAGAAGCAACACGAAGCAAAGACTTCCTCGTGGGTGGAAGTCATCACCAAGACTCAAAGGAAGATGGATGAAGCGGAGAAGTGGATAGAGGTCGCCAAGAAGGGTAAAGGTAAGGAGATAACAACCCCTACACCTACAATCATTAACATGACTTTGGAAGAGGAACAACGAAGACGTACACGTGCTTTGCATGTGAGGATTACCAGCCTTAAAGACGGGGATAAAGTTGAAGAGGAGGTGAAAGGGCTTATGGTGTTGATGGGGATTGACAGTCCGGCACACGCAAAAGCCTGGAGAGTGGGCAAAAAAAGCGGAGGCAACGGGGAAACGTCAAAGGAAAGAGCTCTCATACTTCACTTCCCCTCTATTGAGGCGAAGAAGGAGTTCTTGAAGAGGCGACCCACTTTAAAGAATACAGGCATTTTTCTTGGTGACGATCTTACTCTTTCACAGCTTGCACATATGAAGGAAGTCATGCCAGAGATTAGGGCGGCAAGAGAAAAGGGAAAGATAGCATTTTATAGAGAAGGGAGGGTGGTCATCGTGGAGCGACGCTCTACATGACGGAGCGAGACCTATGGGACCAAATTAAAGCTAGCCTGGAACTGCAATGGATCCCTCAGACTTGATGTAGGTGCCTTTGAGGACAGCTTTAGAGATAGAGATATAGTCTTCTACTCGGAGACTCACCAGGCCCCTGGTCAGATGATGCCACAGGTGATAGGATACAGATGGGAGACAGCTTGCAGAGTAGGGACGAGATCGATACACAGTAGTAAGAGGATCAGGGGGGTGGCAGTTCTTTTCAGGGAGGAGCTGCAACCGCTTCTACACATCGTTCAGAGAGATGATCAGGCCAAATATATGTGGGTGAGACTGAGGGCCGACATAGGCAGATTCCTGTATATTGCCATATGCTCGACATATGCAGCACCTAGAGGGCAGTCTCCTTTCTCTGTGCTAGATGATGACATATGGGAGTTCTCTAGGGATGGAGACATCATCCTATTAGGGGACTTTAATGCCCGGATGGGCAACCGCCAGACAGCCTTTTATGATACCTCAGAGGAGATGCTGAGAGAGCTGGACACTCTAGATATGGGATTAGACAGACGGTCACAGGATGTGGAGTGCACAGAGTATGGGAGATATTTGGTAGATATGGGGACTGCACATGGGTTGGCCATACTTAATGGCTTGCAGAGGTTTCCGTCAGCAGCTGGTTTTACTTGCTTTCCACTTAGACATGGTGCTAGCACAGTGGATTATGTTATGGCTATGCTGAGCTTTGTTTCATGCATTGAGGACTTCACAGTTGGATCTCGACCCATTGGGGTAGTAGTGGATCATGCATTGTTGACATTGACCATCTCTTTTCACTTTACCACAGCTCAGAGGACACGAGGGGCAGATCACACTTGATATACTTTTACTTCAGAGACTGATGTTGTCTACAGAGATGGGATTTACAGACGTCTGTACACAGAGGAGCCAGGGAGACCTTTGGAGGAGCTGACCCATATACTGACAGAGACTTTACAGGATGCAGCGAGAGAGGCATATCCACATACTCAGCCTGGACAGAGACAGCGTTCTAGGTGTATGCCCCAGAACAGCTGGTATGATGAGGAGTGCAGAGAGACAAGAGCCCGACTGCAGCGGGAGGTTGCTTTGGGAGTCACTACTCACCGACAGTCACGTATTGCCTTCCGACGCCTTGTGCGAAGGAAGAAGCGGGCCTTCCTTGCTAAGCTAGAGCAGGAATTATACCAGCTGTTCTTGAGCCAGGATTCGAGGGAGGCTTGGCGTTTGTTTCATGAGTCCTCCCCTGCTTTGGCCATCACTTCTAGAGAGGTCTGGGGTAGTTATGCAGCATCTCTATATACAGTTCCTGGACAGACACCTTTTCCTGACCCGCCAGCACCATGCCCACAGACATGTACTTTCTTTACCATAGAGATGGTAAGGAAGGCCATTGATAGGATGAAGACTGGGAGAGCATATGATCATGATGGATTGGTCGTTGAGCACTTTATTCATGCAAGAGACATGCTGGCAGAGCGTCTATCAGTGATGTTCAATCGTGCTATGTGTGAAGGCTTACCCGAGACTTGGAGTATGTCCACCATCGTGCCTATCTTCAAGTCAGGGGACCCTATGGAGCCAGGGAATTATCGCACTATTATGATTGGTCACACACTAGCACGAATCCATTCTTGAGCAGCAGTTGAGTAGATGGGCAGAGAGAGAGGGCATTCGAGCAGAGGGACAGGCAGGGTTTAGGAGAGGATTCTCTACTCTTGACCACATCTTGATTCTGCGGGCCATTATTGAGGAGGGCAGGTCGCATGGGCGACGGATTTATTGTAGCTTTGTGGACTTCCGCAAAGCATTTGATACAGTGCCCAGAGCCAGATTGATGAGGCGATTACAGGAGATGGGGGTACCCACAGAGCTCATATGGGGGATTATGGCTTTATATAGATCAGTTGCAGGACAGGTACGCACCCCAGAGGGGGTCTCTACTTTGGTTCACTCCACTATAGGAGTGAAGCAAGGTTGCCCGTTATCTCCTTCATTGTTTGGTATGTATGTGGATGAGGCTTCTGACTACATTGAGAGATTGGGGGACAGAGGAGCCCAGCTAACAGGTACATGGATCCCACTATTGTTATATGCTGATGATATTGTGTTGATCTCTGACTCCCCTGAGGGTATGCAACGTCATCTGGATGCTTTACATGAGTTTGCACATGATAGTGGATTGTCTGTCAACCTTGGCAAAACCAAGGTTATGGTATTTAACATCACGCCAAAGTGGGTTAGGCGATCAGCTCCCACATTTACATATGGGCAGGAGATTGTGGAGTATACAGATGCATATACATATCTTGGGGTAGAATTCAGTGGGCCAGTGTTTTCGATGAGGAGAGCAGCAGAGACTAGATTGACTAGAGCACATGCAGCCCTAGGTGGTTTGGAGAGGATGTGTTCGCATGTTCAGTTTCAGGAACCTCGAACGAAACTTTGGCTTTTTGACACTCTAGTGACATCAGCTATGCTTTATGGAGTGCAGATATGGGGACCTTCAGTGGGCCATCACAGCGCAGGCGGGTGGAGAGGTATGGAGAGGCCTTTGGTATCTATGATTGCTAGGATTATTAGAGCCAAGGCCTCGGTACCTCATGAGATTATTCGACCAAAGCTGGCGGCTGCCCCTCTAGTGATTGAGGCTCTTACGAGATCAATCTCCTACATACATGGCTTGTGGGATCTCCCCCGAGACAGATATGCACGCCTCGCCCTTGAGTCCTCCCGACAGTTAGCTTTACAGGGAGACACGGCTTGTTGGTATGGACAGATGACATCTTGGTTCCAGGCACATGGTTTTAGCATGGACAGATTGCCTCCCTTCCAGTATTCTTTGGAGGCACCTCTCTCACTCTCACACGGACAGAAATTACCAGACTCATCCGTCAGGATTTAGTTCAGCTGGACATTAGGAGGACATGGATACAGCCGACTGAGGAGCTGGGCACAAAGATGGCTTTCTACAGAGAGCATTTTCTTCAGCTCACAACAGATGGTTTTGTGATTAGACTAGTTACATGGATGTACACTTGTCTCATGCAGTACGATGTGCTATTGGTCAGATTCGCACATCCTCACACCAGCTTGAGATTAATATTGGCCTATATAGAGGTATACCAGCTGAGGCCAGGATATGTCGAGTATGCCATGGGAAGCCAGAGACAGAGCTGCATTATATATGCCATTATACTGCATACTATGAGATACGTGGTCGTTTCCACTGTTTATTCAGAGAGGGTTTTGGACCACTTTCCAGAGTCATGGGGTACCAGGACCAGAGGTGTTTGGGATTGTTCTTGCTTGAGCTGCGGAGATATAGAGATAGCCTGCTTAGGGGCAGAGAGAGCCCGACTCAAAGGCACATTACAGACTTCTTTAGTCTAGCCCCATCACTACGCCAGATGGACCACAGCAGCAACAGGACATGGATACCGCCCACACCAGCGGTACACTGATTGATCGTGCGATTGAGCTTGGGTGGTCCAGACGCCCACGACTACGAAGGAGGGCATCCCAGCATAGACAGAGGTTGCAGCGGCGGATTCGGATTATTCTTGCGAGACATGCGGGACACCCAGTCAGGGTGCTGACCACAGAGGATATTGAGGAGATCCGCCAGCGTCCCATGCGGCACATATTATGAGATGGAGGCACCTCCATAGTGTACCCCCCCGTCCCGCATGATATTGTATCCCCTCACTGTACTCCACTCACCTCCATAGCGTACCCCCCCCCCCCCTCACTATATTCACACCCTATAAGGGTTTCTGTTTACCTTCCAGTTCCAGTTTCATTTTCTAGGTGCCAGTAGTATCATCTTTATTTTTCATTTTCTGGTTTTTTATCCAAACATTGTATCAGATCCACCATGATGTAACTTTTTGGCCTCATAGGTCATTATGGCCTTTTGAAGACGTTAATATAACATTTCATTTCATTTCATTTCTCTCTCTCTTGGAGTGTTACCTTCGCATGACCTCTTTGTCATGGCAGAACTCTAGTAAATACATGCCATATTGCATGACCCGTCAGAGGGGACCGCTCCTCCTCCTCCACCTCACCAGTGGTGCTTACTCTGCATATATGTGCGTCTCGTGGGATGCCCTTGGCTCTTCCAAACTCAACCCTGAGGTGACGATGAGCAGATACCCTCAACTAGCTAACCACTATCCACATGGCATGCGACATGCATTTGTAAGTACCTAGGCCCTCAATGTACCCATCCTTAGAAAGCTCACAAAATGTTGTGTAAAACCAATGTCAAGCTCGTGTGAAGCCCTAGCAAGTCCAAGCGAATCAGACAGTTAATCTCTTGTTCGGAGAGATCCAAAAACCGAGAATCCAAGCTATGAGGGTAGCAGAAGCCATGCCCATCAAGCCAATCAACCCCTAAGAGTACCATGATCTGCCATGTCCATCCCAATGTAACTACATTGAAGACTCAAGGGCCAATCTCGAAAGACGCTCAGCCTCAAGTGTATATACGTGATGAATATAAGTAATGGTCTAAAAGAGGGCATCCAGGACTAAAGGGGCAGCTCCAAACTCTCCTAGCACAATCTCATGTGGCACTAATGGCTTACTCTTGATCATCCGTGAGAGCATCATCACCTAGAGTCTCTCTATGCTCTGCTAAGTTACCTCATTGAGATCCGGTCCCCAAAAGGGGGGCCCATACATTGCTGCTCAGCACACCAACGTATCAAATAGCCAACATTTGGTGCCAAGTTCTTGGTTATGTGCTTGGAAACACTGCCGCTCTAGACAAGCTAAGGATGCTATCCTCTCGCCAACAAACGTGCATCGGCAACCAGTCAGGTGTGAGCACTAGTTGGTCGAGAAGCCTAGGTGGAGATTGTTTCATCTTATCTATACCTCAAGGGCAACATTCTTAGGCCCGATCTTGTCCATGGGACAAGCTACCATCACCATGCTCTTGTCACCATTTGGCCACCCAAATGACTTCTCCACCCTCATGCCATTCTATGGGGGCCAAGCAACCTTCGTGCAAAACTGATATTGAGGCCAGTGTCTAGATTAGCGCCCGGGATCCCACTTTTTCGTGCCCATTTGTGGCCAATGTGTGGATCCAAGTGTTCGTGATCCTAGTTCCGTGCTCTTTGTTGTGCCAAACTTGTGCCTAAAAATCCCAGTGATGTACATGTTCCATGACCGGGAGATTTGTCCATAACAAAGTGCACATGCACACATGTTTGCATGTTTCAATTGTTTTCGTATGACTATCTGCTATGAATGTCGAGTTCACAAGCCTAAGGTGCCTACCCATGAACCATGCGAATGCCTTGTATTCTGTATTCTGATGTGCTCTATGGCATGTGAACATGTGGTAAGTGCACTCTAAACCTTTATTTTAATCTATTAAAATGCTTTGTAATGTTTATAACCTTTGTAGGTTCACACACATTAGAATCTAAGTGGACAACTTAGTAAAGAGCTCAGGGCCCAACCTAGTGGGCACCTTGGCGGCCATGGTGTGTGGGTTGGACACCCCATGACCACCCATGCATGACTCCTCCTCCCCTCTCTCCAAGCTTCATCATCATCTTCCCCGCGCGCCAACAATCCAGCATTTTTGCTCATAGAGGAGGCAACACCCATCCATTTGCAAAACCAAGCACATATTTGTGATTCTCATTAGAAGTGTGCCCTGCTACACCTCTCCATGTCTACTTTCCGGTTACTTCATCAAGGCAGCTTATATGGCCCACGTCATCGGCCGGTGGCTGTACGGTTCAATATCATGCAACTTCCCTTCTACAATCAAATTAAGCAAGGTACTCAATGGACATCCCTGTGTCACAGATTGTCCAAGCTTCCACAGAGGACAGAGTTCATTTTCAATAATACATTGGGTTGTGCCTTCCTCATACAGCCAGTATATGATATTCCTCATTTTTGGACCAAAACCCATTTTGTCCATCACTTGAGCTATGAATTGCCATTGAACGCTGTCAAAAGCCTTTGCTGCGATGGCCGTGTAGGGTAGCAAAAAGGGTAAAATGGTTTAATACTTCCGTCTCTAGATGATGTTTATTTTGAGTCCACTGCCCATTATCCTTTTTGAGTCTATAAATGGATTGACTCTGCCCAGAAGCATGCAAATTTATGAAGAAGGCCTTTGAAGAGCAACCTTTATCCTTGAGAGACTTTTATCATGCCCTAATTTGCCATTTTTGAAGCTTCTCGGCATCATTGCGTTTTAAGCAATTTTGAGCCTCTAGAAGATCATCCTAGTCCTGAACATCCAGTATCTCATACTGACTATACTCCGTCAGTAATTGTATTTTAGATTTTTCAATCAATACATTTTGCCTTTCCACACCCATATAGCATTTCCCATATTTTCAAATGACATCCTGGAGTCTGATTGCAAATCTATACCGCGCAAGATCTACATATATTTGCATGTGAAGCTTTATAGGCTGAATTTCAGTCTCCACCAAAACTTTGAATTGTTGATGTGTCAGGTAACTCTTATTAACTATAAGCAGTTTCTTGCGAGGCAAAGGTACATCATGCATAGTCATTCAAAATACAAAGTCATCCATAAAGGGAAATGATCCGAGGTTTACATAGAGAAGTCTATGGACATAGTGCAAGTAAAGGCAGCAGATTGATCTGCATTCAGCATATACTATAGATCCAATCTGGCCCAATAGTCAATTATTGCACTGTGATGGAAGGTATATCCTTTTTCAGCAGGCATTAGGTGCACCGTGCTTCCATAAATCACACGCTCTTATGCTTTGAAGTACATTTTGCCATGTCCTTTTCTCAGAAGCAATCATGTGTGATCTGTGAGAGCTATTGTTTTCATAGTCTGGTGAATTATTGACAAAAAAGCATTCGTGACCCATGGATAAGCTTGTAATTGTTGCCACGTTTGAGCTTGCATTGCAGATGTTTACGAAGTATATACAGTAGCAAACTCAAATATTTCACCATTCCCCATGCAGTGAATTATCATTCATCTGCCTTGAGGATCATTACAGACTAAATGAGGCTATAGCTCATGCCTAACCAAAATGGCAGCACCAGAAAAAGCACAATTACCGACATGAGGGCTTGGTGCATCCTCTTGAAAGAGCATCTTGGGAGAGGTTTACACTCTCCATTCATGACAGAGATTGTTGGCATGAGGATGAAATTTCGAGGAGACCATCCACTCTTCTTTATTCATGGTCTAACAGGAGAAGGGATGCAAGATGTATTTATGCACGGTTAGACAGATTTTATATGGATGTTTGGGTGCTCGACAGAGGGGAGCATACTTTTATTGCTACAGGCACCTCTAAATCAGATCACTGCACAGTGGTTTTATGCATTAGACATCCGAGTCACCATGGATCAGCACCCCATGTACGCATCCTTGATCAGTTGTTTCAGATGCAGAGCTATCACGTCGTATGCTTGATATTTGGAGATCTCGTGATTTCTCGCAGCCCTCGCAAAGTTTGGCCTCTACTCTTTGTGATATTGGTGACTTTTATCACACATGTGCCTTGTCTAAGAGGCAAGAGGCCTTGGATTCAGAAAGGGCTATTAGACGTAGTCTGGCTGCTTTACAAAAAGAGCACGAGAAACATCCTCATGGTCAATGGGTTGCAGATTCTTTATGTACTCTTAGGGTAGAACTTAATGTCAAATCCCCACGGATCGCTCATGAAACATGACTCGAAACCTGCAAAACAAAGCCAAATAACGTGAAGGGGGTGCAGGCCTGACTCACCACCCAGCCTTGACAACCGTGGGCAAAACCCACAAGTCTTGGCTGTCCCCACTGAGCCACGAGCTGAGCTACCTAGCAAGATGTAGCGGCCAATCTCTACCCCGTGACGTCCCATACCGCCACGAGCTACCCTTGCGGGCCTCGAGACTGCTGCCGGCCTCGGCTGCATGAAGCAGGTGCACATCTGCACTAGATCCAGGCTCCTAACCATAGAGCTCTCACAAAGACTCGCAAGACTCTATAAACAATTGACTAACCTTGGCCACCCTTTTTATAGGCTCTTGCCCGGTCACCGAGCACCCACACTTGGACGCCCGCCTGCCCGCCCATACTTGGGTGCCCACCCGTCAGTCTATCTCTAGCCCAGCTCGCCAATCAGCCTGCCTAGCTCCAAGCTTCCCCAATCTTTTCAGGTTTGTGTGGCAAAATGTCATATCCTCGACATCTATGATTTCTTGAGGTGTAACTAACTGGTCTATTCCACCCAGTACTTCCTTAAGTCTACTAACATGAAATACGGGATGAACTTTCACATGAGAAGGTAAGCAAGTTGATATGTAACTGAACCAATCCGGTGTAACCCGAAATGGTCTACAGTATCTAGGAGATAATTTCGGAGACTGACCCGTACGTAAAGTCTCAGAATCTTTCGGAACTCATAAATACACCATCGTTCCTTCAGAGAAATCTCTGGGTGAACAATGTCTATTAGAATGAAATCTCTCTGTGTCTTAAGTACTTCTAATAGATTCCTTCGCAACTTGTAACATTTCTTGCATACCTTGCAAAAAATTACACACTGCATCGTGTTGAAGTCTTGAAAATCTACTGCTGCTAGCAACGAAATTTTGCTGCTAAGGCAGCGCTATTTCGCGCTGCGGGGCAGAGAGTGAAATCCCCAACATCCCGACAAAACACTGTTGTAGACAAAATAGGTAATATTTCCTGAAAACGATAAACATTTGGCATCTTTCAAAGATTCCATCAAAAAAGTTTAATTTTTTACCTCTTTTTAAAAAGTGGTCTACGCATGCATAGCTACGCATGCATACAACACTACCAAAAAACGATAATATTTTGGGCACTTTACATCTAGGTTGAAAACCATACATGAGTATAAAGGGACTAAAACCTGTACTCGTATGCTTAGTACTGTTATATGCAAATTCTAACATACGAAAATAATCCTCCCATGAACTCTGTCTTTTGGAGACATATGCACGAAGCATATCGGATTGAGTATGATCTGAGAAACTCAAATTCAAAGTTGTTTCCAACTTCTCAAAAACAAGCCTCCAAAAGTCACTTGTTAACTTAGAGTCCCTATCACTGACTATGTCCTGCGGTAAACCGTACACTCTAAACAATTGCTCGATAAACTACCTTGCTAATTGCGTAGCTGTAACAGTCTTCCGTGTAGGTAAAAATCTAGCCATATTTGTCAAGCCGTCCACCACAACCCAAATAGAATCCTGGCCTTGACGTGTTCTCGGCAATTGGGTGATAAAATCCATGGAAATACTTTCCCACTTATTACCTAGGATTTACAAAGGATGCAACATCCTAGCCTGTCTAAAGCGTTCAACTTTATTTGCTTTACAAATCTCACACTTGAGAACATAATCGTCTACGTCTCCTTTCATCTTTGGCCAATAAAAAGTGTGTTTCACTAAAGCTAATGTCCTGTGTACCTCATCCAGCAGAAGGGGTGTCGTGACACTCCTTAAGAATCTTGGACCTAATGTCCGAGATTTGTGGTACACAACTTTTGTCGTGCAGGAGTACTGTCAGTTCATACTACCGATGACCGACTTGTTGAAATGTCGTGGACGTAAGTCAAATCAGCCTATCTCTTGGAATAATGATTTGGATATGGCCTTCAGACTTTTGAAACATAAAGTCAAGGAAGCACCTAGCCTTATGTTGAGACTGACGTAAGTGACTATGCGATCGGGGTTGCTCTATTCCAACATGGTAGACCTGTTGCTTTCGAGACTCGAAAGCTGGACGACACTCAATCTTGTTGGCCAACCCTTGAGAAGGAGCTTTATGCTATTATTCACGCTCTCATGGTTTGGAGGCATTATTTATATGGTTCCAAGTTTGTGGTATTGACTGATCATCAGTCAATCAAGTATGTGTGTGATACGGTTGATTTGAGAGGAAGAAAAGCTAGATGGACAAAGTTAATGCAAGATTTTGATTTTGAAATACATTGTCGAAAGGAGTCCATGAATAGTGTAGCATATGCGCTTAGTCGGATCAGAGAGGTGAATACTTTGTCGTGCACCGAGATTTCTACTGACTTATTTTAGTCATTGAGAGGGCTTTGCAAGACCGATAGTTAAAGAACGAAGTTGTCTCACTGTCTGCGGTATAGGCCAGGCCAAACCTTCTCAACTAGGTCATAGTCAATGTTCAACCCGTCTCTTGTGATCTTGTGTCCCAAGTAAATGATTTGTGTCATAAAAACCTCACATTTACTTAATTTAGCATGCAGTCGATTCTGTCTTAAATTTTTCAAGACAATCATGACTCGTGAGGTGTCTAACATGATCCTCAAGAGTACGACTATATACTAAAATATTGTCCAAGAACACAACCACGAACTTTCTCAAATGTTCACGAAAAAGATCGTTCATCATTTGTTGGAAAGTGACTGGAGCATTGGTTAACCCAAATTCCAATAGGTAATATGAGAAACTCGTAATGGCCATACCTAGTCCGAAAGGCGGTGCTTTCGACGTGCCTTTCATGAATACATATCCGGTGATAGCCAATACGTAAATCTATCTTTGTGAAATACTTTGCTCCGACTAAACAGTCAATCACGTCATCGGATCTAGGGAGAGGATAGAGGTTCTTGATTATCACTTTGTTCAGTCTCTTGTAATCTGCACACATTCGCCAAGTGTTGCCCTTCTTTCTCCTAAGTAACACAGGCGCACCCGGGGACGGATATGGTCCATCCTCAAATAATTCGCGTGTTGTTTAGCCAACTCATCTTCCTCAGTCTGGCTCATCCTATAAGGTGGAATGCTAACAGGTTGAGCACCAAGGACCAGATCAATACGATGATCCACTACCCTTTCGGATGGTAAGCCCGATGGCAGCTCCTTAGGAAATACATCTTGAAACAAATCAAGTAACTTCTTTAATTCTTTGCTTTCAAACACACTTAATTCATTAATATCCATAGTAGATATGAGAAATGAAGAAAGTCGAATCAAGATACAGTGGAAAGCATTATACAAAGAAGAATCCATTATATTTCCAAAATCAACGTTATTTACAAGAGGTCCCTAAGAGGGATGTATACAATCACCTAAGATACAATACTGGGTGTTCCTATGTTCAAAAGAAAAAATATGACTAGACCAATCTATCTGGACCTGAAGGGTCTTAAACCACGCAATCCCTAATAGCAAGTCTACACGCTCTAGGTGCATAACATAGTACTACCTTTTGATCCCACACTTGCCGACTCGCAAGTAGGCGTACCTCGTAGGTATGATTGCTAGGTGTTGTGTCCAGACCCAGTTTCTGCACAAGTTTATAATTAACAAAGTTGTGTGAGCTTCCAGGGTCCAGAAGAATGTGGATTCTATGGCCATTCACTTCTCCATAAACTCAGAGAAGATCATGCAAGGCAAAAACTTTAGAGTTGAACATACAATCAGAACATGAACTAGGGCGAGAAAGTACAGTGATTGAAGTACCTATCAAAGACAACTGGTTGGCTGCCTTCGTCTTGGGTCCTGCGTTGGTCTTAGCACCCTTCTTCTTCGGGCACTCGTTACGCATATGTCCTTTTTCTTCACAGATGAAGCAAAGTCCCTCCTTCTTGAGCTTCAAAGCCTTGAGGAGACGGTTTTTCTTTGCTGGAGTCGAAGTAGAATTCTTTGAAGGTTGGTCCGAAAACTTTCCTTCTATCGTGCTAGCCATCGACGCGGAGAACTTTCTTTTGTGCTTGTTCCCTTACGCGGAGACCATCGTATCGTCATAAATACGAGTAAAATGAATGAGCCCGTCCAGAATTTTGCATTTGTTATTTTTGACCAGTAAACGGTACGAGTCAGGTAAACCTGCTACGAAGAAACCCAAAAGAGCAGTAGAATCCATCTTCATAGCTTTCATCTGGAAGCCTCTAAATTTCTGGAGGTATACCTCATAAGTGAGATTCTCCGAGGTCATGGTCAAACTGGCAAACTGAGCAACGATGTTGTAGTCATCCTCCTCCTTGAGGAATTCTTTCTTGAAGACTTCTTCAAACTGTGCCCAGGTTGTTGGTTTAGGTTTGAGTTCTTTCCACCAGAGCAAGGCTTTGCCTGAGAGGAAACCTGCTGCTAACTGAATCTTTTTGTCATCGCCATATGGATGAAACTGGAAGTGGACCTGCCACTTATATAGCCATGTATCCACAATCTCCTTGGTACACTGCTTTTGCTCGCCCCCAAACTGCTCCGGAGTACTGTTGGGGCCTAAAGCAAACGCCAAAGTATCCATGCCCGAGAGAGTAGAAAGAGTAGTGATCAATAAAGAGATGGAATTTTGTAAAGCCTGAATCTACGTGGCGACTTGTGCCTGACGCTCCAAGAAAGAAGCTTCGAAAGTAACTTTAAACTCCTGAAAATCAGATTTAGTCATGAAATCTTCACGAAAAGATTGCCATCGGCGGCCTCAGTAGTAGCCGCCGGGTCTTCACAATCGCAAACGGGTTCCATCTCCCATTCTTGGGTCTACATCTTTAAGAGGGCAAGTGAGAGAAAATCTTGGCTGGAAACAAGGAAGAGTGTTAGAGAGTACCAGGAGATGTGTGGCAAGAAGCCCACTTTATGCATATTTTATAGGTCTCCCCAAAAGCATGCGTGTTTCTGTTGCTTTTGTGTTTTCTTTCTTTTCAAAAAAAAACATGCTAGAGGGCTTTAATAAAAGCCACACATAAGGCTTGTAAAAACCACTCTAAAAAACACATAGGCCACACATAAAAGCCATGATTTATATATATATATATAAAAACCATGTAAGGCATGTAAAAAATATAGTGCTTTTTTGTGGTTTCAAAAACACACTTGTAAGCAGTTTTTTTATTAAAAACACGCAAGCTGCATTTAGAAAAACGTACGGTGCTTTTAAAAGAAAACAGAAAGCAACGAGGGAGACCTAAAAAAAAAACAGGCTTTAAAAAAACGGCGAAGGGGGCTGCCCGCTGCCCGCCACCTATCAGCTGAAGGAAACACAGGCCGACTTCTTCGCATAGCGCCAAGTTGTTTTCCCCGAACTGCCGGCAGCCGACAAGCTCTCTCTTTTGCTGATTCACTTAGCCGACAAGCTATTGCTTGTTGAGTCACACAGTCGACTAGTTCTTGCTTTTCTCTTTCTTTTGCTGATTCACAGCAGCCTCTTGCTTTTCTCTCCTTGCCAATAAACAATTCTCTTCAAATACAGTTCAAATAGACCTTTTGCAAGACCAAAACCCCATCACAGGTTCCAACGATGCAAACATAACATAATATGCTGAATTCTGAAAAGATAGCAGTATACACGAAAAAACAGCAATCATCTCGAACTCATACCTTTTTCTTTGACCTCTTTCTTCTCTACCTACCGACTTGCATGCTCTTCGAGGCATGCTCTGATACCACTGTCAAATCCCCATAGATCTCCTCGTAGAATGCTCCTGAAACATGACTCGAAACCTGCAAAACAAAGCCAAATAACCTGAACGCGGTGCACGTCTAACTCACCACCCAACCTTGACAGCCGTGGGCAAAACCCACAAGTCTTGGCTGTCCCCACCGAGCCACGAGCTGAGCTAACTAGTAAGACGTACCAACCAATCTCTACCCCCTCACGTCCCATACCGCCACGGAGCTACCCTCGCTGGCCTCGAGACTGCTGCTGGCCTCGGCTGCATGAAGCAAGTACACGTCTGCACTAGATCCAGGCTCCTAACCATAACTCGCGAGACTCTATGAACAATTGACTAACCTTGGCCACCCTTTTATAGGCTCTTGGCCGATCACCGGGCGTCCACACTTGGGCGCCCGCACGTCCATACTTGGGTGCCCGCCCGTCAGTCTATCTCTAGCCCAGCTCACCAATTAGCCTGCCTAGCTCCAAGCTTCCCCAAGCCTCGAAGCTAGTCTTGTGTGCGTGTTGCACACCGTAGATACACTCTGTGCACATGACACTTAATCCCTCTCTTGAGCAGCGCACGGAGTACCGTTACCATGCCCAGGAATCCTTTTGGACCCAGATGGGTGGCAGATGCAACAAACATTTCTTTGCTACTCATGGCCCATCTCATGCCAAAGATAGTGTCAAGCAGTTGCAGGATTCACATGGCACCCTTCACTCAGATCCTCTTATGGTTAGACAGATTGCCACTGATTTCTATCACCAACTTCTTAGTGCTGAGCCGCACTCTAATTTGAGACACGGGGCACAGAAGAAGGTTTGGAATGCACTGCCACATTTGATCACTAAGGAGATACGTGCCGTTTTGGATGACCCTTTTTCTGTGCAGGAGTTTGTTCATGCTCTTCATGCCTTACCTCATGGTAAGTGTCCAGGGGAGGATGGCCTCTCCCCTGTTTTTTTCATTACTTTTTGGGATGAGATTGGGACTGAGATCACATCAGCTCTCCAGGAGATGTGGGACAGAGGTTCTATGCCTTCTTCTCTCACTGAGGGGCTTATCTATCTTATCCCTAAGAGTGGGGATAAGACATTGATTGGCTAGTGGAGACCTATCACCTTACTTGAGACTCCATATAAGATTCTTGCTAAGGCTGTGAGCATCAGATTGCAGCCAATTTTGCAAGAGGTCACTCATGATACTCAGAATGGATTCTTACACACGGAAGGAGCATCTTAGATAACATTTCCTCGTTTTGGGAGGCCGTGGAATGGGCCAAAGCGAACAATTAGCCTTGAGCCATTCTGCTCTTGGATTTTGAGAAGGCCTGTGATAGAGTGGATTGGGACTTCCTTAAGGGTACTCTTAGCCATATGGGTTTCTCTCAGAGATGGATCAAAGGCCTTTCATGCATGTTCCATGATGCCCACAATAGTGTGCTCGCTTGCGGTGATAGAGGAGAGCGGTTTCAGATTTCTCGCTCAGTACAGTAGGGTTGCCCTTTAGCCCCATTATTATATATCATAGTTGCAGAGGCCATGAGCATCTTCCTCTGCTCCACTACTGGTATTTGTGGATTGAGGTTGCCTCTTCGTAGTCAAAAGGAGCTGGTTGACTCCAAGTTAGCTGATGACACAGCCATGTTCTTGGAGGCCTCACGCATATGCTTACGTTCCTTCCGGGTAGCACTCGAAGAGTTTTGTTTGGCAGCAGGGGCACTCATTAATTGGCACAAATCTATTGGTTTTTTGATTAGTGACTCACCAAGAGTTGCTTGGGGTGCAGAGCTTGGTTTTACTTAGATTAATAGAGGATGCATTGCTAGATATTTGGGATGCCAGGTTGGGGTTGATATTTCTCCTGCACCGGCAAGGCAGTTTGCTCCAGTACTTATGAGCATCCCGAAGAAGCTTCTTCATTAGAGCTCCAAGAGATTAGATTTAGCCTCCAGAGCTTTGGTGGCTAATCAGGTATTGCTTGCCTCGGCTTGATTTATTGCCTCTTGTTGGTGCTTCTCTCGTACGTGCATTGGTCAATTGCGGAGATTGATCTGCAATTTTCTTTGGTCAGGTTTGGATGGCACCACAGACACTCCTGCCAGGGTAGCTTGGCTCACAGTTATTCAACCCAGACGAGAGGGGGGACTGAATATTATTGATCCGGATGTTCATTGCAGGGCGTTGCGCTGCAAACTTGTGGTCAGAGGTTTCCTACTAGGCACTGAGCCTTGGAAGGATTTTTTCTCGTCTCAGATTTTCGGATGTACACCCTGTCTTGGGAGACACTGGATGCCAAGCACACGATTTTTGTTCGCAGAGACTAATATTAGGGCACCATCTTCCCCTCTTATTGCAGCCATTGTCAGAGAATGGAGAAGCATGAGACCATTTTTGCAACAAAGGCTTCCTAGGTCTTTGGATGAGGCTGACCGCCAACCTATTATGTGGAACGAGTTCATCAAAGATGAGGCCGGTCGGCCACTTGGTGCATCTCGTTACATGCAATGGTCAAGATGGGAGAGATATGCATACACAGTTCTTGCTTGGAAGACCTTTAAGAGTCTTTCGAAGGATTGGAGAGGTGCATCCATTCCGCATCTTAGGGGCTGTCGCATACGTATTGATCAGATTGATGCAGCTATTCCGCATGAGTGGCTCTCTGAGACCTTTCATGGAGACTATCACCCAAGTTGGTTGGGAGTCTTTTCGAGGATACGCATACCTCTATAGCTCATTGCTCTACCGAGCCAGGAGGCTACAGATTGTATCGATGCCTCGAAGGATATTGAGGAGATGTAGCATGGAGGGGATCATCCTAGATACTAGGCTTAGTCTAGTGAGGATTGTTGATCATTCAGGGAAGCATTGGTTCATTGACCCTTCTCAGATAGTGACTCATAGCTCTTGGTGTTTGAGGCTATATGGCGGTAGTCTTATCCGATATCTTCAGTGGGATCCAAGAGAGTGGGAGTGGATTGATGCTTTCGATCCATTGCAAAGCCTTCCCTTTTTCAGTTTCACGGTCTGGAATGCCAAGCTTCTCCTCACTCAACATATGCATAGGATCCCTACTCTCAGGCCTCATTAAAAGAGTTATGATATCTCTCAAGTGATATAGCGCAAATATTGGCATAGGCTTTGGCATTCATACAGAACGAGCCATATCTCTCATTTCTTTTGGTTATTTTTACATGGTGGTCTCAGTGTAGATCAGTTTTCGGTGTAGCACCTACTTGCCCTAAATGTGCGGCAGATTCTGAGACTGTACAGCATTGTTTATGGGGATGCAGCATTGCACAGAAGATTTGGGTTTCTATAGCCCAACTTATGGGCAAATTGAGTGGCCGCGCCATGCATGTGACTCGGGGGGCAGTTGCTTGGCTCTCCCAGTCCGGTCCGCAACTTTTACGAGGGCAGTACCGTTCAACGACTATGCATGAGAGTCCTTTTGGCACGAGGTGCATGCCATTGTCATTGCGGTGACTCCCTTGTATAGGGTTTTGCGCATGGCCAACATGGAGGACTCCACATTAGGGCTACTCACCCACTTCATGCGAGAAGCTCTAGCGGAGATTCGTGTGACCACCGTGCTTGATGAGGACGACCCGACACTCCTATGGAGGGGATTAGGTAAACCCATGTCCCATGTTTTCAAATCTCGTTTTCACATCTCTTTCTCGTTCGTTAAAGACTTAACCTTAAAGTGAAATTTTTGCATTCTAGGGATCCCACCGAGCCTCCACCCACTCCGCGACGCGATTCGATCGTGGCGCTTGTGGAGAGGAGGTGGCGATGGATGCATAGACCTATTCATGGTCTTGCGGCCTTTTTGCATCCCGCCTACAAAGTACCAAGGCTCTTCGCCGATGAGGAGCTACTTTCCGATCGGGATGCCTACTTGCCAAGGATACTTTCCGTCCACGAGCAAAGAGACTTCCTCCAAGAGCTCATTTGGTATAATGATCAGAGGGGAGCCACTTTCACGAACCCACTTTGCTCGAGTAGGGAGTCAATGGTCCGGCCACTTTTTTGGTGGAAGTCATTTGGTTATCAAATGGCTCACGTACAAAAAGTGGCTTTGAGAGTCTTGTCACAGCTGACTATTGAATATATAATGTATACTCGAGTCGTAACTACTAACTAGTTCTTACATTCTAATTTTTAACTCTCTTATTTTTCATAGGATTGCTCTTTCGGGTTATGTGAGAGGAACTGGAGTTCCTACTCACTCATATACACAAAGATATGAAACCGTCTCAACACCATGCAATTAGAGCAGCTTGTAGCATTCGGAAGAAGCTTTTGTATTGGAGTACAGCTCGGCTATCCTTGGCTGGGAGGGTGGTGGTGACAAATCAGGTGCTTTTAGCGACCATGTGGTACATCACGCCTTGCTAGATCTTCTCGAGCTCTTGCATCAGCCAAGTACAGAGGCTGATCAGGAACTTTCTTTGGTCTGGGCGGGACGGTCAGCCAACCCGGGCTAAGGTTGCTTGGGCAGTTATTACTCTTCCGCTGGCCCAGGGGGGCTTGGGCATTATAGATCCAGTTGATCAGAGTAGAGCCTTATTGGGGAAGCTTATTGTTCGGGGGCTGCTTCCAGGCGCTGAGCCTTGGAAGGAGCTTCTTTTTCAGCGACTGCAGGCTAGGGCTCCTCCAGCAGGGGGCACTTGGGCACCAGAGATACGATGGATCTTCATAGAGATGAGGAGGACAGGCCTCAGTAGAGGATGGGAGGACAGATTTGCCTTGAGCATCCTGTGAGCTTGGGAGCTGCTGCCTGAGACCGGGGCTTTCTCAGAGACCTACTTGTGATCAGGAGCGAGCCAGACAGCCGCTCATCTGGAGCCCCGCGGTACGCACTGAGCAGGGTCATATGCTGGGTTCTCGGCCTCATCTAGCCTGCCCCTTGGCCCGGCTCCAATGGGACCCTGGCGAGTACGAGTGGCATGATCCTTATGCGCCCCCGAGGCCACATAGATTACCTTTTTCCAGTACACTGTTCGGTTGGGGAGGCATATTTTGACAGCGAGGAGGATGGTCTCTCCAGCCGCATCGGAGCATTGGCGGCTACAGGGACTCTCACAGGAGTTCCTAGAGGATTTTTGGGCCAGGCTCTGGGCTAGTCGACAGGCACGCAGGATCTCGACTTTCCAGTGGCTGGTTGCCCACAGGGGCTCTGCAGTTGGCACCTGGCTTGTCTAAAGTGGTCTTCCGACGGCCTGCGTCCGATGCGGCCACCCATTGGAGACACAGAGACACTGCCTATGGGACTGTCCACACAGGCGCAGCAGATTTGGCTGAGGATGCTGCGCATTTTGGCCCCCCTCTCTCCAGAGGGCATGTATACGTGGGGTGCCGCTGCTTGGTTGACTTCGTCAGGGCCTGCTCTGGGATACGAGACGGAGCAGGACAGCCAGGCCATCAGATTCATTAGGGGTCAGCCTCGCCTTGTTCCTTCACCGGATTTCTCGTCCGCCGACTGGACACAGGAGAGGGATCTACGATGGGAGCTCCTCAACAGCCTCACCATCTGGTTCACCTGGAGAGCCCGGTGTTTGAGGGGAGACTGGAGCCAACAGCAGAGACTGTTCGGGGGATTTGGCATGAGCTGATCCACACCTTGCGAGGACAGTATGACCGCATCCGGGGCAACGGATGCAGCGATCTTGCGGCGCCAGGCCTTCCACACCACTTGGCGCAGCGGCCCCTTCTATACACTACACGTGGGTACCCCCCGCTGGCATTACAGGCCACCTGTTTGGCTTTCCCCCCCTCCTATTGTATGATATAGCTCTCAGTTATTTGTGCTGATATTTGTACCTTTTTGCACCTAGGGAGAGTCTCCCTAGGTGCCTTGATTGGATCTCTGCTCTGCCTTCTTATGAGCAGGAGAGTTTTTTTTGTAGCCCAGCGGGCGTTTTTTTTTATAACTAATGAAAGGATCTTTTCTCGGAAAAAAAAAAATTTAGAGCAGCTTGTATATTGCCGTGCTACCAAGGGAATGAATGATGTCAAGCCAGATGCTCCCGATATAATCTAATAATTTATAAATGTTTGAACTTTGCTTTCAGGTGAATGTCGACGAGTTCAAGTTGACAATGGACACTCTTAAGAGTGTCCACAAGGAGCGAGATCCAGATGAGGAGGCCATATATGCCGATCTCTACAGGGAGCTAGAGGAGATTGACCGTCGAGTTTCTCGTACTCATAGAGGTCACGTAGCTAGAGTGGCACGTGAGTGGGAGGCCACTTATGCACTGTTCGGCGCCCTACTTCAACCCCGATGGCTACATATGTGAGGCGTGGCTCCGGCTCGACTTCGAGGAGCACTTTAGCACCTCTTGCCGACGACGAGGATGCTCCTATTGCAGGCATCAGAGAGCCCGAGTACGATGATGAGGGCAATGTCCTTAGCGAGGGCAGTTTTGGGTTGGCCTCTGATGATGGAAGCACCTCTAGCAAGGGCATTCCTTCCCCTAGTGATTTCTCTGAGGAGGAGGACTAGAGCCTAGACTCTAGTCTCTAGAGTCTAGACTTTAGACATTTTTGTACTTAGTGTTGTGACTAGTCAGTGGTCACAAACACTTTTTTGTATTTCCTATTGTAGGCCGTGGGCCACGACTCTTATTTATGGCATATTCAGTGTTCATTGTTCATGAATCTTGAGTTTTTGTACTAGTTTATGTCATATGACAAATTACACCTTCGCTACACTTTGCATCTCTAAATGTGTACAAATATCTTTTTTTCAAGTGTTTTTTAAAGTGGATCGTACCTCAACCGAGCTTATTTTTCAAAATTTAAAAGTCCCGTATCGGTACCGTTTTTTCGTACCTTCATTTCGTACCTTTGTTTTGTACCTGACAACTATGCAGTTGGGAATTGTAGAATGTGGGATTGTAATTATGGGATTAAGGAGACAAAGAAGATATGAACTAGGATTAGGAAGAAAAAGAGATGGGAGAAGAAGAGGTGAAAAGAAGAGAAGAAGAGAAGGACGAGAAGACTAAGAAAAAGAAGGGGAGGAAGTGGAAGAAGGAAAGGAAGGAAAGGAAGAGCAGAAGGAAGGACGGAGGTAAGGGAGATGGCCCATGGTCACTTAAGTTGCTACTACAAAAGGATCTACTCAAGGAAAAAATAAATATTAAAAAAAATTGTGAATTTTTTTTCCCGAAACTTTCCTAGCCAAGAGGTTTCGAGGTTTGTAGAAACGTTTTGTAGGTTTCGAAACGATGAAATGCATTTTTTTGTGACTATGAGTGTGCTATCCATCCCCATCTGTCTCCATAGTTGCTCCCCATCTTCTATGGAGAGCCTCTTGCAAGAGGCACCTAGAGGCCCATCAAGGAGCTAAGAAATGGGAATCGGAAAAAGAACTAAAGTATCTAGAAGACTGCAAGCTTGTGTGCCGGACGTTGTTTTGGATATCGCTAGCAACTTTACTAAACCCTCAAGAACATTCCGGAGTCTGCAAGCTGGTGAGTGATGGATTTGTAAAACATATATGGGATATATCCCAGTGATATGGGCCACTAGGATCTACCATGTCACCGGCCCTCAATGAGGCAAATGTTGTAGCCTATGATAAGGCAAATGTCCAAGACTATGTGGCAATGTGTTAACTCGGAGGGTTCTTCTAGATCTACACGGTCCCAGTAGAGCACTCGATGTTGTTTAGCACGACAATTACCCCGACATAGTGATTGGAAGAAACTCGAAGTTTTTGGACACTTCATCTAGTCAATGATTGGCTAGGTTGAGTTCCAAATCGTGATGACTGTCCTCCATCTATCACGCAATGGAGAGGATGTATCAAATCTCTGTAGTGCTTTACGCATTCTCAATACCAAGAAACCATTTGATTGGTTGGATTTGCCTATGATGATACTAAGCATACGATTCCTGACAGCTAGGTTATGTTTCTTATGGGTATTTGGCCGGATTCCCCTGAGACTAGAGAACTTGAAGGTATAGATCTACGTGCAGCTATCCTTGTGAAAGGTCCGACCTATTGTATTATGTATAGCGGTTGCACTGTCATGCATCGATAAATGTTATTGTGCAGGATAAAGATAGATTGCACTAGGGGGGGTTTTGTCAATGGTATTTTGGTTTGAACACGGTCCTGATTGAGTTTATCACTAGTGTTTTGGTTGAACATGGTCTTGATGTGCACATTCTTTGAGGTTATCCATGATGAGAGTGCTAAGATAACCGATAGTTCTATGATTTTCCCATGAGTATTTTATGTATCCTCACGTACAACAAATTACCCAATCTTGATGAGGATAGGTAAAATGATGTTACTAGGTACAACAATTGTCTTCATGACTTCACGTTGTCCGATTCCGTGTTAATTGGGTTGGGGAGTTGTTTGTGTTTCTCATGACCTTGATTCGGTGTTGATTCTGTCTGTTGTTGCAACGAGAGAGTCTTGTAAGAAGAGTGGCTTGTGATTAAGCTGGTTCCTATACATGTAACTATGTGGAAAGATTAAACGTGTGTTAACCTAACTTCGCAGTCACTTGTCCAATGTAGCTAGACTTTCTCAAATTCATTTCCGAGGATGGAAATGTCTCAAATTCATTTCTGAGGATGGAAATGTCCAAGGAGGAGAAGTATGTTATTCACCAAATGCTAACGGTAGGGTTAGCTGACCTAATCTTGGGTTAGTGTAGCGCAGGGACACGTGAAAGTGACAAAATTGATGAACTACTTGTAACAAACCCACTTAATCAACAATCACAAAGAATGACAGAAAGTAGGATTCAAAGAAAAGAGAAGCGAGACCTCATTGAGAGGGGAACAGGTCTCTCCCCCTTTGCAAGAATTTATTGAATCAAACCAGGGGCACAAAGTGCCTCAACCTTTACAATAGCTGAGAAGTGCCTTCCCAAATAAAGAGGGAGTGCTCTAATTTATAGGTTTGAGGCTACAATGCTATAAAATGGGAAGAGTAAGCTTCAAATGACAAGTGGCTACTTTAATTGGCAAGTGTTAGCTAAAGTGATGAGTGTAAGGTGAAATGACGAGTGTAGGGATCATTCTAGATGCCACATGTCCCGTTCTAGATGCCACATGTCTTAATTTAAGAGGCGATTCTTCCATAACTTTCTATACTAAAATATCCCAACTTGTAAAGAAATTGACAAAGTGCTTTAGTAACTCTTGATCCTTGTGAAAATCTAGAGGTTTTACCGCGAACGGAATTTCCATCACCAAACATAGCAACTCTCCTAGATTCTAGGAGTTGCATGCTTTAGGTCCAAGAAGGCTTTTGTTGTAAAGATTCACCTCTTCATGGTTTGTTCAAATGATTTGAGCATCTAGTTTTGCCTTCGAACTCATCTGGGCGATTTGGTCAATTTGACTACCCGAGTGCTAAACCCAATTATCTGGGCATTTGGTCTATGACCACCCGATTGAAAACTTTGGGCGTTCTAGCCAATGGCCACCTATAAATAGAAATGAGCATTCTAGCTTAATTAGCTACTCAAAAGATATACAAATCACAATTCATGCTCCATGAGCTATGTGCTAATTACCAACACATATGGAACAGTTTTGAGCAAGACAATGATCAATTTGAAGAACAAAGTAGGAGGCTGGTTACATCTCTCCCCCTTAAAATCTGTCTTGGCCTCAAGATAATGAATGAAGTGCTTTTGGCCCGACAGCTTCTTCATAAGCTGTGAGTATTTCAGGTAATCCTTGAAATACTCCTTTGGCATCCATTTGCATCCATGTGACGAGTTTTCAAACTTCAAGAGGAATTTTCTAGTGATGTTCCTTCCTTTCTTTCTAACCATGTGGAAGATAATCTATTCTAGTTGCACTATCTCTTCTTGTTCATCCACTTCCGGTGGTTCCTCCATAACAAGCTCCTTTGGAGGTGGTCCTACATAGGATTTTAAAGGTTAACATGGAAGGCATTATGAATCCTCCAATGATCTGGAAGTTGCATCCTGTAACAAAGATCGCTAATCTTTTTGTTGACTTAAAAAGGTCCATAGTGTCTAGTGGCTAATTTAGGGATTTGGTGCTCTTTTTCTTTGGATTTCCTAAGTCTGGTTTTATCAAACTTTAACCAAACCCAATCTCCTGTTAGAAGTCATCTCCTGTCTATTTGTATACACCAGGGCCTCTGTTGTGGGTGTGCCTGCCCGTATATCATTTTTCCACACTCCCCGTATTTTTTCCCTATTTTTCCCATTTTTTCCTAGTGGCTGGAGGGCTGCCAGGTGATGCCAAGAGCACCCCAATGCTGGCCGACTGGACTTTCTTCAGTCGTGTGCATCTGGGCTGCTGGCCGACTTGTTCTGACTAGGCGTAGGCATCTGTAGCTGGCCGACTGCTATTTTCAGCAGTCGTGGGCATTTTTCTCAGTCGTGGGCACCATCTGAAGCTGGCCGACTGCTCACATGGAGATGTATATATTGCCCCTCAGCCCCCACCACTTTCTCATTCAGTTTTTCGGGATCTTGTGTATAGAGAAGAGTTTACACACCTATCTCTCTGTGTTTCTTGTGCTGATTATTTTCTGCAGTCTACTTGCTCTTGTCTACCCAAGTTTGGTTGTCATTTCCGCTGCATATTCTGACATGGTATCAGAGCCCTAGGCTCTAGCAGATCTTGGGCGTTTTTCTGAGCAAGAGGGGGAGCAACAGGTTGCTGATCGGTGGACTGTTTCGGGCTGAACGGGAAGTGAAGGTGCAAGAGGAAGGCGGGCAGAGGGGCTGGACAGCCACTTGCATATATTCTGATTTTCAGATTTTTTCCCACCCACCCACCCTTTCAGGTTACTCTCCGAGATGGCGGATTTACACGAGATGGCAGAGAAGCACGTGAAGATTCCGACTCTTCCCACGTTCCCAGTGGATCGGCAGTTGGACGGGTCCAATTATGGCATCTGGAAGGTCATGATGGAGTCAGTTCTGGAGTCATATGATCTTGCTGATTTTATTATCAAAGGGGTGCCAAGGCCGGAAGCTGAGGAAGGGGAGGTTTTATCCGCGAGGAAGGACCGAGAGGCACAGGCACAAATGTGGGACCGTGTCAACGCCAGGGTCCGGTCATTTATATTCCTCAATTGCACACCACAGGTGATCAACCATGTGAAGCACATGACGCTGGCGAGAGGCATATGGGAGCACTTGGCTTCTTTGTACAACAGGGTGTCACCCATGAAGCGGATATCCTTGGAAGTGCAGATGCGGGTTATGAACCCTGCAAAGTCTTCGACGATGCGGGAACACATTAACAAGCTGCAGGCCCTTCAGCAGGAAGTCCTTCAAGCTGGGAAAGAGATATCGTCCGAAGATATGGCCATCACGTTACTTTCTCACTTGCCTGGTCAGTATTCCGCTTTCTATTCCTCGTTGATCACGAGTGGCAGGCTCAGCACCATTACTTGGGAGGAGCTTGTGCCAATGGTCTTGGACCAGGAGGAACGTTTTACGAACCCTCCTCACGGCGGAGGTTCGGAGGCCTTAACTGGCCAACGGTCAAAAGGCCGTAATACCAACAAGGGCAAAGGGAAGGCTTCACCAGATAAGTCTTCCGAGAAGAAGCCTGATCCAGAACGAGAGAAGCTGAAGGCCGAAAGATCTTGCAATGATTGTGGCGAGAAAGGCCACTACTGGAGGAAGTGCCCTAAGCGGACAGGGAAGAGTGCTGAGTCCTCAGCCTCAGCTGCGAAGACTCCGGCATTTGTGCACTTGGAGATGGTGGACTCCGATGATTCATCGTCTTCGAGCAAGGAGGCAGTTGGCTTCACCGCAAAGGATACTCGGGAATGGATTCTCGACAGTGGTGCTTCCAGGCACATGACTCCATCCCGTGACTTCTTCCTGGATCTGAAGCGACAATCAGGTCGTATCTTTATTGGTGATAACTCCACTATTCCGATTCATAGTGAGGGCCGGATGGAGATCATTCCCGACGGCAAGGGGGGCAAGCATGCTTCCCGTGTTCTTTATGTCCCTGCTCTGGGCTTTCATCTTTTGTCAGTGCATGAGGTATGCAAGACTGGCTTTCGGGTGGAATTTGAGGAGCATTCAGTTGCTCTAAGGGACCGTGAGACAGGCAAAGTTGTTTGGGAAGGCGGTGTGGAGAACGGTATCTACAAACTCTCTGCACTCTCCTCACTGACAGGCTCTCAGGTCGGAGACTTGTGGCACTTTCGTTTTGGCCACTTAAATGTGGATGCTTTGCGGCGCGCCTTCCGGGACCAGATGGTGGTTGGCTTGCCAGATGTTGGTAGTAGGCAAGGACGCTGCAATTCTTGCATACGTGGTAAGCAGCACAGGGAATCCTTTCCGAAGCAGGCTTCCAGGCGGGCTTCGAAACCTTTGGAGTTGATTCACACTGACTTGTGTGGACCACAGCAGATACCATCCTTGGGAGGATCTCTCTACTTCATGCTGCTTGTTGATGATTGTACCAGATTCACGTGGGTCTACTTTCTTTCACAGAAGGACCAGGCTTTTGCTCGGTTCAAGGATTGGCACGTGATGGTGGAGAAAGAGTCTGGATTTCAGGTCAAGACTCTCAAGGCTGACAAAGGAGGGGAATTCTCCTCGACTGTATTCTTTCGGTTTTGTGCAAATCATGGCATCAAGAGGGAATTGGCCAATACCGGATCGCCTTCGGAGAATGGAGTTGTTGAACGTAAGAACAGGACTGTGGTGGAGATGGCGAGGACCATGCTGGAGCATCGAGATCTTCCTCGTCCACTTTGGGGTGAGGCTGTGGCGACAGCTGTCCATACCATTAACCGCTCTCCGACGACTTCTGTACCCCATATGACTCCATTTGAGGCATATTTTGGCAGGAAACCCGATGTCTCGCACTTCCGTGTCTTTGGGAGTGACGCGTATGTACATATTCCGAAGAAGCAGAGGGGGAAGCTTGACTCCAAGTCCCGCAAGCTGGTATTTGTGGGGTATAACTCTCTTTCCAAGGGATACAGGTTGTATGATCCAGAGAGGAACGAGATTGTTGTCAGCCGGGATGTGGTCTTTGACGAGCATGTTCCAGCATCCACTGTCGAGGAGCCGCCACTTCTTGGAGATCCAGAGTCTGATGATGATTCCCAGTCTACCACTCCAGTTGATCCACCTCAGTCATCACAGGAGGTTGAGCCCGCAGCTGGAGTTGAGCCCCCGCGACCACAGGAGGCTCCACGATCTGTTCGAGTACCTAGGTGGTTGATGGACACCCTTCGGGAGTCAGGTGTCACGGAGCTACCCTCCGAGTGGACCACAGAGGACGGCCCTCGAAGATCACATCGAGTTCGAGATAAAAGCAACACGGCGGAGCTTCTTCAGGTGAACTATGCTCTTATGTCTCGTATCATACGGGATAAAGAGCCCACTTCCGTAAAGGAAGCCCTTTCACAGGATACTTGGAGGGAAGCCATGCAGGTGGAACTTGACGCCATCGAGAAGAACAACACTTGGGAGTTGGTACCGAGGCCGTCGAAGCGGTCAGTCATTGGTGTCAAATGGGTCTTTAAGACCAAGTACGCGGCTGATGGGTCGGTGGACAAACACAAAGCCAGGCTCGTGGCTAAGGGTTATGCTCAGCGGCCAGGCATCGACTACGAGGATACCTTTGCACCGACAGCGCGGATGACCACGATTCGGACCGTTCTTGCCCTTGCTTCTTCTCAGAGGTGGCCCGTGTACCAGATGGATGTAAAATCGGCGTTCCTTAATGGTGACCTGCAGGAGGAGGTGTACGTTGAGTAGCCTCCAGGCTTCATTGTTCCAGGATCGGAAGGGATGGTTTACAGGTTACGTAAGGCCTTGTATGGTCTTAAGCAGGCTCCGCGGGCTTGGAATCAGAAGATTGATTCCTTCTTTATTCGGACTGGATTCCAGAGATCGGTTGCAGATCCGAACCTGTATCTCTTTCGGGAACGCGGCATGGTCACACTCATCATCCTTTATGTGGATGATCTCATTCTCACCGGCGGTCATGTGGAGCACATTGGAGTGACGAAGGCTGCCTTGTCAAAGGAGTTTAAGATGATCGACTTAGGCTTACTCCACTTCTTCTTGGGATTGGAGATCTGGCAGACCCAGAGGGGGTTTTTCGTCTCTCAGCAGCCGTATGTTCATGAGTTGCTTGAGGCCTTTGGGATGGAGAACTGCAAGCCTATTACTTCGCCGATGGACCCGAACACAAAGTTAACCGTTACAGATCCTTGTGAGCCAGTTGATGCCTCGCAGTACCGGAAGTTGGTTGGTTCATTGATCTGGTTGCTGAATACCAGATTGGACTTGAGCTTCTCCGTGGGGCTGTTGAGCTCTTTTATGCAGATGCCATTGAAGACTCATTGGGACGCAGGATTGCGGATCTTGCGGTATCTGCAGAGTACGAAGGATCTGGGACTCTTTTACACAGGAGGGAATGGAGTCAAGCTCCAAGGTTGGAGTGACTCAGATTGGGGAGGAGATCCAGACACGAGGAGATCTACTTCAGGATACACTTTTACCCTCGGCTCAGGAGCGGTTTCTTGGAGCAGCAAGAAGCAGCCGACTATTGCCCTTTCTTCGACAGAGGCAGAGTATCGGGCTGCTTGTGGTGCTGCTTGTGAGGTTGTATGGCTACGGAGGCTGCTTGGCGAGATGGGGTTTCCACAGAGGGAGCCCACAGTCATCCAGTGTGATAACCAGAGTTGTATAGCTATTGCTCGGAACCCGGTTTTCCATGCCCGGACCAAGCATATAGAGATACAGTATCACTTTGTTCGTGAGAAGATCTTGGCGGGTGACATCTTGCTACTTTATTGTTCGACGGAGGACAATGCGGCGGACCTCTTCACGAAGTCTCTACCTCAGGCTACGCTCAGGCGGCACTCCAGCTCCCTGGGGTTGGTTACACAGCCAGGAGCTGAGAGGGGGTGTTAGAAGTCATCTCCTGTCTATTTGTATACACCAGGGCCTCTGTTGTGGGTGTGCCCGCCCGTATATCATTTTTCCACACTCCCCGTATTTTTTCCCTATTTTTCCCATTTTTTCCTAGTGGCTGGAGGGTTGCCAGGTGATGCCAGGAGCACCCCAATGCTGGCCGACTGGACTTTCTTCAGTCGTGTGCATCTGGGCTGCTGGCCGACTTGTTCTGACTAGGCGTAGGCATCTGTAGCTGGCCGACTGCTATTTTCAGCAGTCGTGGGCATTTTTCTCAGTCGTGGGCACCATCTGAAGCTGGCCGACTGCTCACATGGAGATGTATATATTGCCCCTCAGCCCCCACCACTTTCTCATTCAGTTTTTCGGGATCTTGTGTATAGAGAAGAGTTTACACACCTATCTCTCTGTGTTTCTTGTGCTGATTATTTTCTGCAGTCTACTTGCTCTTGTCTACCCAAGTTTGGTTGTCATTTCCGCTGCATATTTTGACATCTCCTTCCCCAAAAGTAAGAGTTCTATGCTTACCAGCTACTTTCTTCTATTTGATTTGAGACCTTTGTATTGCTATGCTAACCTGAGCAAAAGCTGTATCCATATCTCGCACGAATCCATCGGCATGCAAAATTTCTTCTTTGGTTCCAAGTACAGGTAGCAAGAGTGGCTTGCCATAAATGCTCTCAAATGGAGCTTTACCTGTAGAAGTGTGTACTGTGTTATTGTAAGCATATTCTACCACTGGTAAGATCTTCTCCCGTTCTACTTTGGCTTCATAGCAATAACACTTCAACATATCCAAGATAGTGAGATTTGCTATCTCACTCTATCCATCTGTTTCTGAATGATAAGAAGAGGAAAAAGTTAGCTTCGTACCCATGTTATCAAAGAGAGCCCTCTAGAAAAGACTGATAGTTCTCCGATCTCGGTCTCCCACAATGGATTGTGGCAATCCATGATGCTTAAAGATTTGCAGGATGAACAACTTAGCCATATATTCTCTGCCTTGATAGTTTTCTTCACTAGAATAAAATGGACCTGCTTACTGAACCTATCAATGATGGTCCATATCCCATCAAATCCATTGGCTGATTTTGGCAAATCAAAAATGAAATCCATAGCAATACTCTCCCAAGGTTGGGGATTAGCAGTGGGCTGCAAAAGTCCAACTGATTCCTGTCAATCAAACTTGACCCTTAAGCATTCCCTAATATACTGCTCAAGATCTCTTCTCATACTTGGCCAAAAGAAAGACATCTCCAAGGCCTGAGTTGTAGCTAAAATACCACAATGAGCCATGTAAGGAGGAGCATGACATTCCTCTATCACTTCAGACATGAAATCCTTTGTGTCACACATAACCTGCCCTCCATTAATAGAAATCCATTCTTGATGGCATAAGAAGTCACAATTTCGCCATGTTGCAATTTGTCCCACACGAGCTGAAAATCTTCATTAAAAGCATACATCTCTCTCATAACAATGCAATTTGTAATACCTAAGGTGCCAGGATTTTATAACTCTTCTAGCGTGGTAAGGTGCACTCACTCCTGAGCTCCCCCCCGGTATGGTTTTGTCCCACCTACGCCCCTCCCTCCCCTTAGACCAGTGCCTGCGCCCTCCACCCTCGGCACTCCTATCTCTTCCCCCTCCCCCCCCTCTTTTTGTTTGCCACCTCCATTCGCCCCCCTATCCTGTTCCCCCCCTCCCCCTTTTCCCCTTTTTCTCTGAGCCGCCGCCCCCTCCCTTTTTGTTCCGTTCTCCGTTTTGTTTCTCCACCTCCCTCCTTTCTCCCCTCCTGTGAAGGTTGGTGATTCCACGCTTCTAGGGTTTTTTGCTTATTCAGCAAGCTTCGACCTTTTCTGGTCTTCGGCCCCAAGCGGACTCCATGGCAACCGCTCCGTCATCTCCGACCAAGGCTGCCGTTGCCTGCATTTCATTCTCCGAAGCGGATCTTCAGGTTCTAGCCACGATTGTTGCCTCACTTGAGGCCTCCACCTTGGTGTGCAAACTTGTTGGTAGCCGCCCCGTGCGCGTACAGCTTAGGGATCTTTTACAGGCCAGCCTCATTAAAGATCACCAATATTCACCCTCTGGGGTGCGAATACTACCAAGTGGCATTCGACTTGCCATCGGCATCAAACCAGGTCATGCAGCTGAGTCCCTTTGCATTGTGTACGACACAAGCCTTCTTTGCACGGTGGCAACATGGCTTCAATCTAGACAGTCTAACCCACTGGCTGACGTTTCAGGCTTCCCATTTCACAGGCCTTAGGAAGGAGTACCTTCCTCTTCTCCCGATGATTGGTGGTGCCATCGGGAGAGTGATGGAGTCCCCCCCACCGCTACCTCGGCCCTTGCGTGGGCCTCGGATTACATCCCTCCGCATCTATGTGGCCTCACCAGAGTCTATACTCCATTGTATATCTATTCCTAGCCTTCGGGGCGACCCCATATAGCAACGCGTGGAATACATACGCCTTCCATGCCAATGCTTCATTTGCAACCAGAGGGATCATTTAGCCAAAGCTTGCCCTCGGCAGCAATCCAGGAGACCACATCCGGTGGTTCCTCCCCCCGTTTCTCGTGCTGATCCCTCACCAGGGGGCAAGGAACGAGGCAGGCCCTCAAGCAACAGAGCACTAGGCCCCGACTCATGACCCAGCTGCCGGTGAGTGGTGGACGGTAGGCCCATGCTCGGGCCACCAAACGACCACCAGAGCCGGACGACATCGCCGCACCCGCCAGGCTGGCAGGTCTCAGGAGGATTCGGTTCTGTTAGAGAGCCGTTACATCTCAGCATTTTCCCGTTGGTGACGCGCCCTCTCCAGTTCGAAGCGTGCCTCTCTAGCCCAACCCGTATGGCGACCAGTCCCTCATCGAGACTCCCCCCGACCCCGAGTGTTCTGAGAGGCCCGCAAGCCCCACTGAGCCCCCGGCAGGCCCCTCCCCCTAGCTTTCCTCTCCGATGGATCTCCCACAACAGCACCCCTCCCGGCCTCTCCGCCCTCCCTTATCGCCTCCCAAACTCCTTCCCCCCTCCTCTCCCAACCTCGACACCGACTGCACCCGCTGCCGCAGTTCACTCCGCCCCGCCTTTACCATCCAAGAACCACCCCCCCCCAAATCTACCTCTCCAAAGCATTCTCGTCACCCCCCTGCAGCCCCTGACCCGTAGCGGATGCAGCCCGCGGGATCCATCCGTTGCTTGATTCACCGATTTTCTGAGCCGGTTGAGATGACCATAGCTACCTCCCCAGTGCGGGCTCTCCCGCCAGTCCCCAAGTGGGCCCCGAGGATCCTGGGACAGCCTATGGACTACAGTTTCTTCCAATATCTGCCGATGAAGGGGACCGACATATTTGAGGAGACAATAGTCCCTATTCGGGTATGTGAGGTTTTTCATCACTCCAGGCCCTTTACGCCACATAATGGTGTGATGATCTTCTCTTTCCCCTTCAATGCAACCCCGAGGACAGAGTGGGATCCCGAGTTTTGGTGCTTGGGCGGTGACCTTAACATGATAGTGGCAGCAGAGGACAAACTTGGAGGTGGCATGGCCACAGTTTCTGGAGCGGAGGATTCAGCCTGGGAGGAAATGATTCACATCTTCCTGCGTTTGGGCGTAGCCCTGGGAGCCTTTTCTTCTCCAGATCGGATAGGAGGAGCACCGGCCCCAGCCTCTCTAGACTAGACAGGTTTTATGTTGATAAGTGGACTTGCAACCGAGGGGGTATATGATTGGTATCTTGGCAGCCACTTCATTCTCGGATCACACCCCTGTTATTTTATCTTTAGAGGACCCCTAGAGACACGACAGACATGTGAGATCAAGGATTCCGGACAGCCTCATTCAAGACCCCAAGATTTGGGGCAGAATAGAGAACATATGGGCGGGATCGGACTTTTCTTCAGGCTCTGCTGCGTGCACATTGGATGAGGGCTTAGGGGAGATCAGCAATTTCTAGAGCCGATTGGAGGGTTTCCGGGAGCAGGAGAGGAGTCTAAGGAGGAGTCTTGCCTCTTTACAACGACTTCAGGAGAGGTCCCCCGGTGGCCAGTGGATCGAGAGTCAACTTGATGCCGCTCGCACAGAGATTAGATCCATAGAGGAGAGGAGATTGGAGTACAGGTATCACGCCGGCAACAGAGTCACAGGAGATTTCTTCGAGATAGCCGGCCCCCACAAAAGGAGAGACGGTATTCGTAGGAAGCGTGGCTAGGATGTAGCTATTGTTTCAGATCCCCCCCCCCCCCCCCCCCCCCGAGTGAGAGCCATCGCCATGCACTTCTTTTGATCTCTCCTCCTAGGTGCCCTAGTATCTCCACAGGTGGTGGACGCACGCGACAGGGTATGGCGGCATACGAGGGAGGTGGTTCCCCCTTCTCTTCGGTCATTCTTATTGACACCATTTACTACTGTGGAGTTGGTGGAGGCATTGACGGCACTTCCCTAGGGCGAATGCCCGGGGGCGGACAGGCTTCTAGTCTCCTTTCTTCACCATTGGGACCTCATGGAAGGTGGCCTTCGAGCTGCCTTCAATGAGATTATGATCAGAGGTGCCATGCTAGAGAGGCTCTCAGAGGGCTTGATTCACTTGATTCCCAAGGACGGTGGTGACAGATTGGAGATCCAACAGTGGAGACCCATCACTCTTCTAGGGGCAGCCTATAAGATCTTGGCTAAGGGCATCAACAAGAGACTCCAGCCTTTTCTCTCAGACTTGATCCATGACACTCAGACTGACTTTGTTCAGGATCGGAGCATTCTGGACATCTTTACCTTCTGGGAGGCGACAGCTTTAGCCAGGATGTGGCAGCAGGACCTCATTGTGCTACTCCTAGACTCTGAGAAAGCTTATGACAGGGTGGATTGCAACTTTCTCGAGGGCACAATGGGCCGGATGGGATTCCCCATGGAGTGGATTCATGGAGTCTCGGGACTTTACTCAGTCTCACATAACCAAGTTCTCATTCAAAGAGCCCGTGGCAACAGATGTCCCCTCTCCCACTCAGTTAGATAGGGCTGTCCTCTGGCACCTTACCTCTTCCTATTCGTCGTCAAGGCCATGAGTAGTTTTCTTCAGGGATTGCGTCTTCCACTCCGCATGTAGGAGAAGTTGTTGGACCCAGGGTTTGCAGACGGCACAGCAGCTTTCCTTGCAAGAGATGTGGGGATTCGGGAATCTCCAGAGATTTGCAGAGGTGATCGAGATTTCTACCACACATCAAGAGCACAGGTCAACTGGCACAAGTCGTGTGGTTTTTGGGTAGGCTCAGCACCCACCCCTGACTTGGCAACTTGTTGAAGCTTTCCAGTGGATCCCGAGGGGCGCTCCAGTTCGTTATCTCGGCTACCAAGTTGGCACTGATCTCTCTCCCGAGCAATAGCTCGCCTTGCTTCTTCTGAGTATTTGAAAGAAGTTTCTTTACTAGAGCTCGGACGAGGCTCTCCCTCGCGGGCAGGGTGGTGGTGGTGACCCAGGTACTCCTTCCCACCATGTGGTACATCGCTTCATGCTGGGCCTTTTCTCGGGCATGTATTGGCCAGGTACAACGATTGACCCGGAATTTCTTATGGGCCGGCAATGATGGGAGCCCAACCAGGGCCAAGGTGGCATGGAGAGTCATCATTCATCCACGTCACAGAGGGGGGCTAGGCCTCATCGACCCTGCTATCTAGAGCCACGCCCTATTGGGCAAGCTGATTGTTAGAAGCCTCCTTCCTAGTGGTGAGCCCTAGAAGGATTTCCTATTGTCTCGGATTTCAGCCCGCACTCCAAGTCTTGGGGGCCCTTGGCCGCAGTGTACCAAATGGATCTTCACAGAGATGTGAGCCCGTGGTTTTAGACCGGCTTTTGAGGACAAATTTGCAGCCAGTTTGCTTCGTGCTTGGGACCATCGTAGGCCAGCCCTCAAGCAGATAGCTCCAGTTGCCTCAGAGGAGCGGCTTCGGCAGCCTTTGGTCTGGAGCCCCTAATCCGTTTACCCAGTGGCCACATGTTACGGCCTGACCACATGTATCTTGGGACGCCTTGAGCATTGGACCAACAAGGTCTCTTTGAGATTGGATCGCCCACAGATAGTTACCACCGGAGATGCAGGAGAGAGGCCTAACTGAGATCCAAGGTAGAGATAGGCTCAGCACCGAAATCGACTCAGCTATCCATCTAGAATGGCTCACTCCCCCAAACCCGACCCCCCCGTGTAGCTAGGCGTGTTTACCAGACATCATATCCTCGTGGTGGTTCAAGAAGCAAATGGGTCTGCTCACTTTTTCTATTGGATCCCATGGTAGACTAGAGAGATCTGAGCTTCCCTTGGAGGATTTCAGTGGCTGCACCTTGCAGAGGGCGAGAGTGATTGGCTTTCGGGCATGCGAATGGCACATTGATCCAGCACCGGCCAAGGTGGCCAGGGAGAGATTATGGCGGCTATGGATATGGGAGTGGCGACCTCTCACGTGCCTTTAAAGTTTAGTGGGACCCGAGAGAGTGGACTTGGCATGATCCAACGGATCGGGAGGAGACTCTAGATGCCCCCTTCTTTGCATATATTGTGCGGCTAGGCCACAGGATCCAGATGCCTGAGATAGATGGCACACCAACAGTTGCAGCACATTGGCATTCTCAGGGCCCCTGGGCCTCTCACAGCATTTCCTTTCAGATTTATGGAAGAGACTGTGGGATAGCTTTCGGCCCTAGAAAGATCACCCTCTTTCTTTGGTTGATGGCACATAGGAGTTTGGAGGTCGGTACTTGGCTAGCAGTTGGAGGTCGACCAACAGCTTGCCCGTGGTGCGGCCACCCCCAGGAGTCTCAGAGACATTGCCTTTGGGATTGCCCCAAAGCTCAACAGATTTGGCAACGGATTCTCCACATCTTCGCTATGGACAGGGCACCGGCCCGGATCATTACATGGGGGCACTGTCACTTGGGCCACAGAGGCTGGAGTGGTCAAGGCTTATGAGGAGGATGGGGGAGAACTAAGCCTACAAGTCTCTCACCATCGTATTGCATCAGTACCAGTCACAGCCCCACCTGCACGCAACTGGCAACCAGGCTCATGCCAAAGATAGGAGATTTGTAGTAGCATAGCAGCCTGGCACATTTGGTGTGCTAGATGCAGTGAGGCTATCGAGGGTACCCACACTCCGCCGGCTGAGACCATCAGAAGCATATGGCTTGATATCATTCACACCCTCCGCGGTCAGTGGGGAAAGCTACAAGGTGGTTCAGACCACATGCGGAAGCAGCGGGAAGATTTCTTGAGACTTTGGAGGCCTGGCCCTTTCCTCAGAGAGATGCGATGACCCCATTTTGCATTACAAACCACCACTGTGGTTGTCCCCCCCCCCCCCCCCCCCTCTTATGAGATAGCCAACCGGAGGAGAAGCGTCTCTTCCCCTTATGTTCATTTGATTCCCGCCCTTAAATGAGACAAGTTTGTATTTAGTCCTTCGTGACTGTTTTTCTATAACTAATGGAAGGATCTTTTTCCTAGAAGAAAAAAAAAACATTGCAATCTATATGACAGTGTTGACAATCACAGGATCAACCATGGAGCTATGGAGGATGAAAACTCTCCATGGTTGAGGAGGAAGAAGAAGAGAGCATGAGCAAGCAAGAGAGAGCAAGTTGGGCACAACACAAGTTATGAATGTGCAAGCTTTGGAAAGATTTATCCAATACAAGAGCCATGGTGCCCGCCATCTTATCATAGTGGATGGAACAAGAGTTGGACATTAGAAGGTTGGTTTTGCCTATGAGAAACTTGCCTAAAGAGCATCCGAGGATTTGGAAAAGATTTGGCGCGGATTCCATAGTTGCATGCAACAGAACTGCCGACCAAAACACATGATGTCTCTCCACCAACGGAAACGGCATGTCTTTTAACAATATATAGTAGATGCACATAGAAATGATAAAAAAACTTTATAGAAATAGGGAAAAAACTTGGAATATATCATAATTTAAAAGAGATAACATGGAAAATTAGGAAAATTTCATTACTTACATTGCAAAAAGTGTGGGAAAAATCCTAGGTAAGATTAAGAAAGGGAAATGGACGGTACCTCCAAAGGAACGAAGTTTCCACAATTTTGGGCAGAAATTTTCAATTTCCTATTACTATGGCATAAACACACTCTTTTATGGTGGTTTACACTCACTTATGGTGTGAATGGACAATTTACTAAATGGGCATCTCAAATTTAAAAGTTTACATACATATTATAAGATGGACATCCGATTTCTAATGTGATGTGAAACAAATTACTCATGAGGATGGACATTTTGCACACACTTGGGGCAAGTGTGTATGCATTAGATTGACAAGCGGCATTATGAGGTGTGGAAACAAAATTGGGACAGGTGTGTATGCATTAGCTTGACAAGTGGCATTGAGGTGTGGACACACATTTGGGGTAAGTTTGTGTGTAACCCCTACGTTTGGCAACTCCTCTCTTTCTTTTTGGATAGCTCCCTCTAAGTAGTTGGTGTCTCTACACACTCTTTCATACCAAGAACCAGAAATCAGCTCTCTCCACCCCCTCTTGCTCATCATTCGTGCTCCCAACTGCCTAGAGGTTGTCTTGCTTGTGAACATGTGCAGATATCTAGAAGATCAATCCCCAAAAGGCAAATAAGCTTAGAGCTTTGCTGAAAGCTTCAAGCTTTTCACGAGGAAGAGCCTTCGAGAGTAGATCTGCCATATTGTCAAGTGTAGAGACATAAACCAAGCTGATCTATCCTACGTGGATAATGCACCTCAATGTGCTTCGTGCGAGCATGAAACACTCAGTTCCTCTGTAACATGCCCACCTTCAATAATAATATATATCCATTTAAAAGATGATTTTATGGTCTTTTTTATAGTGTGAAAATCATCAGTTTTATTAATTGAGCTATTTCCACTTGGAATCTTTCTTAGTCTAAATTTGGAATTTGCGCGTGATTTTACCCTAATAAGGATTTTACACTCAAAATGGACACCGGACAAATTTTTAGTTGGAGTACAGTAAACTTCCGACCCTAATAAATGCATGTCCGAGTGTCTGATTGACAAACAGATTGCACTCCTACGACCAGGACAATTTCACCAAACAAAATTTATGAAGGCGTCGGACGTGCCAACACGCATATCAAGGCCGGCGCCCCAAAAAGAGATCCCCGTCTCCAAAAGATGCCATACACATATCCGAGCACCCATACAACGGTCGCGTAAGGACCAAAGACCGGCCACCCTAGCGTATGGTCCCCATTGGCTGCCATGTGGATACCCATGCGACCATTGGCCCGAAAGATACATGCGTACCCCACCTTTGGCCTGCATACAAGCACCAGCCCTTTCCCTAGATTCATGCAGCCACAAACCAGTGTACTTTCACCGTACACCGTTCTTTTCCGTCCTGCTTTGATCTCTCTTTCCATGCACTCATACCCGTACCAACCCCTATATAAACCCTTAGTATCCCTCCATGGCCGACACTTGACACTCGAGCAGAGATTGTACCCGACAGGCCGTACCCGATAGCCCTCTACAACCAATCTCCCAGCAAGCCCTTTTCAATCCATCAACCCACAAGCAGGCTCTGTAGAATTTCTTCCATCAACCAACCCTTGTCTCCATAGTTGCGGTCTCTACACACTCTTTCATACCAGGAACCAAAAATCAGCTCTCTCCACTCCCTCTCTTGCTCATCATTTGTGCTCCCAACTGCCTAGAGGTTGTGTTGCTTGTGAACATGTACAGGGATCTAGAAGATCAATCCCCAAAAGGCAATAAGCTTAGAGCTTTGCCAAAAGCTTCAAGCTCCATGAGTCAACACCATGGAGATTACATTGATAGAAGATTTGGTGGTATTCATGATGGCAAACAAGTTATGCATGAAGAAGCTTTTTATGGTCATAGAGAAGGGAAGCAAACTCTGCAAGAGGCTTCTATAAAGAATGTCATTCGGATTCATCATGGATGGATGTTAGGGAGCCTCTTATAAAGGATCTAAGGCCACTTACATTTCATTCCAATCCATCTCACTTAAATGACAAAAAACAACAAGCCTCACACACTGCCAATGGATTCATGCTTTGGGGGAGGCCAAGAGGATACCCATTCATTGAAAGGCCAGATGTCTTGGTGGGATGAAGAAGACATAAATTATTGGGAACACATGTCTTTCACATAAAGGTAAAAGGAGGTACATGATAGATGGACATAGTTACCTTCTTTCATAAAAAAGGAGTACAAGGACTTTTCCCAATTCTTGAACTCTCAATGTGCTTCGTGCGAGCATGAAACACTCGGTTCCTCTATAACATGCCCATCTTTAATAATAATATATGTCCATTTAATAGATGATTTTATGGTCTTTTTTATAGTGTAAAAATCACCAATTTTAATAATTGAGCTATTTCCACTTGGAATGTTAAAATTATGAGTCCAAATTTGGAATTTGCGCGCGATTTTACCCTAATATAGGATTTTACAACTCTCAAAACGGACACCGGAATAAGCCTCTACATAAATTTTTAGTTACAATACGACCCTAATAAATGCATGTCCATGTGTCTGATTGACGAACAGACTGCACTCCTATAACTAAGGAAACACGCCGGACAATTTCACCGAACAAAATTTCCGCAGTCGCAGCGCACACTAGCATGCATATCGAGGCCGACGTCCCAAAAAGGGATCCCCGTCCCCAAAAGATACCATACACATACCCGAGCACCCATACAACGACTGTGTAAGGACCAAAGGCCGACCGCCCTAGCATATGGTCCCCATTGGCCACCACGTCGATACCCATGCAACCACTGGCCCGGAAGGTACATATGTACCCCACCTTTGGCCCGCGTACAAGCACCACCCCTTTTCCCAGACTCATGCAGTCACAAACCAATATACTTTCACCGTACACCGTCCTTTGGGCCCCACTTTGCTCTCTTTCCCTACACTCGTACCCGTACCAGTCCCTATATAAACCTTCAGTATCCCTCCATGGCCGACACCCGACACTTTGAGCAAAGACTGTACCCGACAGCCCTTTACAACCCATCTCCCAACAAGCCCTTTTCAGCCAACAAGTAGGCTCTGCATAATTTCTTCCATCAACCAGCCCTTGTCTTGTAGAGGGGGTGTTCTACACTCCCCCACCCCACCCCCACGCCCCTCCCCCCCCCCCCCCCCAGCGCACGTGTGAATAGACTTAAGGGGAAACTCTCCTTCTCTTCCCCTCTAGTTCACTTTCCAGCCTTGCCCCCAGCTTAAGGACACTCTTACCTTTTGCCTCCCTCCCCCCCCAGCCCCCCTTTGCAGAGACTTAAGCACACTTTGGCTCTTAGAGGTGGTTCCATAGTCACAGGGGACGGAGGGGACGGCTGCTTGGAACGCGGGGACGGCGAATCGGGAAGGAACAGCGACGGGGACAGACAGACATCCCCCACAGCACATTTCTCACAGGGGACGGCGCAGGGACGGGGACGCCGATCGGGGACGGCTTTGTGAGGGGACGACAGAGAGCCGTTGCTCGCCGTTTTTTGCCGTTGCGCTCGCCATTTTTGGCCGTTGCGGTTCCCGTTTCTAGCCGTTTATGGCTGTTGGCTTGGCCTTGGGCCTTGGCCCTTGAGCCTTTGAGACTTGGCCCTCTCTCTCTCTCTCTTGCCCTTAAGCTTTCCTCTCTCTCTCTCTCTTGCCTATCTATATAAGAACAAGCCTCTACAAGGCTACAAGCACACACAACTCTCAAGGCTCAAGCTTCTTCTAGCTTCCAACTTCCAAGCCTCTAGGCTCTCACACAAGGCCCGCGGGCCGCCGCCCTAGATTCTAGATTCTAGAATCTAGACTCTCTCTCTCTCTCTCTCTCTCTCTCTCTCTCTCTAGCCTCTTGAGTCTTCCAACTTCCAAGACTCTAGGCTCTAGGCCTCTCTCTCTCTCTCTCTCTCTCTCTCATGGTTCACCTCTCCCTCAACTTTCAAGCCTCTTGAGTCTTCCAACTTCCAAGCCTCTAGAGTCTAGGCTCTAGCCTCTAGGCTCTCTCTCTCTCTCTCTCTCTTTTTCTCTCTCTCATTCCTCAAGGCTCAAGAGTCAAGCCATCTTCAACCATGGCATCCTCCTCACGTGCCGGGGCTTCTCGTAGAAGGACAACGGGATGGACATGGTGGGAGGAGGTTAACTACACCACATCCGTTCATGGAGGCGGTTCTTGGCCATGGGTATGCAAGCTTTGCCCGTACCGGCAAACGGGTGGCGCCGACAAAGTGCGAGCCCACCTCTTGCATGAGAGTGGGCATGAGGTGAGGTTTTGCACGAATGTCATGCCCGAGAAGAGACGGGAACTTCTTGACAAGCTTAGTGTCTACGAAGCAGTCGAAGCGACAAGAAGGACACCACGAGTGGCCGTGGATCCCGCGATGATGGGGAGAGAAACTCAAGCCTCTACAATGGAGTCATGTGGTGGATCGGGATCATGCACACCATCACCTTCACCATCAAGTCGGAATGTTACTCCCTCCACGACGCCGGCACCCTCCATCTCCACGGCCTCTCAATCATTACGTGGCCCACGGCGACAATCTACACTTGGGGAGAATTGGAACCCCAAGTTGAAGGAGGAGGTGGATATGGCGGTGGCCTGCTTCTTCTTCCACGACCACATTGCCTTTCAAGCGGCTAGGTAAGTGCAATCGATCATTGCCAATTCATCATTCATGTTTTCATCATCCTAGTCCCCTTCTCATTAGTAAATTACTTTCTTGAATAGGTCGGAATACTTCAAGGTCATGGTTAAGAAGACTGGGGAGTATGGCTCAACCTATACGCCCCCTCATCCAAGAGCTTGCGCACTACATTGCTCGAGAAGGAGAAGCGCATTGTAGAGCAAGCGGCCAACAACACAAAGCGGCAATGGGAGAGGAACGGAGTCTCCCTCATTGTGGATGGATGTGGTGACACCCGCAAGAGGAGTATTCACCGCATGGTTGCATATTCCCGCGGAGAGATGTACTTCATCTCATCTCATGATGCATCCGGCACTGGGAAGAGCGCGGATGTGCTTGCGGCGGAGTGGGCTACCACCATGGAGATCGTTGGCCCCGAACATGTAGTGGCTTTGTTGCGGATGGGGGGTCTTCCAATAGGGCGGTGGGAGCTATTCTCCACGGTATGTATGGACATGTCACGGTGTCCTTTTGTATGGCTCATTGCCTAAACAACCTCCTCAAGGACATCGGGGCATTACCATGGATCAGCCCGCTCATTGAGGAGGCCAACACCATGGTCTCCTTTGTCCTCAACCACCAAAGACTTCGGCATGAGTTCAACAAGAGGTCCTGTCTCTCTCTCCTCAAATATTCCGACACTCGGTTTGCCTACAACTTTCTCATGTTGGGCCGGTTGAAGGATTGTAGCGGTGCTTTGAGGGGGCTTTTCCTTAGCGACAAGTTTGTCGCCATGCAAGAGTCCCATACAAACACTGGCCAGGAGTGTAGGCTACGGGCGGATGACGCCTCTTGGTGGGAGCGTGTGAAGACCACAGATGCTATGGTGAGGCCCATAGTCCTCCTATTGAGGATTGTAGACGCTATGCAACCATGCATAGGCAAGGTCTACGAGGCCATGGATCGCATGATAGAGAAGTTGAAAGACTTCGTGCCTGACGAAGACAGATATGAGGAGATCCATGCCTTGTGTCTAGGAAGGTGGAATTCCTACTACTCTCCATTGCATGCAGCAGCTTATGTGGTGGACCCAGAATTCCAAGGCAACAAGCAGAAGAGCGACCGGGAGGTGAGCGCTGGATGGAGGATCATCTTGGATCATCTTGTGCCTGATGCATCGGTTAGGCACAAGATCAGGGACCAGCTTTCGATGTACAGGTCATTTCATGGCTCCTATGGCTGTCATGATGCACAGGTTGACCACTCCAAAGTTGGTGCTGCTCTATGGTGGGAGGACTTTGGTTCAGATGGACCGGAGCTGCAGCAGCTTGCCATCCACATACTTAGCCAGGCCGTCAGCTCCTCTTGCTTGGAGCAACTTTGGAGTACATACAGCCACATTGCCTCTAGGAAGAGGAACCGACTCGGGGTAGAGCGTGCCAATGACCTTGTCTTCGTCAGCACGAACTTGCGAATGCTTTGCAAGAGCGTGACCAAGAAGGCAGATTCCTTCACCAAGTGGGAGATGAGTCAACAAGAAGAGCAACAAGAGGATGAGATGCAGGAGCAGCATGCCAGTGAGGATGAGACTGAGGATGAGCTTGATGCTTCTTTGGCACAAGCTACCCATGACCATGAGGCGAGCACTTCACGTGGATGAACATTCATGGATCATGATTCATGGGCCTTACTACTTAGCTCTAGCCTCTAGCCTCTAGTCTTCAGCACTTTTTTGTCATTGACTCATTCGAGTCCGTCCATGTATTCTGCCTCCTTAAGGCTTAGTCCTGACTCCTGACTCTTGAGTCATGACTCATTTTGTATCTACTTAATTATTAATATGACTCAAAAGCTTACCATTTTAGGGAACGGAGGAGGGAACGGCACTCAAGAAATACTTTTTTTTTATAATTTTTCTACTCTACACTTATTCTACTTTGGAAGTACATCAAAATGAGCACAAATTTACACGTTCCCTACTTATGGCCGTCCCCCGTCCCGTCCCGTCCCGTCCCCGTCCCCGTCCCCCGTCACCGTCCCCCGTCCCTTGTGACTATGGGTGGTTCCCACGAGTGAGTTTTATGTTGAGTTGGCCCAAGGTATCCCTCCTACCATTGGGAAGTTGAAACTCGCCGGTTTGGGCGAGAGTTATGAATGTTGCCTAGTTCTGTGGACCCAGGCTAGTGTGGTGAATAAGCCCACCCTAGCACGTAGACATCTCTCCGAGAAGCAAAAGGATCAAGTGACGGAGCCTGAGACGGCGACAAGCCAGCTTGAGTCCTCGCCGGCTTGTCAAGGACGAGGTGTATGGTCCCGTAGGGATTGCCTCATCTATGGCAACTAGAAGACCAAATTCTAGATTATCGATGGAATAAAATAAGCCTTCATCTAGCTATGGATAGATTTGAACACTGTATTTTATTTTAATTAAATCCCTTGTTTTCTAGTATTCTTGTATCATTGTTAAGTGGTTGTTTTAACGAACACTATGTCGCACAGCATGGTAGGACTAATTAGAAAACAAAATTGGCGCGTGAGTTGGGTGGAAAGTGGGAGGATGGAATGCCCTGACGGCACCATCCTATGAACGGGTGGACCTGATTAGTCATGTAGCTTTCCAACAAAATTAATTGAAAGTTCTACGTTAGGTAAGTAGGTCCCTTGGCAACCCTACTCTAGAGGATTAGGCCAACAGCTGTGCCTCACGTAGATGGGGAAAAAACCGTTGTTTCTAGGAATCAAGAATAGAGGTTTCCCACGTTAAGGTCAATCACTCTATGGGTGATTTGATTTTAAGAGTCATTTAGGAGACCACGCTCCCCTTGCAAGATAGAACTAGGTCTTACCTATTAGTCGTATCCTCGCATCTTTACATGGTCGAGGTGTCGACGAGTAGAAAATTTTTCTTTTGTTAGACTAAGTAGACTATCTTAAGGTTTCCCCTTTTTAGGAGGGGACCCTTACATCCTCACAACTACGAATGCGCTCTCTGAGAGTCGGTGTAGATAGGAGTGGAGGACTATTGTTCAACGCTAAGATCTGCTAAAAGGCATCTGAGCCATACACACTCAATGGTAGCTGTAAATGTTGCCTATACTCAACCTCACAATTAGATGTGGCCACTCTCAGTTGTTTCTTCTTAAGCCATGATATGCATGAACCACAAGGAAAAAGCAAAATCCGTTAGTGGACACTCTGGTGTCGTAACATCCTGCCTAGTTTGAATAACTCAAGACATGCAGTTGTGACTCACCCCCCTGAAATAGAACAATCTAAGGAACTGGGTGCCCTCTAAGTAACGGAAAACCCCTTTGACAACCTGCCAATGCCTGGTACCTAGACAATGCATAAATCTACTCAACTGAGACACCCCATACTGAATGTCTAACCTCCTGACCTCCTGTTGCATAAGGAGATCAAGCATCCAACACCCTGCTAATATAGTATCTCAACAAAAGGCTCTCCAAAGTCCTGAGTGCTAAGCCTAGCACCTGTCTCAACTGGTGTAGACACAGGTTTACAATGCACCACAGACGTACCTGAGTCTTTCTTCTCTTTCTCTTTTGCAAGCCTCTTCGTGCATTCATTAATGTAGTGACATAGTAGTTACATTTCCCTTCTTCTTGGGCTTCTCACTATCACCAATGTCATCAGAAGAGGCAGTGCCATTGGTAACAAATGATTTGCCTTTGATTTTTCCTTGGGTAGCAAATGCTTGATCCCCATGCTTTATGCCAAACCTATTCACCCTAGATTGCTTTTCTTGCAAGAGTAAAGACACCAACTCATCAAATGAGAATGAGTTGGGATTGCCCTTCATCAATAACCTGAGTGTAGTGGCAAAACCTTGATACATGCCATGTAACGCATTGAGAATAGTAGTGATTAGAGAGCTGTCCGGAATGATTTCATCAATGTTGACAAGTTGCTCTCGAAGGTCTTTCACCTTCGTCAAATACTCATCCATTGAGCCACCCTCATCTATACTCATCAACAAGTCAAGCTGCTTCTTCAAATAGGCCATGCAAGCCTCATTGCGCGCTTGGTCGGAAGGCCCAAATTGTATGCACCAATGGCGGTTCAATTACTCGATTTTCCCCAAAAATCAGAAAAACCCCAAATTAATTTTTGCTCTGCAAATCTGCATGTACACAGGTACAGAGATGACAGCGGTGATGACTGAGGTCAGTAGAAGGCGGGGTGATGGCAATGATGGCGCAGTGCTGGCAGTGGCAGGCACTTCACTGTACGGCAGCGGAGCTGACTGTGCTACAAGGCAGCGCAGGCAATGGCGGGTTTTGGCACTGCTGTACACAAGGCAGTCCAGATAGCCAGCACAGCAACAAGTACAAGAGGCAAGTACACGTGTATGAGCAGGTACAGTCGGGTGCAGGTACAACTGTCAATACAAACAGTATGAACGACAAGCACAACGACTGTAAAAGGGGGTGGGAGGGGAGGTCGCATTGGGGACGTACGTGTAGGTACAGATGTCACGCACATGTACGAATAGGTATGAGTGTCGTGCGTGTAGGGGTTGTATGGCAGAGGAGAATGTACAGATGGGAAAAACATTCGGGGAAAAATCAACCTGGAGCTCTGATACCAAATGTTGGAACTTGCAGGTTAGGGTTACCAGCAGCAAGACACTCACACTACAGCTCAAACAGAGTGGAAGAGTAAGAGGCGCACTAAATGATGATTACCAAGTCAAATGAGTGGTACAAGGTACAAAAGATAAGTACACACAAAGGATAAGTGTTAAGAGGGTGTTCACATGCACACCAGGAAAAAACCTCCTAAAGAGGGAAATAGTGCCCAACTAGTCCTAGAGTGTTCACACACCACTGCCCATGACATAGATGTCTACATGGGGATGCCTAGGGACCCCCATGGACGTGTATCACATGTGCTTGGACCTATTTGAGGCCTAAAAAATGATTTCTATGGGTTTTGCATGTGTTATGTATAAAACCTACACCCTTTATTCATTATAAAGGTTTTATGGCTAATGTGGACATGGTATGTACACATTACATTCAAATGAGGGTGGACAACTTATAAATTCAGGAAGCCCATTTATAAGAGAAAGTGGGCACATCAGTTTGGGCCTCTTTCCTTTTTAGAAGACGTGTAGCAACACACCCATGGGCACCCACAAAGTGTGTGGGCAGCCCTGCCAAGTGGCTGCCCAACACTTGGCAGCACCCTTGGCATGGGTGTGGGTGGCCAATGACGGGTTGACCAGATCTCCCCTCTTCAAGCGCTTGATCGTTTTGCTCCATTTACCATTGTGGAGTGTTGTATCCATCATTGCAAGGCCTTCTTTCCTGCACCATCGGTACCGTACGCCCAGCTTCTACATGATCCACACCTGGTATACAGCCAGCTCTCTTGCACCCATGTTATACGCTATCCTGCCAGCAGCTGTACGGCTTTTCTTATTGCCCATGCAAACTGTATGGTTGCCAGCTGTACGACAGCTGTATCTGGCTGAACAGCCCCATCTTGGTGGGCAGACTGAACCCCTTTGATGCTTGTTGCTGCTAGGGGCTGATTTGACAACCATCTACTCTTTTGGAGGCTGTTCATCTGATTGGAGAGCTGGCCCAAGCCTTCGCTACAAGTTGGAAGTTGTTTTCAAAAATTGGAGATTCCCGTTGCGTTTAGGGCTGTCTTTGCACTTTGGACAGCTCTTTGATTGGAAACCATTAAAGCTCTTTGAAGGCCATTGAAGTACACTTTGAAACCCATTGAATTCTTTTTTGAAGACTTTAAGGTTTAGGAACACTTTAAAAATTAGATGGCTTTAATAGGTTTCATTGAAGACTTTTGAAGACTTGGAGGACTATTGAAGGCTCTTGGAGGCTTTTGGAGACGGGCGAATCAGGGATAGCGGCTGCATATTGGTTGTACCAGCTGAAAATGAAAGACATGGGCTGCTTGAGCGCTGAGTGAGTACTCATTTACAGCCATATAATCAGATCTGTGGGTTGTCTTAGTGTTCTGTTTATGATTGAAGCTGCCCGGAATAGTTGCACCACTTGTATACATGCAGGAGATGAGCTATATGCTGGTCAACCTGATCCAGAAGCTTGTTTGAAGACCTTGAAAGCTTTCTTGTGGAGAACCACGCTATCCACGCTGAAGAAGAGTTTACCCAAGGACGGATAAGCTTGTAACCTAGAGCTTTGCAATATCAGGTTGTCCATTTCACAATCCCATGAAAACTTGAAGAGAACTAGGGTATCCTCAAGAGGGAGAGATACTTCCTCTTCGCATGGATACGCCTGTGATGAGGACTCTATTTCCCGGAAGTTAGCCAGTAAAAATTCCCACCAAAACTGCTGCATCGACATTCTTGTTTGACCATTGTTTCATTTCAAGGTTGCAGCTAGAAATCTGGTGATCCGCTGACAAGCATGTACATACAAATACTACTTTGGTAATAAAATACCTAAGGGGGGCTCAACCCATCTTTGCCCCCAGAGGTGTTGGTGTTGGTTTCGTGACGTTTCATTTATGGTAACTGTGTGTTTGATTCAGTTAATAGTTAAGTGTTTTGAGAACCGCACGCTCCCATTACACATCAGCCAGCTCAAGGACCAGAACGGGTTGTGTATCTCATCTCATCACTACTGAGGATGTTACTCCTCTTTGTGCAGTATCAGTCTTGCCAAGGAGGCCAAGTATGAGGTGCATAATTGTATGCGTTGGATCGTTAACAATTAAATGCTATCTTCTTGCAGTAGCCATTCTCTATGGGTGTGCTGTGCCATGCGCTTATATTTATCAAAAACAGAGGAATCGTCTCAGATTGATGGTCCTAGTAGGGCTTTACTTGGGAGACACTGAGGCTTGAACTTTGGAAGCGGTCGCTGAGGCTTGGAGATGGCTATATCTCTAGCGGGCTTAATAGTGGTCTCGTTATGCTTATTCCCAAGAAGGGCGAATTCCATGATCCAAATAACTGCCTGCCGATTTCCCTTTTGGGCCATCAATCATCACCAATCACAAGGGTCTTCTTGGAAGACTGGAACATTACAGATAACATGCGCACACACAGTGAGTGGGGCACTGGGAGCACGAAGGGAGGTGTGAGTGGCCAAGGGACAGAGAGGAAGCACTGACAGAAGAAGCAAAACCGTTTTGATGCAGAAACAGTTTTGCAATCACTAGAACTAGAGCCATGCTTGAAAATACTGTTGAACAGACGGTTGGAATTAAACATACCAGCAGCTGACATGGTGAAGCAGATTAAAAGTGTTCCGTAAAGCAGACATTAATGGCAATGTGCTGCACAACTGCATGTGGTACTGAAACCGGCCTTCAGAAAATCTGACGGGCGGTAAAACAAACACTCGCACATAAAACACTTCAACACCATTGAGGACCTAGAAAAGGAAAACAAACAGGGGGAGCTAGAGTGCTCTAGCAACAAACAGTACACGGACACCGATTGGCCCCAAAACGCAGTGGCGCCCCTTGCGGTATTTCTTTAATCGATTATAAGAGCTTTGATTACAATAAGGCTGGGAACTCAGCCGTCATAGTAGAACTCCTGAAGCCTGCAAAGAACCTGCATCATGGCTTCTTGTCCACTCGGCATCCACAAACAAATCCAGCCATTGTTCACATCGAAAGACTCTCTCACATTGAGTCTGCATATATACAGAAGCTTTCTCCCATGATTAGGACTGCCAACTCTCACACTATGAACAGCATCAGACCCTGACACACCCAGTGCTTCTGCATCGCAACACAGACTCCCAAACTGTCTCTCAAAAGAGAACTCCCATCACAGCACAGCATACCATACAGTCGACACACCTGTACCAACCCTCTCTACCTTCCAAGGATACTATCCATCTCTGTCATGGATTCCCTGTCCCCTGCCCAATCGGTAGCAAGGCTGTACCAAACATGTGTCCATTCCTGTACCTTCTGCCTGCATGTGACTATCTCTTAGAGAAACCCAAAAACATGTTTCCTCAGAACTACGACCTGTTTCCACATGAAACCCTTAGGCTTGTTTCCCTTTGAAACTTCTGTCCTGTTTCCATACAGAACCATTCATGGCACCATTCAACAACAGTGCCAACAACAGCAATCTAGTTTCCTGTTCCCTCATGAAACATCTGGCAACATAGAGATGCCCATAGCTCTAGGTCCCTCTATTCCTTTCTGGCAGGAAGAAAACAATCTGCTCCATGAGCACGCAGCCATGCGAGCTTGCATCACTCCCATGCCGAGAAACATAACCAAGTGACCTATACTTGCAGCCAGAAACCCAAGTACATAGCTGAATTTGCAGCCAAACAAAAACAGCCCATAAACAGTTCATAAACAGTCTCAAAATATTCCTGTTGCAAGGAGGATCAGCACCTAGTGCACCTTTGTCCCAATAGCCACCTATGGGTGAGAGGAGCTGTACACTACAATCCAAGTTTGCCTTCAAAGAGCTGTGTGTACCTCTGCAGTCCTGGCCACCTGAGAGTCCAGGGAAACCAGCCCCTCCTTTCTGCAAAAACACGCCGTCCTCCAAAAAGCACACGCCTGGCCACCTGAGAGATGCACTGCCGCCTATACGATGCGCTGCCCGCACAGTACTCAACCTGCAGCCACCTGTATCAGCTGTCGTACAGCAACCGCTGCCTGTACCAGCTGTACAGGACTGCAACGTACTTGCCTGTACCAGCTGTACAGGACTGCAACGTACTTGACTGTACCTACTGTCCGTACAGGCCTGCAGTTACTGCCTGAACCAGCCGCCAGCCAACCTACACAGTAGGCGTCTGAACCTGCAGCACCCATACCCTGGTCGCCAGCCCCGCCTGTACTTCCAGCCGCCAGTAAACATGCAGCCGCCTGTTCTGTACGACCAACAGTTCTATAGGGGTACTCTCCACGCAGGTGTGATTCCCTTCTCCTCCACGCAGCCGGTTTGTACTCCTCCTCCCCAAAAAGCAAACGTGAGAAAGAGGCGTGCCCCCTTCCAAAAGTAGAGTAGCCTCTATATTTTTACTTAGGGGCCTCCCAAGGTTTTAAAACCTTTATATCATTAATTTTTGACCACCAAAGGTTATAAAACCTTTTCAAATCAAAATCTCTTTGCCCCCTTCACACTTGGGTTTGTCCACACATGGGTTTACTTTTTGACTCCAACCTGATGCCATTCACACTGTCCACCATGTCCCCGTGCACACCTGCATACTGTCCAGAGAAAAACACAGGGTCGTGACGTACCCCCCTCTTGAAAAATGGCAAGCGTCCTCGATTGCACTCAATGGCACAGTAAGGCATCTAATGAGCAAAGACACCCCATATGGCAAAAACAATGGTCCTCCAATGCATCTGGATGATAAAACAATCATCCTGCACAATAGGCCACACTGTCACATCAAAGTGACAAACCACTCTTGCTTGTTCCTTTAGAACCTACAGCAAAAGTCTAAAACCAAATGGAAACATGTTAACTGTGTTAACCAAAAACAAAACCATGCATCATTCTACATATGGCACACATACGCATGACACACATATATGCATTCGCAAACAATATGCTCCTCAAAATGCTCTACCTACTCTAAAGTAACAGTCTAAGGGCTGCTCGCAAGCCTTACATCCATGGCCATCCCGCAGGACCCACGACTGATGGTACAACATGAGCATATGAAAGCACTCAATGCATCCAAACACTACATCCACTAAGTACTTCCCACATATGTCTCATGGCCATCCCGCAGGAGTCACACCCAATGGTGCATCCATGAACATAATAAAGCACTCAAGATGTATCATACCAATATACATGCATCACACCACACAATCCAGAGTATTTCCCAATGTATTCTCAATGGTACCAGGATCCAATGGCACCAGAATACAAAAATACCTCTACCTCAAAAAGTGTATGCATACATGCACAAGTAGAGTTCAATCCATATATGAACCAAACCAACTCTAGGACTGCTCGCAAGACTTATGCCCTCCATACAGTTATCCATAGTTGCAGTTATAGTTCAAGGTGCGGCCGACTGTGAACCATACCATCTCATGTGTCTAGAACACAAGATCATAGAAGTCCCATAAGCAGATGTACTGTCGGCCTCAATACCTTCGGGTGAATTCAAAGATGTCACCAAGCGACTCCTAGATAACAAATGAGCCTGTCTGTAACAAGGGAGCCGAGGTGCTACCCCCCTCTTGAGCATCAGGCAATGCTCTAGACCTATGCTCTACTGAACCTGAATGAGCCGTAACAAGAGTCGACTCCAACTCAAAGGCATCAAGATAAAGCTGCAAATCCTGAGGTGAATCTGCTAAGTCACCCTCCTCCATCCACTTCGCATCCATCAGTGAACCTCCTCCATCCACTTCGCATCCATCAGTGAACAGCTCTTGAACTTCACAGGATAGCGACGGGAAACTTTACCCTGTACCTTTCTTTCCTTATGTGCCAGTATCTGCTCGGGAATAAGAACCTCGTCAAGTTCCTCCGCTTCCGTCTGTGCCTCATCTGATACATCCTCAGGCACCTAAAACCTGCTTGCACTCCACCCAAGTGGTAAGCACACGTCCTCGATGAAGCATAGTAGATCACCACTGCTAAACATAGAAAGAAACTGTCTTCCGAACCCATGAAGCCTCTATGAAGATACAACCGGTGACAAACTGTCGAATGTTTTGCACCATACCACTTCAATTGCTTCTTGTTCCTGGCCGACTACTTCTTGTCCTTGGTGTCTTTTCTCCTGAGCTTCATCTTCAGCTCTTGCTCTTCACCTCATATAGGCAAAGACACACAATCCTACACTTCCCTTTCACTTTCCACATGTTGAAGCTTTTGATGTGACTCTCATGAGACAACCACGAGCTCGCTCCCTTAGGAAAGTTGGCGATTGTCCCGGCAACGGAACCTTGAAACCGGCCTTCAGAAAATTTGACGGGCGGTGAAACAAACACTTGCACATAAAACACTTCAACACCATTGAGGACCTAGAAAAGGAAAACAAACAGGGGGAGCTAGAGTGCTCCTGCAAACAGTACACGGACACCGATTGGCCCCAAAACGCAGTGGCACTCCTTGCAGTATTTCTTTAATTGATTATAAGAGCTTTGATTACAATAAGGCTAGGAACTCAGCCATCATAGTAGAACTCCTGAAGCGTGCAAAGAACCTGCATCATGGCTTCTTGTCCACTCGGCATCCACAAACAAATCCAGCCATTGTTCACATCGAAAGACTCTCTCACATTGAGTCTGCATACATACAGAAGCTTTCTCCCATGATCAGCACTGCCACAACCATCCATAGCCTCTCACACTATGAACAGCATCACACCCTGACACATCCAGTGCTTCTGCATCACAACACAGACTCCCAAACTGTCTCTCAAAAGAGAACTCGCATCACAGCACAGCATACCATACAGTCGACACACCTGTACCAACCCTCTCTACCTTCCAAGGGTACTATCCATCTCTGTCATGGATTCCCTGTCCCCTGCCCAATCGGTAGCAAGGCTGTACCAAACATGTGTCCATTCCTGTACCTTCTGCCTGCATGTGACCTATCTCTTAGAGAAACCCAAAAACATGTTTCCTCGAGAAACCTACGACCTGTTTCCACATGAAACCCTTAGGCCTGTTTCCCTTTGAAACTTCTGTCTTGTTTCCATACAGAACCATTCATGGCACCATTCAACAACAGTGCCAACAACGGCATACATCTAGTTTCCTGTTCCCTCATGAAACATCTAGCAACATAGAGATGCCCATAGCTCTAGGTCCCTCTGTTCCTTTCTGGCAGGAAGAAAACAATCTGCTCCATGAGCACGCAGCCATGCGAGCTTGCATCACTCCCATGCCGAGAAACATAACCAAGTGACCTATACTTGCAGCCAGAAACCCAAGTACATAGCTGAATTTGCAGCCAAACAAAAACAGCCCATAAACAGTTCATAAACAGTCTCAAAATATTCCTGTTGCAAGGAGGATCAGCACCTTGTGCACCTTTGTCCCAATAGCCACCTATGGGTGAGAGGAGCTGTACACTACAATCCAAGTTTGCCTTCAAAGAGCTGTGTGTACCTCTGCAGTCCTGGCCACCTGAGAGTCCAGGGAAACCAGCCCCTCCTTTCTGCAAAAACACGCCGTCCTCCAAAAAGCACACGCCTGGCCACCTAAGAGATGCACTGCCCGCACAGTACTCAACCTGCAGCCACCTGTATCAGCTGTCGTACAGCAGCCGCTGCCTGTACCAACTGTACAGGACTGCACCGTACTTGACTGTACCTACTGTCCGTACAGGCCTGCAGTTACTGCCTGAACCAGCCGCCAACCAGCCTGCACAGTAGGCATCTGAATCTGCAGCACCCATACCCTGGTCGCCAGCCCTGCCTGTACTTCCAGCCGCCAGTAAACATGCAGCCGCCTGTTCCGTACAGTACTCAGCTGCCTGTTCTGTACGACCAGCAGTTCTATAGGGGTACTCTCCACGCAGGTGTGGTTCCCTTCTCCTCAACGCAGCCGGTTTGCACGACTCCTCCCCAAAAAGCAAACGTGAGAAAGAGGCGTGCCCCCTTCCAAAAGTAGAGTAGCCTCTATATTTTTACTTAGGTGCCTCCCAAGGTTTTAAAACCTTTATATCATTAATTTTTGACCACCAAAGGTTATAAAACCTTTTCAAATCAAAATCTCTTTGCCCCCTTCACACTTGGGGTTGTCCACACATGGGTTTACTTTTTGACTCCAACCTGATGCCATTCACACTGTCCACCATGTCCCCGTGCACACCTGCATACTGTCCAGAGAAAAACACAGGGTCATGACAGGTACTGTTTGAGAGAAGCAACCACCCAAACCAGGAAGATAAAGGCAACAAGACTTACATACTTGGGGCTGTTTAATTGTCTGCAATGGTCAGAAACCATGGCAAGTACTGGATTTTACAAATTTCAATGGTCTACAATAGCCATAGACCCTGGTAAGAAGAAATTTCAAATTTGGCAAGATTGAGCCATCATGCCAAAAAGGCATTCTAGTTCCATACCCATATGTGTCATTGGCACTCAGAACTCCTGCACAATGTGTGCACTTGTTGGATCCAGCGCCCAACACGCACTCTTTCAGTGTACACCTCAAACAGCCCTATGAGTCACCGCTTGTCTTTGCTCTTAATAAGGACTTCTGCCACAACCCCCCAGAACCATATGTAAAAGCATCAAAGAACCAACCCCATACTTCAAGGATAGCAAGAAAAGACAGTAGAAAACAAATCAAGCTGTTGACACCAGATTCTTAAAAAACCTCAAACATAAAAGGGGAAACTCCTTCAGGTAGCGGTCAGGTGAATGTTTATGTAGTGAATACATGGAACACTACAAAATTCCTGAAATACTTCTTTATCAGACATTGGCGTGGTCACAAAAGATACCAATGCATGAGAGAAGATGCGCCAACCCATCAGTTATGCAGGGATGTCAACTAAAAAGTGCTGGAAACAACAGCCTTTACATGCTGCAAAATAAGTCAATACTATACGCTACGAAAACGATCATCCAGACATTTTCTACCATTAGTGCTGTGTTATATGATCACTATGGCATAACAACTTTTCAAGTTCCAACAACATCAAAGTCTTGAGAGAAAAGAAGACCTGTAGTGCTCTTGAAGTTTGTGATATGATTTGCCACTTGATTGAACAACATTTCACAACCCTTTCTCACAGAAGATTTCCAAGATGCTGAAACTTTATCTTTATGGGTTTGCAATCCCAAGGCATCCTATACACAAAGAAAAATAAATAAATAAATAATCCCGATGATCATTGACAAAGTTTGTTTTATGTAACTTAGAATTCCTGAACTATTTTTTGTTAATATCTAACGGTTAACCTGAAATGAAGGATGTAGAATCCCCCCTTTGATTTGACCTGCTTCACCATCACTTGGCACCTGAAAATCAGTATCACTTAAGTAAATAACCAAACGTCAGAACACTCTCAGACAGGCAGACTTAGAATTATTAATACATCAGCGAACATTTAGGTATTTGAAGTGACCAAATGTTTTTTACAATTACACCAATGTTGCATTACTCTACAGCTACATATGCCCTATTTGAAGCAAATCAAATCTTAAACAAAGAACCCAATTACAAACCTGATCGTGCTCTGGATTAACTGAGTTTCTCCTTAGGGACAGTGATAGCACTAGTCTTAGCAGGTCTCCATCACAGTCCGCTTGTTCAGCAATGCCACCTATTTTACCAAGTATTGGACAGCACTCACTATGCAATCCAGAAGCCATTTGTTCGCATTCCTGCACTCACTTCATATGAATCAGATATAATGTCTAATGACTTCACAAAGACTACCTCAAAAATCAAAGCATATTCAGGCATACATGAGATATCTCTTGCGGGTGACGCGTGGCATTGATACATGGCAATGATGAAGAGGCGATAGTGATGTGGCATTGATGACATGGCAATCAAGTACAAGTGGCCGACAGCAATACTACTGGCTGACTAGAAGCACTGGTGCATATATATATATATGGGTAGCCAAATCATCATATTCATCTGCTCTACTCAGCGTCGGACTTCACAGAGCGTTTTTTGTAGGCAAAGTGCTAGCCAAGAGTGTACAGTAGGTCACAGGATTGTGATTTGACGTCTCGTACTTGAAATACAGTTGTATTACTTCTCTCTTGTACATAATACGGAGCTCTTGTGTGTGTTGATGTGTGATTCTGCTGCACTTTTGTTTCTATCTCTTGAAAACCCTAGCACATAGGTGCAAGTGTTCTACACGTTGTATCAGACCTTAGAGAACCTCCAAAAAAAAATATTTCTTGGCACCAGTGTTGTGCATTGAAGAGTAACTACTCCAATAGGGTAGAGCACTTAGATTCCAACAATGCACAAGTTCGAGATCGGAAAAAGTGAATATTTGGGTTCTCTTGATTGCCCCATCAACCCTTATCTCATCACGCAGAACTGAAATCCCTCACCCGATCCTTGACATGGTCACAAGAAACGTTTCAAGGTTTTGAAGGTTTTTTTTTGGAAAGGTTTCGTCCGTCGCTTTAAAAACTGCAGGTTTCGAAAGAATATGGTGTTATCCCACACATTCCAGGTATTGTCATTTTTGTTGCAACTAGGAATTGTAGAATGTGGGATTGTTATTATGGGATTAAGGAGACGATTCACGAAGAAGATATGGATTGGGATTAGAAAGAAAAAGAGATGGGAGAAGAAGAGGTGTAAAGAATAGAAGAAAAGGAGGAAGAGAAGACTAGAAAAAGAAGGGAGGAAGTAGAGGAAGAGGGGAAGAAAGGAGGAGAAGGAGAGGGCCCATGGACTCAAGTTGCTACCACAAATGGATCTACTCAAGGAAAAACAAAAATAAAAATAAAAAAATAAAAAAATGTGAATTTTTTTTTCCCGAAACTTCCTTGGCCAAGAGGTTTCAGGGTTCTTTAGAAACGTTTCGCCTTGAAACCTTTCATATATTTCGAAACACCAAAACGCATTTTTCATAGTCCTTGATCACTTGATATTTGACATGGATTCACAACCCATTGATTTGCTTCTCCGCATGAAGGCATCCATGGACACATAGACAGTTAAAATGGAGGCTATATCTACCTGTCTCGACAAGATGGAGTCGGCACCTCAAGCACCTAGTATTCCGGATCTCAATCTACAAGGGCCGTGCTTCACAGCAAGTATTGGACGATTCCAAGGAAAGTGACAAAACTTTCTGGAGGAGGATTTTTCACTCCTTTGGATGCAAGCAAGATTGTATTGGACGAGCTTCAATCCCAACCCAGCAATCATCATTTTACATCTACACATAGATGGTGGAAGAGACGCCATTCGCATCACCGACGCTCTCCTTCGCGAAGTCCCTCTCCACCGGATTCTTTGCACGGTTCCCGCTCGCTAGACCCAAGAGGAGGACACCCACACAATGTATCCCGTGGACCGACCTGGGGCTATTGCCGACCCACCTCGCCCGGGAGAGTTACCTCTGACCAAGCATGTGCACACAAGCGTACCCGGCACCTTTGGACCCCCCAAACGACAGCCTACGATCCACTCAACCATACTCGTTAGCCCCACGCTTGATATATTGGATAGTGGTATATCATCTATTGGTATATCATGTTTCATGTTCCTTGTATTCCATGATGAGATTTCAATGGACATTTTTGTATCACTCCAATGAGATAGTTTTGTTTTGTTTTGTTTTATTTCATGTTCCATGATGAGATATACCATGGACATTATTGTATCACTTTGGTCTCATAGGCCCATTGGGTCTTTATTGGACGCTTAGTATATCTTTCTTTCTTTCTCTGCCATCATATCACTTCTAGCCGAGGCAGGTATCATCATTACTTGATCATGGCATATCTTACTCTACACCGGATCATCTCCTAATTACATGTACATACACTAGTGTTGATTGTTTTCTTTTTACTATTTCTTTCAATTTTCCATGGCACAAAATATCCATGGTTCCATTGTATCACTTTCGGTCTCATAGAACCTCGGGGTCTTTCGTAGCCGTTAATATTACTTTCTTGGTCTCCTCTCTCTCTCTCTCTCTCTCTCTCTCTCTCTCTCTCTCTCTCTCTCTCTCACATGATTTTATCACCCGCCCGGCGTACATGGATGTACACCTATCACATGGGATACGTTGTGCCATTGGACAGATCCGAACCTCATCACACCAGCTGCGGATTGAGACAGGGCGATATGTGCATCAAATCTTGGATGACCGCATTTGTCAGCTATGCTACCATGAGGCAGAGACAGAGGAACACTACATTTGCCGATGTACAGTCTATTATGAGATCTGAGGGAGATATCACTGCCTCTTCCAAGAGGGTTTTGGGCCGTTACACAGGGTCAGGGAGTTTGAGGATTAGAGATGCCTGGGATTGTTCCTACTTGAGCTCAAGAGACACAGAGAGACCCTCTTGGCAGACAAGAGACCGAGCCATGATGTACCTAGACAGAGGACCCCGACATATTTCTTCGGCACTAGCACCAGCACCAACAACCCAGCCCACACACCTCCTGATACCTCCTCGATTGGGCCATCAGGGCACCCACCACGCTCCTAGGGAGTCACCACTGATAGAGCTATCATCTTATGTCATGCTCGTCGGCCACGCCCACCAGGATCCTGACCACGGCATCCTCACCATCGCCAGATCAGAGCCATTATTACAGGTAAGCTATTTATGATCGGACAATTATTTATAGCAGCATTATCCGCTATATAAGTGAGACTTGGGTTATTATTGTTCATAGAGAATTATTCACTATGCGGTCTGTGATGGACCAAGATTACTGTCGAGAACATTGATTGGAATCGACGGATCACGGACGGCGGTCATGCCTAAGGCCTGGGTAGGCAGGTGTTGGTGGTATGCCAATGCTCACTGGCATGGTTCATGGGGTTGGAGCCTTAGCCTCTGGCTCGGGGGAGGTTTGCAGATGTGAACATACGGCCTACACCCCTCTTAGAAGATCCGTGGGGTTGTAACGATCAGCCACCTCTGCCCCCACCTCCAAATCCCCGCCCCACCACCTCCACCTTCTTCACAAACGGTACGGTCCACCAGGCTATCTATAGACTACGTAATGGCCGGGCTCAAGATCACCAAGGACTCACTACCGAGTATCTCTCACATGCCAATGATACCCTCACACCCCTACTAACCTATATGCTCAATAGAGCCATTTGTGAAGGATTTCCACCCTCTTGGTCCACTCACCCTCACCCCCATCCTCAAAGCCAGAGATCCACTTAATCTTAATAACTACAAACCCAATCATGATTGGCCACACATAGGCCAAACTCTATGGCCTACCCTTGATCACATCTTTACCCTTTGTGCCATCATCGAGGGCAAGGCATGACAGCAAAGGAATTATTGTTGCTTTGTGGATTTCCGCAAAGTTTTTGAAACCGTACCTCGATCCCACCTCCTCCACCGTCTACAGGAGATGCTCTACTATGACCCTCAATTGCCCTTATATAGTGGCTAAAGGCTGGTCAGCTAGTTCGCTGCCCCTCAACAACTACGAAATGGTGTGCCAAGCTGTCCACACTTGTCCCAACCATGGGTGCCTAGTTGTTCGGTGTCCGGCTGCCCAAGATTCCTCCATGAGCCCCTAATCTTTACCTAAAAGGCGGGAGTGATGATAAGAATAATGTCCATGTCGCATCCATAGTTGCCATGAAACGTGTTTCATAAACATTTCTTTCATTTCCCAGAAGTTTCAAAAACGTTTCATACAAAAAGGGGGGGGTACAGGCCCCAGAATTTATATACAAGTTTATAGTATGTTAAAAATATGTTGCCTTCCCTGCAAAACAATATTAAACATGCATCATTTACACATTAAAACATGTTTACAAGCTAAAACTAAAGAATCTCGGAAACCAGTTACAATGGGCACCCAACTGAGCCACTGACCAATTGGCATAAATAAACTGGCAACATCAAGAATCAAGATCTGGATTCCATCATCAATAATGGCAACTACTCAATAATGGCACTCAAAGTGATCACAAAAAGTTTGAATCCTGAACTGATACAAAAAAAGTAAACTGAAGTCTGAAATACACAAAGTAAAGCATGCTGATAGATGCAATCATGCATGACAAACAGTAAACTAGAGGAGCTTGATAGCCCCAAAGACTAGAGTTCTCAATTTGGAGTCGAGGCACTCAATCCTCAACATCCTCGATGTCCTCATCAGTAGTCTCCTCGGTAGACTCAACATCACTCTCAGAAGAGGACGATGTTGCCTCAACTGCCGCACTCGTCAACAAGACCTGAACTGCAATCTTGTGAGAAGACTTGAATGGCGAGGCGTTTCTGCCATTAAAATACAAAAACTTTGTAAGTACCAAGTATAATCATCATTGATCAATGTACTATGTAAATAATACACTTGTCTTTTAGAGTTGTACTCACCAAGTGAGGACTACTAATCCCATACTTATCCCACCATGAGACTGGCTAAAGCTGTCTCTCTCGCATGCATGCAGTCTATCTACCAAATGTGTGGCTTGCATTCCGATACACTAGCCGCTCATCCTCCAAGCGTCTCATGAGCTCCACATTGATAGAATGTGCAACGGAAGAAGGGAAAGTGGAAACACAGGAGAGAGAGAGAGAGAGAGAGAGAGAGAGAGAGAGAGAGGAGGAGGAGAGAGAGAAATCAACCAACCATTATGAGAGAGAGAAAGAGAGAGAGAGAAATGAAATGAAATGAAATGTTATATTAACGTCTTCAAAAGGCCATAATGACCTATGAGACCAAAAGTTACATCATGGTGGATCTGATACAATGTCTGGATTGAAGGGAGGAGCTGTCTTTAGGGTTTTGTCTACAGTAGAGCTGCTGTTTTAGGGTTTTGAACAAAAATTGGCTGCTCTTTTAGGGTTTCGAACAGATTTGGGCTGCTGTTTTAGGGTTTCCTGTACATGTTTTAGGGTTTCGTCTTCAGTAGAGCTGCTGTTTTAGGGTTTCGAACAGATTTGGGCTGCTGTTTTAGGGTTTCCTCTTCTTCGAAATCTGCTGTTTTAGGGTTTTGAACGTAGATTTTGCTGCTGTTTTACAGTTTACAGCAGTCGTTTTGGGGTTTCCTTTTGCTGTTATAGGGTTTTCAGGCTCTGCTCTTAGGGTTTCTAGGGTTTGCAGCTACTGATTTAGGATTTGCAGCTGCTGAATTAGGGTTTGTAGGTGATGTTTTGTGTGCAGTTGAACATAAGCAGCATAAGTTGGCTGGCAAAGCCTATGTATATAAGGGGTTTCATGTTTTCTACAGCGGACATCCTGCTTCGCAGTCAGGTGTTATGTTTGCTGTTCGTTCGCAGTTTCAGCCTTCTCTTGTGATTCAAGATGTTCATGGAAGATTTCTAGTGATACAGATTGTTTGGGATGATACGCCTTTATGGTTGTTAGGGGTGTATGCTCCAAATAATGCTCGTGCACGCCGTTTGCTGTGGAATGACTTGTGTGCTCTTTCAATCTCTCATCTTGGCTTTGTGATGGGAGACTTTAATATGTGTGTCTCCAGGGAGCAAGCCACGTTGTGGTCTTGGTTGCTTGTAGATGACAGGGGTTACACTTATGCCTCACAACAGTTTCAGGGCACTTATGCTAGATTGGATAGGATGTATATTTTACATCAAGATCTCTTTTTGCCAGAGGTTCTTACTATGATGGTTGATCAGCAACACGTTTTCTCGGATCATTGGCCGCTTGTGTTTGAAATGGTCTATCATCCTGTGGATGCATATAAAGGCTTGTTGGGACGCTTGCCTTTGCGCTTAAATCACACTTTTTGGGAGCATGAAGTTTTTGATGTTTATATGCGTCAGTTGATACGACATTTCTCCACAAGAGTGTCCATGGCTGATTATCATGCTTGGCCAGTGTTCCTTAACAACACTCGGAAATTAGCGCGGCATTATGGTCTTGCTAATGCCTCTATACAAAAACAGCATGTGGCTCTTCTTGAGTCGCTTTTAAAGGGCTTGCAGGCGTTCATGTTTACTGACTCTATGGATGCTGAAGTTGTGGATACCATAGAATGGCTGAAAAAGGAGCTATCTAGGGTGCAGGAAGCACAATATAAGGAGCTATCTAGGGTGCAGGAAGCACAATATGTTCGCTTTAAACTACTTGCACGTCTTGATGCTTTGCGGGATGCTAACTGTCAATCTCATCGCTTCTATGATAAGTTGCATCAAAAACATATGCGTGAGAATATTGTTAGGCTGATGGATGCCCAAGGCAACCTTGTTACTCAACCTTCTGAGGTTATTCAGCATTGCATCAGGTTTTATGAAGATTTGCTTGCCCCTCGAGAGGATTTCTCGCCGGCTGTCCTGGCTGCAAGGGAGTCATTGTTTGACTAAGTACAATATCAAGTTGACCCTGATGTGGCGGTTCAGCTTGATGCTCTTGTTACTCAAGGGAAAGTGGAAGCTGTTCTCTCCAAACTTCCCATGGGAAAGAGCCCTGGTTGGGATAGTTTGACAAATGAGTTTTTTCGAAAATATGTTGATCAGCTTGCAGAGCCTTTGGCGCTTATTTGTCAAAGGGTTTGGGATGAGGGATATATACCTGCCGATTGGAAGTTGGGCATACTTCGTTTGTTGCCCAAAGTCCCTTCGCCTACTTCTTTGGCTCAATGGCGCCCGATCTCACTTATGGGTATTATGTATAAAATCTTTACAAAGATTTTTGCCAATCGCTTGCAGAAGGTGCTTCCTACTCTTATTCATCCATATCAATATGGATTTGTGCATGGCAAGAATATTTTGCATAATATTCTTAATGTTCAAATTGGAGTGGATTATGCCAAGGCAAAGAAGCAAGAGATTGTGATGGTGCAGCTGGATCTTGAAAAAGCTTTTGATCATGTCAGCTGGTCTTTCCTTTCTCAGTTAATGACAGCCATGGGCTTTGGTCCCAAAATGGCTAATTTGGTGCATTTACTTGGCTCTGGCTCTATCACGCGGATTATGCTCAATGGAGGACTTTCGGATGGTATTTCTCTCACCCGTTCTCTCCAGCAGGGCTGTCCTCTTAGCCCTCTTTTCTTTGCCATTGCCTCTCATCCTATGTTATCTCGCCTAGATGCTATGGCATCGCATGGTGAAGTGGTTGGTTTGCATCTCCCTCATGGCAAGCAATTGGTTGCTCAAGCCCTTGCGGATGACACTTTTATGTTTCTCAGGGCCGAAAAAGCCAATATAGATCGAGCAATGGAAGCTTGGAATAATTTTGCATTGGCTTCTGGGCTGAAAATAAATTCAACAAAATCAGCCCTCATTGTATGCACGGAATTTGATCTTGAGGCATTAGGGTGGCAAGGCCGTGTGGTGCATACAAGAGACATTGTTCGTCATCTTGGGTATCCGGTGGGTGTGGATGTGGACCCCCAAGCGCTTCTTGCTTGGATTTCTGCTCGGATCTCGGATAAATTTGTATATTGGAAAGCTCAAGGGTGGCCTATGCACGTGAGGGTTAAGGTAGCTCAGGTTATTATGCTTAGCATGATTTCCTATTTTTTGCCTTTGCTACCTTGGACGCACAAATCTCTTCTCCGTTTGGTTGCTCCCATTCGGTTTATGCTGTGGAAGAGGCAAGGAAATATTATGGGTCAAACATGGATAGCTTGGAATCACATTACGACGCCCAAAAGAATGGATGGGGCTCCTTTACTGGATGTCCGCTTGCATATGGTGGCGCGTAGGTGGGCGCTTTTTCACGATGTGTGTTTGCAGGAGCAGCCTTGGGTATTCATGGCTCATGACTTGATTGAGTTGGAGGGATTGTCACATGGACAGACACGTGTGCAGGCTTCATGGTGGGACATTGTGAATGCGGCTCATCCTGTTCGTATTCGCTCATCTCACATTTTATCGTATATTCTCCTTTCTTGGCATGAAGTTCTACTATTGGTTCGGTGGGATCCTGGTCATGAAAGACTACTTTTGAACTCTTTGCAGTTCGAAACATTTGTGGAGTCGCGTGTCATTGTTTGGCCAGACAGAGATGCTTCACGCATACGACTCAACCGCATGGTCAGGTTAGGCTTGGTTAGAATCCGAGATGCTGTGATACCTGGTCGTGACAGGCCATATTCGTTTCGTCGTATTTGGTAGCACTTTGAGGTTCCTCGGACATTTCAGCCACTATGGGTTGACATCATGCATGCAGTTGAGCCTTTTACTCCATTACCTCGGCCATCTGCAGATCAGCCTTGGCTTGATTGGACACTATGTAAATCTGGTGACTTGATATCACTTTCAGCTAACCAGGTCTATCATAAGCTCGTATCAGAGAAAGATTGGGTTTCAGCCAAGGCCAATAAGGTGTGGGGATTGCACAAGTCTAAATCATGGTGGCAGAAAACTCTTATGCGTGGTTGGCAGTCTAAACTCCCTTACCAAGGTAAGGTTTTCATTTAGAGGATGTTGGTGGAAGGGTTACCTACATGGGATCAGCTCAGCCGTCGTAAAATTACATTGGCCTCTTGCTTCTTCTGCACAACATGCACTGAAACAGTTATGCATCTGTTTCATGAGTTGTCCAGTGGCCCGTCAGATTTGGTCTTTTGTCTCTCGCATTTGGGAGGCAGTAGAGAGGTCTATTGTTTCGGCTCATCAGTGGATATTTGGGATTTGTCCTCAAGTCATTACTTCGGATAGTCACCTTGTGATATTCCATTTCCTTAGATGGACAGGACTTTGGCATATTTGGACTACACAGAATGGGTGTTCATCTTTGATTCCTTGTCTGGAATACATGGGCACATTCTACGTATCCGCGGTTTGCTGCTTTGGCAGTTTTCTTCTCTTCTCTCAGCCCAGCTACTGGACGCAGATGTTATTTCGTTATGGTCTATGACGGCTCGGCTGGCTCATCTTTGATGCTTTTATTTTGGATGCTTATTTGGCAAGGAGGCTTTCTTATTAGTGTACAGGTTTGCATGGTCATGATGCTTTAGAGGATCTTTTGTGGGGGTTTTTGGGGCCATAGGTTCTGTGTGAGCCATGTGGCTGATGTACATTTTTTACATATAATATAAAACACCATTTCACGAAAAAAAAAGAGATGGAGAGAAAACACAAGTGAGAACCTGCTCTCAATATCATCATCCAAAGGCATACATGTCCCGAGCAAGAGGGGAGAAAACCTCGTATGTGGGACTGCAGCAAACAATGCTAAGCAAGCAGTGCAGAATGAGGGAGGCAAACCAGCTATATATATGCCCATATGAAGGCAGCCAACTAGGGAAAACGTCCTGCACGACTAGGGAAAAATTCCTAAGACTCCATAAAATGGGAAATAATATGGAAAAACATATGTGAGGGGTGACCAGCCCCTCTAGCTAACATGGTCAGTCCTAGAGGCTAAAATAGGATACCAAACAGGAAGCCACCAAGAAGGGGATGATGTCTAACACCCCCTCTCAGCACCGGATGCTGAGTGAACTCCAAGAAGCCAGAGACGCCGTCCTCGATCAAAGATGAAAGACTGCAGAAATGGGTACCAAGAAAGCTCCACAAGCAAACTCCTCAACAACTCAGCTACAAAAGCAACAGAACAAGCTGCCAAGTACACCGCTCCTCTCGAAGAAAACAAACATATAGGCTGCGACATGCTGCTCCAAATAATGGTTCCAAACCCAAGTGTAAGAACACTCCCTGAAGTCGAATGTCGTGTATCCAACCTGGAGTAGGTATGAAAAACCTCATAACCAACCAAGATCAGATCTTGTATATAATCAATCTTGGGAAAAGCAAGTTGCTCCTCACTGGAACCCTCAAAAGAAAGAGTCAATCTGCTCCAACTCTGTACCAAGATAAATCTTATTTTTATGCATAATTTTTAAATGCAAAAAGAGGAATAGCCAAATGCTGTACAAAAGCGTCCTCTGAAAAGATCGGCATCGCAAGATGCAAAGACTCTGTAGAAAAGATGGGGTCCATCTGCTCAAACTCCGTACCATGAGTTGCCCAATGTTGTACATAAGTACACGCCACATAGGTGGGCATCGCAAGGTGAAAGGACTCCACATCCCCCTCTGAAAAAAGATATCGTCGGACTGGTACGAGCCCAACCTAATTCTGATCCAAATCCAAGAAACTCTCGAAGTACCACTGTGCCCCAGGCACGGTTAGCAACCAAAAATCCAAAGCATCCCACTGCGTCCAAAAAACCATCCTCCAAAACAATAAACCTATCGAACTGGCAGGGGGAGGGGCATCCTCAAAAGCATCACAAAGAGAGGCAGAGGTAGACTCCTCACAATGAGAAAGGGAAGCAGGAATATAAACTGCAGTGGTAACAAAGTCCTCAAAAGCATCACTGATAGCAGAAGACTATTCCATAAGTAGACGCAGATCCCAAGAATTAGCAACAAATAAATGATCCATGTGAAAGGATCACACCTCAAGGGCAAAACACCCTCCTTGTTCTGAAAACACTGCAAAGAACACAGGCTCGAACAAAATAAACTCTGCTCAGGATCTCTGAAAAGATCACTGCTCTCCTCCAAAATCTGTAAACTCCTGTCCCAGAAGAAAGTCTCCACAGAAACAAAACAGCTCCCGAAACTGATCCTCAAGTGAAGTAGCTGGAGAAGGGCCCCCTCTGAGTCTAGAAAACTCCTTTGGGAAGTAAAACACTGCTGTCCAGCAAAAAACAGCACTCCACCACCAACAGAAGGCAAGGAACATGAAGAAACTAGGTAACTGTGTAGGCCAGGAACAAAACACAGGTATAGATGCTCCAAAATCAGCAAAACACTGACTGAAATCAAAAATTCAATATCCTCCTCAAGTACCAAACTACCTCCAAAGCCACAATCCAAACAAGAAACCCCCTCTACAAGTGATCTGTGTCCACTCGAGAAGAAAACACAGCCAAACAGGGGATACAAACCTGAAAATTCAGGCCAACCAGTGTGCACACCTCCTATGAGGAAAAACACTGAAGAGAAGGTACCTTCGGGTCCAACAGACGAAGCCCAAGTGAAGGTAGAGCTACCAGCAAGATCTATTCAGAAAAACGCAGCAACTATGGCTGCAAATCTGAAAACACAGAGGTAGATAGGGCTGAATCTAGAAAAGCAAAAGATATATGGTACCATCAAGTCCTTAGATCAGCAAATAGCATCAGAAACCTGTAGAAGAGAAAAACGCAACAAATATGCTACTGCTGGCCTGTACAAAACAGGCGACCAGCACTAAGGGGGGGTATGAATACTGAGAACTGCTGCAATCTGCTGTAGACAGCCACCTGTAGAAAAACGCAGCAAACTGGGTGCTGCTGCCCTGAAAACAGTGCAAAAAACAGGTGTGAAGGAAGTCTCACAAGGTCAAACCGGCTATGGATGACCACGGGCTGCGGAGAAAAAACACCTAGAAGAGGCAGGCGACCAGTAGCACTTCTGAGAAAAAAACCGCAAATCTGTCCACCTTGCTGAAAACACAAAAAAACACAGGAGGGAGAGGAGGGAACATGCAACACTGAAGATCACCGGCACTCTGATACCATGATAGAATGTGCAACGGAAGAAGGGAAAGTGGAAACACAGAAGAGAGAGAGAGACAGAGAGAGAGAGAGAGAGGAAACACAGGTGAGAACCTGCTCTCAATATCATCATCCAAAGGAATACATGTCCCGAGCAAGAGGGGAGAAAACCTCGTCTGTGAGGGACTGCAGCAAAGAATGCTAAGCAAGCAGTGAAGAATGAGGGAGGCAAGCCAGCTATATATATGCCCATATGAAGGCAGCCGACTAGGGAAAAAGTCCTCCACGACTAGGGAAAAATACCCAAGACTCCATAAAATGGGGAATAATATGGGAAAACATATTTGAGGGGTGACCAACCCCTCTAGCTAACATGGTCAGCCCTAGAGGCTAAAATAGGACAACAAACAGGAAGCCTGCAAGAAGGGGATGATATCTAACACACATCTCCTCTTGTCCATTTCTGAATGTAATCTTGTCCTCCATCTTCCAACTCTTCATTAATATACTGCGCCTCACTATGCCAAAGAGGGTGCAATATGTGGGCAACTGCGTGGATTGGTCTATGGAACCAATCCCACCGATCATTCCAAACCCGTCGAATGTCCTCAACCCTAAAAATTAGCCATGAATGATCAAAGCTCTTAGCTAAAGCCTACGATAAAAGTTACAACAAGAAGGCAACTAGTTGGAAGTTCAGTACCTCTCATCTGTCAAGAGAGTGCATCGGTTAAGAGCCTCTCCAATCTGGTCCATGAACTCATACAAGAGTCCAAGAGTGTTACCCTCCATGTCAGTGATGCGAAGAACACTATAGATTGGTTGAAGAGCACTCAATAAAGCCTATGCCTCCTTCCACCGACGACCTTGCATCACTCTGCGTGCAAAAGCAACTGCCTTCGGGTGCTCATGGTCCTCCCAACTCATCTACTCTTGACAGACCATTGTGCGCATGAGTCCCTGTCGAACTCTCACTACCCTCTCAACCACAATGAACATATATGCAAACCTGGTTTGTGAGGGCTTCAAAAGCTCAAGGTCACTATTGGCACGAAACATTGCCGAGACCTTGGGCCTCTTGGTAACAAACTTCACCAATCCACCTAATCTTGGCAAGATCTTCAATGAGCAAGTCTAGGCTATGGGATGCACATGGAGTCCATACAATCTGCGGGAACTCATCCTCTAGCATCCATCCCATAGAGAGACAACTGCTACCATTGTCAGTGACCACATGCACTATGTTTTGTGGGCCTATCTCCATGATAGCCTCGTGGAGGTGTGATAATATAAACTCTCCTGTCACCACTGTCCCAAGAATAGATGCATCAATGGCACGCAAAAACATAGTGCCCTAGCAAAAGGACACCAAAATATTGTACACATTCCTCTCGCGTATATCTGACCACCCATCACATAACAATGTGCAACCATACTTGCTCCAAGTGGCTTTTAATGGCTCCATCTCCACCTCCACCGCTTGTTGCTCTCTTATGAGCTCTTTAGTGCACAAGGTCTCATAGGAGGGTCCCTCCCACTCACATCCAATGGGGCTAATTGCCCTTATGGCCTTTTTCCATCGTGATGTGCGCACAATGTGAAAAGAAAAAGCGCATTGGATGAAAAGCCTAGTGAGTTCCCTAGTTGCATCTTTAATTGCCTACTTTTGCATGCTTGCTTGAATGCTTGCTCTCTTTAAAGAGGCTCTGGGTGCTATGGACAAAGGGGTTCATGATGCTGTGGGAGTGGAACTACCAGCACCCCCGAATCCTGCTTGGCACTGTGCATCTTCCTCTGAACCCAACCGTGTTCTCTTTGATGCATCACTTGTATCGTCACTAGCCCCAATATCTTCAGGCATAGGCCCACAACCGCGTCCTACCAATGTTTGCAGGCACAAGTTTGCATGCACCAATGCCTTCCCCAACCTATGAAATGGGCCTTAACACGGATTATGGACCCTCCTGAGCAAACCCCACAAAAATTGCATTTCCACTTTTGTGTGGCTAAACCACCATATTTAGATACAAGAATGACATGGACCCACATGGCATCCTTAGTGCGAGGCATCTTAACAAAGGCAGGGCTAGATTGGCACCCTGGCATGAAAATCCCCAAATTTCAAAATCTATGTTTTGTTGCAAAATCGAAGAAAAAAAGGCACATATCAGCACAACCAACCTAAGAGATGGCAGGCACAGAACCTAGGAAGTGCGGGCGGAGCTGGTAGGGGCTGATTTGTGCAAGGTAGGAGCTCCCTTCAAATTGTTTCATAGGCGCATGTAGGCATTTTTTCAAAAAACGGGCTCTGGATGAGAAAAACGCTGATTTCGTATATCTTCCCAAGTGAAATGAAAGAAACATGTTTCAAACGTTTATGAAACGTTTCGTTTCATACAAATACAATGAAACGCGTTTCATTGCAACTATGGTCGCATCATAGATGTAATGCACATGACAATCCCTCCTGCTAAACTTGGAGCACTAGGGCACATGATGCACCAAAGCATGTGCGGCAAGAAGGTTAAAGTTCGAAGAACTTTGTTGTTGGCGAAACGAACGAAGGCCCGTATTTCGAACCAAAATGTCTACGGGCCTCAAGGCGTAACTCAACAGCATAGAGTAAGCCTGCTTTTGGTATTAAGACAAGGGCAAAGCTTGGCGAATCGAAGTTCCTTTCGGGTTAAGCCACTACATGCAACGCTATATAAGTATGCGAGAAGCCATTCGGCAGTGCCGATAAGTATGCAGCCAGACCGATAAGTATGCAGTCGGGACCGTCCCAAACCCCACCCCGATAAGCAGTTGGTTACGATCCTGTTCCGTCATTGGAAAAGGCTATTCTCACCAATTGTTCCCGGTTCACCTCATGAGGTTACTTCCCATTCTTAAGCATGGATTATTATACGATAATCTTTGTTTCTGCTTTCCTACCGAACTGCATGGATTATTATACGACAATCTTTATTTGCTTTTTTTACTGTTGACATGCACCCTTGCTCCACCGATCCTCGAGGTCTTCGGGTCTCGTCTAATGGTAGGCTTTAGAATTGCTACTTGAGCTACTACCTTTGAAACCACTGCATCACTGATAACCTCATCCTCCACCCAGTGAGGCTCTCCTTAAGATCTTCGAGAATTGAATGAGGAACAGCGACCATGCTTGTCTTACCCTCCTCCATATAGGATTCGGAGAAACCCTTGAGCTCTCACATAGGCATCTCAAGCACCTGCCAGTCTTCAAAGAATACAAGTTGTACTGAATAAAACTTGTGCTAGCTCTGACTCCACCGCCACGAACATCGGCACCTCTTCTTCAGGGTCCTTCACCCACCTACTTAGAGAAATGGTCTCATGTGCCACTTCCGATTGTGGAAGCTTGCGGGCATGGCGGGAAACTCCCTGCTACCGAGTCTCAACATCAAGTGAACATTCCTCTTTAGTGACTATCCACGAGCTCTGTCATTGTCTCGGCTACAACTTGTGCTTGGATCTCTCATTGACATTTTGCCAAATTGTACTCCCATATCTTCATGCCACTCAAATTGTTGCATAATGGAGAGCATAAATTTGATCTCGCCCTTCCAAGCCTCTAATCACTGCCAAGGAAAGGATCCTTAACTTGAGAACACACTCCATGTCCTATTGGACGGTGGTTAAACATAGTGCTTGCAGGATTTCATGTAGAAGGTGTCAACTATGCAGCCCTTAGTGGTGCTCAAGCGGCAGTTATTTGAAAAGTCTCCTTTGTTTCAACCTGTAGGCGAGGACAGTACGGATGGTACGTGTATTGCAGGCGTCAGTTGGGGAGCACACAGAGGCGGAGAAGAGTGGCATAGGTGTGCAGAGGCGTTTGAGTACCAACAGTCAGGCGCGCAGGTGAAGATGTCGTGACAGGGAGCCGCCAGAGCAGCAGCACAGAGACGACGGACAGGGAGGCGGAGCCGTCAGAGCACGCAGAGTCGACGGACGGGGCGGCGGCGGCACACAGAGCGACGAGCTAGGCAGATGCGGCGCAAGCAAGCGCAGCTGCGCGAAGGACCTGGCGGCGGCGGAGACCTGCCCAGTATCGCAGCCGGCCGGGCTGGGCGGTGGCGGCTCTCTGCGTAGTAAGAGCGCCGGCAGGGCTGGGCGGCGGCGGAGAGCTGACCACTATCGCAGCCGACCAGGCTGAGCGGCGGCGGCCGACTGGGCTGAGTTTTCGACGGAAATTCGCCGACGGAATTCCACAGTAAGCTCTTATACCAATTGTTGGTGTTGGACTCACACACTCACACACACAAACCTGCACATTAGGGTTAGGTGCAAGATAGAGAAGCTCACACACAGAAAATGAGAGGGGGAGAGAGAGAGAGAGCCAAAAGTGTGGTAGCCACAAAATGCAAGTCAACCCTTGCATGTGTGCCACATCCATATAATATAGAAGTACAAAATATTATATGTAGAGTGTCCTTTCACACTTGATATCCAAGGGGAAAAACCACATGGGAAAAAGTGCCCTTGGTTAAGCCCTGTTCACACATAGCACTACCATAAGTGAGCATATGCCTACAGATGCCGCATAAGCACTTGATTGTTAGTAGTAGGGGTCCATGACAGCACATGGAATTCAAAAGAGCCTTCTTCTTATGAAGAAGCACATCAAGGACAACAAGCACCATCTCATCCTACGTAATGGTTTCCATCCATCCTGAGGTAAGAAGTGAAGAATAGAAACTCTCATATTTCGGGGACAACTGAGCAAGCAGCCGCATCGCCATATCCTCAGTGGAAATCTCCTTCCCGCACCCAAAAATCTCAAATTGCAATGACTCCACTTTGTTGATGTGATCCCGCATGGAAGTAGAGCCAGTGGGTGAAAGCTTCAAAATTTGAAGCCCCACAAAAACTCTCTTCATGGCTGTCTTCCAGTCGTAGATGGCGGAGAGTCTCTTCCAAGCAACATGTGCATGGGTATCCCGTTTGATGTGAGCAATGACTAAGAGTTGAGAGTTGAGAGTTGAGAAGAATGAATGACCGAGCACCAGCATTAAGCCGATCCCATAGAGCAGCTACGTGTGCAAGAGCATCCCTCATATCCTCATCCTCTGCAAGTTGGGCCAAAGGACCGGTCGAGTGATGAACTCCAGAAGATTATAAGTCTCCAAGACTGCTTCCACCATGACTTTCCCGATGTCGTAGTTTGTTCCATCCAGCTTGGCATCTGAAGGAAAAGTTGGAAGAGTGGGTATCTGAACTGCCTGGGGTTGGATGAGTCCCATGATGTACCCCCTCTGAAAAACGCAGCCACCGAAACAGACCAAGAGCTGCTCTCTGCACTTGTGGGAGGGTGGGCGCGAAAGAAAGAGTGGAGAGGAGAAAGAAACGCAGATCTTCCGCTCCACAGAAGAAAACGCACGTTTGAAACACTACGGACAGCCACCAAGTTTGCGTGAAAACATAAAAAATCAGCACCAATCAGCCTCCAATCAGCGATTCCAGATCTAGAGGTCTCTCGGCTCTAATACCATGTCAGAGGGCAACGGAAAGATGTAGATGAATGACAAAAATGCTGAAGCTCCGAGAGAGAGAGAGAGAGATGAGAGAAAACAGCAAAAACATTGATGCACTAATCTCAAGAAAAGAGAGTAGGCGAGGAGTGGACTCCGTACACAGAGGGCTAAAGGTGCTCACCAAAGTGATCAACAAGCATGATCAAAGAATGAATGATAAATGAGGAAGAGGACAGCAAATATATATACTCCAATATGAGCTGGCCGATTGTCTCCCAATGTCCTACACGACCTGAAAACTCCATAAAATGGGTGGGCAACCAACATCAAAGGCCCATAAAATAGGGGGAAAATGTGGGGAAAAATATGGAGAATGCATGAGCATAGAAATGGCCCCCGTAAACACCAGAAAAGCCACCAACAGGAGATAATATATGCTAACATCGGCAGCCTCCAAACAATAGTCGGCAACCAACAGGGGACTCGGTCAAGGCCAAGCGCCAATGTGAAGGCCAGCAGTAAGGGATAAGCATGGAAATAAGTGCAGCAATTAAAGGAATATTTTATGAGAATACGTGAATATGAAGCGGAAACAAGTAGAGATCAAACAACAGAAAGTAGACAACCAAGATCTGAAATGTATTGAATGAATTATGAATGAACGATGTCCATGCTTATATAGATATCTGTAGAGCCAATCGGCCTATAGAGCTGAGGACAAATGTCCACAACTGATAAAAATGCCTAAAATAGTTGAAAAAATATGGGAAAAATCCCTAATTATATTAGATAAATATCTGGATAAAAAGTGGCATGAATGGAGTAAAATGGGTTGAAGATGAGTGTCATGTGCATCACAGATGCCATGGACATTCTCAGGGCTAGATCCAGAAAAGGCAACCAGATAAAGAGTATGAACCCAGTAGAAGAACCAGGATGATGGAGCACAGAGCACAGAGCACAGAGCACCTTTGCAGTGTAGACTGAAGCAAGGCTTGGAGAAGAACCAAAGGGATGCTGTCGGCTGCTCACAGAACCAGTCGGCTGAATCAGAGGACATGGGCAGCATCAGGCGCATCATGGACAAGTTTATCATCAGTCGGCGGGCAGCGCTGAATATTAGTATGGACATGGAACTGGCAGCAGTCGGCCAGCATAAAGGGGGTCAAAGACCCATATAAAAAGGCCCAAGTGCTCATTGTTTCAATCATTCAGCCCACTAGGGGTTTGAGTCATTAGGAGTCCTAGTCTAGGGCAGAATTTTGGGTGTTTTACCACCTTTTCAAGAAGGCAGCCAAGGGCTGCAGATATGTACCCTTTTTGTACCATAATATATACTGAATTTCCAGCACTTCTCTCTCTCTCTCTCTACTCTCTCTCTACCTGCGTTTTTGCATCAGATGGTGCGTTTTTGCATCAGAAGGTTTTCAAGAGTGTTTAGGGCTGAAAGAAGACCCCCAGAGCTTCCGCACGTTACATTGGTATCAGAGCATCAGGCTCAGCCAAGCTAAATACTGAATCAGTCCCATATGATGGTGTACATGTCCAAGGTACAGGAAAGTACACGGATTCGAAGCCCAAGGCAAGAACACAGAGCGGGAAGAACTCCCAGGAGGTCTGTTGGTGGTGTTCCACAGTGCCAGATGGGGATGGCAGTTCCGTGAGCCAGATAGGTTCTCAAGTAACGGTCCCAAGGGAGGTTGATCCTCCAAGGGTGATGTGAGAGTGCCAGAATCAGTTCCAGGAATGAAGACCAAGACGGTGTTCAGAGTCAGGGCAGGAATGGATTGTGGACTAGAGGAAGACCAGATGCATAGATCTTCATCAGAGACAGTGGTTTGGAGAACACGCCGGGATTTCAGAGAAAAAGGTTTGCCAGGGATGGATGATGACAGAGGGACTTCGGGACAGGATTGGGATGATGACAGTCATCCAAGAGCAGGTTGGATTCCCGTCATCAAGTTTAGCAGAGGGGGATGTCATGTGCATCACAGATGCCATGGACATTCTCAGGGCTAGATCCAGAAAAGGCAACCAGATAAAGAGTATGAACCCAGTAGAAGAACCAGGATGATGGAGCACAGAGCACAGAGCACCTTTGCAGTGTAGACTGAAGCAAGGCTTGGAGAAGAACCAAAGGGATGCTGTCGACTGCTCACAGAACCAGTCGGCTGAATCAGAGGACATGGGCAGCATCAGGCGCATCATGGACAAGTTTATCATCAGTCGGGCAGCGCTGAATATTAGTATGGACATGGAACTAGCCGACCAGCAGTCGGCCAGCATAAAGGGGGTCAAAGACCCATATAAAAAGGCCCAAGTGCTCATTGTTTCAATCATTCAGCCCACTAGGGGTTTGAGTCCTAGTCTAGGGCAGAATTTTGGGTGTTTTACCACCTTTTCAAGAAGGCAGCCAAGGGCTGCAGATATGTACCCTTTTTGTACCATAGTATATACTGAATTTCCAGCACTTCTCTCTCTCTCTCTCTACTCTCTCTCTACCTGCGTTTTTGCATCAGATGGTGCGTTTTTGCATCAGAAGGTTTTCAAGAGTGTTTAGGGCTGAAAGAAGACCCCCAGAGCTTCTGCACGTTACAATGAGTCATGACATGTCCAACACCTCCTCTCAGCTCCAACACGCGGGCCCGACTCCCATACAAGTAAGGAGTTGATCAATAGTATCTCGAGGAAGAGGTTTGGTGAAGAGATTAGCAAGGTTGTCCTAAGAAGGACAATACTCCAGTGAAATGATGCCGTCGGCCACTAGCTCATGAACGAAGTGAAAGTGGACCTCGGTCCTACCATGGGAGGATGAAGTTCGGGCCAACGCTCAGGCACTCTGGCTATGAATGAGAATACGGACTGGATAATCCGAGAGTACATCAAGATTGTTCAACATCTCGAACAACCATAACAGCTCACAACATGTATCCAGACAAACACGGTACTCAGCCTCAATAGAAGATAATGAAACTGTATTCTGCTTCTTGGATCTCCAGGAAATAAGACCGGAACCAAGAGTAAAGCAATAACCACAAGTGGATCGTCGAGTATCCTGATCACCTGCCCATTTCTTGCAGTGTCAGTGTTCTCAATCAATTTTCTTTCGCTCCTCCACATTCTCATTGGCAGGCCGCTCTAAGGGTTCTCTCATACTTATCACAGTATCCAACAAGCTCAGTGCCTCCTCTGAAAGAGAGACCATAGTCCAAGGTACCAGATAAGTATCAGAGAACCCTCAGAGCGGCTTGCCAATGAGAATGTCGAGAAGCAGAAGAAAACCGACTGAGAACACTGACACCGTAAGAAATGCCGAGCCTAGTGTAAGTCAAATAAGTAAGAGAACCAACAAGCCTCTGGTACTGTGTACTGTCCTCGAAGAGGGGAGAGGAGAGGGATCATCATGGGAGATCTTGGAGTTAGGATCCATCAGACGAGAAATTGGATGGCACTCAATCATCCCAAATGTCTCCAAATGTAACATGTAGAAGCTTCGAAGAAGATCGGTAACTTCAATGCTAAGAAATCAGCACTCTTTTCGCGACGAAATTAACGCACAAACTGAATGAAGATGTGCAAGAGAGAGAGAGAGAGAGAGAGAGAGAGAGAGAGAGAGGACACAGTATTGGGTCCCAAATACCCTCTGTAGGCCCCCACCACGGATGGTGTATTTGCTTTATTAGAATGATGTGAATCTGAAAAGAAAATATAGAAATCCTTGACCTTTCTTGGCTGAGAAAATCCCTGCCCTTGACCTGCAGTCCTTCACCCCTTTACTTAGCACCTTCTTGGCTTGTCTAGCCCTTTTTTGCTTAAGCTCTTGGTGAGAAATGAGATGAACTAATGGGATTGTTGGCTCACTATTTATACTACTCTATCAACAGCAGTCGGCCAGCATTAATTCAGGCAGCCAGCAATAAATGTCCCACAACTGAGTACTTCAACATTTAATGCTGAAAAAATCAAATAAATTCCAGCGCTTCTTTCCCTTGTTGGCTGGGTATCATGCGCATGCTTCTACATGGGCTGGGCACTGATTTGCAAACAGTCTGGGGGCTGGGCAGCCTGTATGGGCTGCCCCCATACCTGCCCTACAGCCACACAAAGGCTACATCTCTTGAATGTTTGCCCTTAGCCTGCCCCAAGGGCTATCCTACAGCCCCTCCATGGCTGGTGGGTTCAGCCAAGGCCTTCCTAGCCCTCATAGGGGTGGTTTCACACTATCTCCATGCCCACACAAAGACCCGGGGTAGCCCTATGGGCTGGCCCCTTGTTCTAAAAGCAAGCCCTAACTAACTACTCAATGATTTGGCATCCGGTACCATACCAGATACACAGAACCACTGACATCATTCCAGAGGGAGACTCACAGCGCGGACTGGCACTGTTTCGTGTGCAGGACAGTGCACACGAAACCTTGGACTCCTCTGCAGGACAATGCACACCTGACCTCGGACGACTGGGATGGATCCCTGGCTGACTCGTCCCGGACTGGGCTCACATGGGACCAGTTCACCATCCCAGGTCCTGCACCTTCTGTACAGATATGTCTACATGGCATCCAAGTGCGGGATGCATGTTACATCCCCTTCTGCTTAACTTGACGGAAGCTGCATAGCCTCCAAATAATCTGTAAGACATATTCCATAAGGTTAGCCCAGGTGGTGTAATTAGACCCATTAAAACGAGTCTTTTCTGTAAAAGCATTTTTGGCCATAGATACATGGAGGAAAGGAGATGGTGGGGTCCAAGATGGCTGGTACCCATATTCGGAGAGTAGAGAGTTAGGTGTCACTCCAGAATAACCACTAATACCCAACATAGGTGAAGGACCTAGCTAGAGTACTCCATAAGATGAAATATAAGGTTGGGCACTTGGCTGAGGCACAAATCCTTGGATAGGCACACGAGCTCATACGGGTATAGTGCCTGTGATGGGTTGATAAACTACATGATACCCCAGAATGCTGGGTGGCGACACAGTGCCGGTGGGCATAGTGCCAAGAGATCCCTATGTTGGGTAAAATGCGTACGCAGGTCCCTGTGGAGGTGCAGTCGGTAATGGCTGCATGCCAATGCCAGCAGGAAGAAAAATGGGTTAGGTGGAAGGGTTTTGTGCTTGAGGTAGTGCAATATTTCAACACACATTAGAAGCAAAAATAGAAGGTAAACCAGAAGAGAAAACAGTGTTACCTCCTTGTACACCAGTAGTCTGACAGCGTATGCTACCCTAGACCCTCCTCTATTCACGCTCACATCTCTCCAGGATCATGGGTAGTAGTTGGTACTACATACTGAACCTGTGCTGCAGTGGTACACCCAGGTAGTATTAGGCACTCAATGGTACATACAAACCTGACACGGTCTCCGATCAAGTTGATGACAATGGATCTCCAGGCGACCATGAAGGTACCTGTCCTCCCTAAGAGAATGACCCAAATCGAAGTCCAGGCTGTCGGCTAGATTGGGCACTAGGACTCTCCAAATAAGGCTCGATACCAAGTTCCAGTATTGGCACATTGGCTGTAGGCGTGTATCATCCTCCGGAAGTGAAGTCTAGTAGGCTCAAAAAGGAAAGTCGTGATGCCAAAGGTGTAGAAGGTGAGCTGTTGTGGCTGCACAAGAGCAAAGCGCCAATGCTGAATCAAGGACAAAGCACCGATGCAAGATCTTGGATGAAGATGGTGCAGAGGGCCACATTGCTGATGATGTCAATTGATGAATGAGGGGCAACGAGCTTTATATAGCGCTGGCCCCCCACAAAGCCAGGTTGGTTGGCCCTGTCGGGCAGCCTGTCCAACCTCGACAAAAAGCCATTTTAGGCCTTTAATGAGGGTCTTCTTGGGCCCTTATTGAGGGCCTTTTTGGGCCCTTATTGAGGGCCTTTTTGGGCCCTATTTGCCACCCCTTTTGGGCCCGTTTGCCATCCCTTTTGGGCCTAATAGTCACACAATGTGTACTTGCTTCACTGTGTGTGAGTGTGTGCTGTGCCAACCCTTACTATCTGTCAGCAACAACATACTTGGCCAACAGAAATGCCCTTCTTGTCGTTGCATAAAGGAAACAGTGATGCATCTTCTTTGGTCTAGTCTAGAGACCAAAAGTTGATTTAATTGGTGTACTCTCTTTCGAGATGAAATTTCCATGTACATTATTGAAATATGATCGATTGTATAGCAACTTCCTTAGTGGTAGCCTCATCAATGGAAAGTAGGAATTGGATGCTACATCCCTAATAACGGAAGATCATGTGGTTACTGGAGTCAGGATCCTGTGCATAAACACTCCATTAACCTCAAAAGAATGGTCCCAAGCCCACCCGCAATCTTTTCACTTCACGAAAAATGTTTAAAGTATTGGAATGTAATCATTGTCTAGAATGAAAAAGATTTCCGACCAGGACATGAGTCCAATAGTACCACCTACTGGTAAGAATACTCCTTCGACAAATTCACATTCTCTTAAACTCAGATTCCTAGGGTATTCCTTCTCTATATTTTTTTTGGTTTTTGAAAGGTGGCTTTCTAGATTGGAACATGCATGACCCTTTCTAATCAAGACTAGATATTGGGCTTTGTGGACAATATGGCATGCAAGAAATCAGTTGGTTTTTCATTCCGTAAGGATTGCACGCGATTACTTCTTTCATCAATCCTTTCGTCAGTGTTTGTTTGACAGCATCCATCCGCATCAGATCGATGATGGCCAGTTGGCTTTGTTCTTCGACTGTTTTTAACTTTTGTGTGTTCTTCAATGACGGCGGCTTCCTTTGAACAGTGAAGCAATAGAATATAGCTTTTTACAAGTGTGTGTGGGGGTCTGCGTGTGAGAGAGAGAGAGAGAGAGAGACAGACAGACAGACAGACAGACAGACAGATAAGAGAGAGAGAGTGTGTGTGTTGAGAGGGCAGCCGTACCTCACAAAACATTGTGTATTTGCATTTGTCACATTGAACCTCGGGTGAGGTCTCTGATAAATCTTTACAGCAAGCATGGCAAGCCGCTGTCCGATACGTGGAACGTAAGACAAAAGCTAAGGCCTGTTCTGATATGACCAGCTCCCCAGCCTTTATTTCCCTACAAAAGTGCCACTTTCATAAGTGAAAAGGAGTCAGGAAGATAAGCGCCGTATGGTGTTTCGTACCTGGTGGCGATGGCGCATCGACCACGTCGGGGCCTGGTTACTATCTTCCAAGGGTAGTGGGCCTCCACGCACCCCTGAGACGGGAGAGAAGTGTTGCTGGCTAGCACGTGAAGGGAGGCGGAGGAGCTGCCCTTGCTCTTACTCTTCTTCTTCTTCTTCCGCTTCTTCCTGGCTTCATCAGTAAGTGGTGATGTTGGTGACTGAACGCCCTCGAGAGGAGGGCCGGAGTCCAGACAGAGGTGAGAGAGGCCGTCTTCCATCACTAAGCTGCGTCTTTGATTTTTAACCCGCTGGGTACTGCACTTGCTCTATAGTAATATATATAGTACATTTAATTCTTCTTTATGACACGTGTATGTTCAACACATATGTTTAATTCTTCTTTAATTAAAAAAGACTTAAATTCTTTTTCACGGCTCAAATTTGAGAAAACTGTTTCCCATTAAAAAGTACTTAAATAATATCAATGCTATAAAAAACCCAATTTTTAATGTATTTTTCACGGCTCAATTTTTTTGGAAAAGCAGTCTTGAAATTAATGACCAAGATTTTTAGGATTTCAGTCTCACAGATTTTTAGATTTGCACAACTTTGAAGGAAAAACCAACCTCTCCTTGTTTTGATTGGTAGCTCTAAAAAAAAATCTTACACTATTAAATATTATTTCTCCTTTGCTTTTTTTTCACATCAATTTTGTTCTCTTACTTGCTTTTTTTGTATTTTAAATGCATATATGGGGAGCTGATCTAGGAAGAAGAAGCCCATAATTTTGAGAAATAAGAAAAGGATATCTAAGGAGAAGCAGCCAATAAGAGTAAGGAAGTAGCGACTTGGGAGGTTTGGTTATTAAAGAGTTGTGCACACAAGAGTCCAACAAGATGATGGTGAAGAGGCAATAATCATGCCACCAATGGCATGCCTAAGATAAGCTAAGACAATTTTAGTGTCTTGTATCCCAAGGTTATGCTTGCCCTAGCTTGGCAACCTCCCACACTTATGAACAAAAGAGGCAAACTATTGTCATAATATTCATCTTACTAGCCCTCCAACCCTACATATGAAGAAGAACCTTCTACAACCTAATAGTGAACCTCTCCAAATTGCCATGCAAGCTTGATATGTGAGAAAGGAAGGGCATGTTTCGATTTTATAAGTTATGGTGAGAAAAGAAGAGCATGTTCCGAAGTTATGGGGAGAAATTATACAAGCACTTCACAATACTTTTATCTAGCTTACTAACAAGTTTTGGGGACAAATTATACAAGCACTTCACAATACTTTTGCCTAGCATACTAATAAGTTTTTCATGTGATAAGAAAATACCATTAGCCATGTAATTATCATGGCCAAGTTTTTTATGTGTGACAAGAAGAACTTGGTGATCAATTTAGAGATGTTAGCGGGTTTATTCCGCTCTTGTTTAGGCCCTTGTGCAGGCTGAGATGATGTTGGGGGCATGATGCCATCAGCTACCCAACACCCTCCCTATTTCCATGGCTATCCTTAACATTTTAGGGGTTAGCCCTACCATGGTTGGAGCGGGTGTGCTAGTTGGGGAATAATAGGTGGGAGGAGCTGGGCTGGGTGGATAATAGACCATGGGGGGTCCTTGTCTCATGGGAGGATTGGGATGTGCTTCATATGGCCCCATATGGTATCCTCGGTAAGCTTCTCGAGGCAGGTATTGTTGGTACATTGGTGCCTCAGGCTGATATGACGGGACCGGACATGCCCTCTCTCTCTTCTGGTATGATGTCTCAGGCCCTAGGAGAGCTGGTTCTTTTCCTAGGTTTAGCACAAGTCTCTGGGGTTGGTATGAATCGGCCATTCGTGAGGCAGGCATGGCATGAATTGGCCATTCCTGAGGCGGGCATGGCCCTCCAGACGGTGGATGAGTCTGGGTTTGGTTACTTTAACTTTGGTCTATCTCCATTCTAGGATCTTGAGGCGGCGTGGGCTCTCTTTCAGGTTGGTTTTCCATACCTCTATCCATGGGATGTGGCTTGTCTAACTGTGCGTTTTCCATGATAAAATTCCATAATCTCGAAGCAAGGTTTCTCTATGAATGGGTAGGGGATGTAGGGTCTTGCTACAGGATAGGTGGTTTGTCCATACACTAAGTCTCTAGTCCTCCTGTCTCTAGGTCACGAGTAACTCGTCATGTGCTGCTCGGATGATCTTCACTCTCATTGGTGCTGTTAAAGACAAACACTGTTTGGTACCAAGCTGTGTTGACCAATGGGTCTAATCTTATGAGCGAGGAGCATCAGGAGAGTTTATATCGTCGAATAGAGGGTTGTTTCGCACCAATTTTCCTGAGCGTAGGTGCATGAATGTGTGGAATAGTAGTGCTAGACAACCCTATGGATAATCTCTTTGTCTGTTTTTTTATTTGGGAATGGGATGGCCATATGCTTTCAAGAAGGTACATGCATACACTTAGAAGAGGACAGGGGCGTTCACTTCCCAGCAAGGGAATGGAACAAGTTGACACGAACGTACGCTTCCAAGAAGACACGGGCATGGCTACAGGAAGGGTACGAGCGTGCACTTGTGGAAGATGAAGGAACAGAAGTATGTTCCAGATGGTACGTGTGTACGCTTGCAAAAATGGAAGGCACGGGCGTGGCAGAGCAGAAGGAATAGGCATATGCTCAGTTATGGCAAGGAAGAAGGAACAGGCATGGCTTTAGGGAAGGAACGACCATATGCTCCAAATGGTACAAGCGTAGACTTTGAATGGAACAGTCGTACGCTTGTCAGTTCAGAGAGATTTTTAATGGTGCAAGTGCTAATAGCCACCCACTGAGATTCCCTGATAGTATAGTTGTATTGCTTGTTTAATGTTGTTTATGCTTAATTAATGTAGTTTATTCTTTTTTAAATGCCTTCTACACAATTTAATGCTAGAGATACCAGAAGATATGCGCTGGAGAATGAAAGGTGCATGGCAAAGTTGCCACGGCCGTGGCACTAAGAAGGGTACAACCGTACACTTCTCAGAGAAACTAGACCAAAGTGAAAAATTTGCCTCTTCTCCTCCTCAGATTTCTCATGATTCATGTACTTCTCGAGTTTTTTTTTTGTTTTTGTTTTTGTAGGAGGTTAGAGCTAGTCTCTAGCTACCGAATGATGCGTAGAATGCCTAAGAAAACCTAATTAACTGAGAATGATTAGAGGATTAAGCTAATTGTGCAAAACTTAACAAATGTTGAACGAAACCAAAAATTGCATGAATCTCAAGAGTAAAGATTAAGCACTTACTTGTGCCTCCCCGATGAATACTTTGACGCTCGTCATGCTCCATTAATCTCCATTGCTCCATGGTAAGTGTAAACAAAATCAAACAATAAGAAATCAACACGCAACCACCGGTGGATTTGCACTCCAACCAAGCAATGTGATGGCTGGTGAGTGAAATGTATGGAGGACCCTAAGCTAAATGCTTATCCCCGGCAACAGCGGTGCCAAAGATGTTAACCAAAACATACTACCTTACATAAGAGAGGGAGAGAAGAAGAGAATGATGCCATGCAAGGGTCAATTCGGAGACTTGTATTTAGCCAACCCTAATGAGGGTTAGCTCCCCTATGTGGCTAGGGGCTCACTCCACCACCACTTGTGTCACCCAAGTGGAGATCCACAAGATAGGTAGGTAATGAGCAAGGAAGAAGGGAGCTATGGAAATCTCTACCTCCACTCAATGCCATTGTGCATGCAAGAGGGATATTGAGAGGAAGACAAGAGAATGGAGAAGAGAAGAGAAGCTAGACTAACACCATCCACTCTATGCGTACACAACAATCAAGTAAACAAGCATTCACAAACACAAGCATGCAGCCCCATAAGCACTAGAGAGAGAGAGAGAGAGAGAGAGAGAGAGAGAGAGAGAGAGAGAGAACAAGACTCAATTGTAACAAATGGGATTGTCTCCTTTTCATATTCCATAAAATTATTTATATACATGAGCTCACTTTTTACAATGGCCAGCCATCCATTTATAATCGGCGGAGGCCCAAAATTGGCTTCCTAGCTTTATGAATATCTAGCTTTATGAATATCCATTTATAATCGGAGGCCCAAAATTGGCTTCCTAGCTTTATGAATATCTAGCTCATTCCTATGATGACCGGAATCACACAGCTCGGTCATCCCATATATCTTTTACCATAAGTGCTTAGTGCAGTTTTAAAATGGGAGACTATAAGAAGCGTAGACTCACTTGAAAAAGGATGTTAACTAGAGTGGTTAACACACTAGCAAATGGAGCTGCTACCAGCCCCTTCTCCCACCCACAGCCTCCTCTGGTTGAAAGCATATGGGGGAAACTGCATGTATACTAGAGAAGTACATCATCTTGGTTCTTCCAAGCCAGAAGCACCGTGGGAGCCCTATATGAGGTACTGGAAGTATATGTATCACTGTTGTGTGTTGTGTCTTTGCCCTTGTTCTAAGATGAAGACTTGCCCTTGGTCTTGTCCTTCTTCTTGGACAAACGATCCTTGGACAGATGCCCTCTCTTCCCACATGAGAAGCAATGACTCCAACCTTTCTTCTCAACTGAAGTAAGTGCTTGATCGTAACTGTTAAGAGACACCTTGATCTTCTTCTCTGAGAAACGAGGATGGACTCTTCTTCTAAGAGAAGGGAGCTAAGGTCATTAAAATCCAACTGAGTGGTTGTGACCTTGCACAACAAAGCTCGAGAAACCACATCATACTCCAAGGGAATCTTGATGAGGATAAGTGCAGCCAATTGAGGAGTGGACAAAGCAGCACCCATTACCAATAAAACTGGTCATGGATAACTTTGGCCTTCATGTGAGAAACGACTGCATAGAACTACATGAAATAACAAACCGTAGAGTTGTCCTTGCAAAGTAACTACCCTCATGGACGAATCTTGAGCAAAGAGATCCTCCAATTTAAACCATACTTGATGAGCACTGGTAAGAGTTTGCATGGCCGGTGAGACCTCCTTTGTGATGGTCCACACAAGCAAGCACTAAATGCGCCCTTGAATCACGATTCTCCCAGCCTTGTAATTCCGTAAGGAATTCGTCCTTAATCCTGGGTCTACCTCCTTGAGTTTTGAGGACACTCGAGCTTAATCCCCCCCTTTTTTTGGGGGGCTCAATTTGTTTTTGGCAATCATTGGCAAGGTTACATGTGATTTTTGTTAGTGGGGACACTAAGAGATGTTAATAATGGGAGAGAAGAGAGAGAATGATCCAAAGGAACATAGACTTAATCAACAGAACGAGATGGTGATTCTTAGTTCTTCATTTGATTTTTGAAGCAACATTCATCATTTGAAGTAATTGGCTTTTGATGATGTCCCTTTGTATGGCAGGATTCTTGTCAAATGTTGTTGAGAAGGACCTGTACCTGCTTTCTTCTGCCTATGTGTTTTTTTAATTTTTTTATGTATATTTAAGTGCTCATATGAAGTAGATTTACATGAAGTACAAGAATTGAGTCATATAGACTCTTTTTGAATTGCTTTGTGTTGAGGATTGAAAAATTTACGTCGACTTGTGAGGCTAATATAGATATCTTCAGTAAGGATTGAAGATCATTGATTTGTGATGATGAAGATTGTAGCATCGTTTGGAGAGGTTTGTAATTTGAAGAAAAATTCTAGGCAATGGGTTGTACCATTGACTAGGCTTTCGCCCACCATGGCCCCCCCATCCAAGGATGTACCTGGAAGTTGTTGATGGTGAGGTTTTGGTGAAAATGTTCTCCAGTGCATGAGTATGGATATGTACTCATGGAGCAGCTGCTACATTAATTTAGCCAAAAGAATAGTAAGCAATAAGGTTAACAATTATATATTGGCTATTGCATGATATGTCTAAATCCGTGATGGGAATTAAATCGTGAAAGTGTAGGTTCTTAAGTTGTGAGATGGAACTCCGTGAATTTATAGGTTTTTTTTGGTTGATTTTATGGGTCATCTAGATCATGATTTGCAAGCAACAGCTTCTTGTGCGCTCATTTCTCACTTCTAGAGGGGTGACAAGAGCATTGTTATTTTGTTCTTGATGTGCTCCTAAGTCTCCATATTTGTTCTTGAATTTGTTGGCTGAAATGATGTCGAGGCAGTAGGGGAAGACTACTGATTGTTTGCTTGAACATACAAGCTCTTGTGTTGGTGCTGAATGCACGAGAGTGGTTGAGTGATTTGCTTGCTGTTTCTTGGGCCTCCATTGTTGTCGAACTTTAGGTGAAGTTGTTGGGGTTGAAGTCGGTGGTGAGATTTTCTTCATATTGTTCGATTTTGGCAACCATATGATGGAATTACCATCATAGTATCCTTGTTGTTGAAGTATATGCATAGGCACCCATCTTTGACCAACACTGTAATTTGGTGGCCGGTGTGCTTAGTGTTGAGGCTTTTTTCTTTGTGCAAGCTTAGGGGACTTTGTGATGCGCTTGGGGACCCAAGCTTTGGTATTTCTTTGGTAGTACCCTTGTGTTTGCAGCAGTGTTTTTGGTACCCACAGCATAGGTGGAGTTCTTTGAGAAACTCGCATAGGCTTTTGTGGACGGTGTTGTGGAGTACTCTTCTTCTTCCTTGGCTTTTGAGTGCTACGTTGAGGAAGAGGTTTTGACTATCGAGACACCCAAATTTGATTGGCACCTTCATAGTAGCCTTGAGCTACAAGTAGATGCTTCTCCACCCACATTTTGATATTATTAAGATATCATGATTGTGGGAGTCTTGGTGGAGTTTTCTTTAGGGTTGATGTGGAAGGTTTGGGGCCCTCCTTGACTTTGGCTGGTGCTGAGGCTGTAGGTTTGAGACTCATGGTTGGGCACTATTGATCATGATGAGGTTAGAGTCTTTTGTGGAGTGACTGTCATGAGATGAGGCCTTTGAGCATGTGGTTATCTCCTTTGATGGGGTTTGTCAATGAAGATGCATAGGATCTGGGGCCTTTCCTTTGAGTTCCCTATTAGAGATAGATGGTTGGTGGGCTCTGGAAACTTCTTCATGAATAGTTGCTGATTGCGAGGTTTTGGCATCGGACTTCATAGGTGAGGATGGGGTTGAAGGAGATGCTTTATCGAAGTCGGTCATTGATGCAGATGGTAGGTCATTGTGTAGAGGGGCTTTTGTAAAAGAGGCTTGTTTTTGCGTTCAACATCATAGATATCCATTAAAGTTGGATCCTCTTCCTGGCAGTATGGTATTGTCAACTTTTTTTCATTGACCATCATGATGACTGTATCGCTAGAGCAAAGCACATTCGTGCTTGGGCAGCAACAATCCATTTATGCCCCAAGATTAAATCTGCTTCCAACACATACTCAACCACAAAAAGCTTGCAAGTAAGGAGGTTAGTTTCAATATACATTGTATGTTCAAAGTACCCCATACATGGCATGTTCAAGTCTCGTGTAAAGGTAATCCTTTTAGGATGTGCCGTGAGTGTTGGTTGACCTAACAAATCCCATAGCTTGAGAGTCATGAGATTGTGTTCTCGTGTTGGGTAAAGCTGTGCTTGAGCTGTGGTGATTTTATTTTGAAATTTCCAATCCCACCAAAATCCTAGAGATCTTTTTACCAAGATATGTTGGAAGTTCTTACTCCTGCAAGGTTTCTTCCTCCCGTAATAATAGCAATTGTACATTGCCTGTGCAAGAGTGTTCAAGGTGATTGTTTGCATAGATTCATCTAGTGAATACAATGATTCACCTATCCAAGTTCCACCAAGGATGACATCATATTCAAGGGAATCTAAGGTAACATGGAATGTAAATTCCATATCGCCACCATCGATTGTTTGAGTAGTATTTCTAAAGTAACATGGAACTTCAATGTTTTGTCCATTGGCTCCTCTTGCAAGACTATTGCTTGCAGGGATGAGTTTAGGTTGTCCCAACAATGACACCCAAGTGTCTATTGTCACAATGTTATGACTTACTAGAGGGCTAATGAATGCGCGTTTGCGCTTAACATCATTGCCTGTAGGGAAATCCAACCATACCATGATAGAATCTTCCAAAGGAACCATGAGTGTTTCGGTTATTGTTTCAGCTTTAGATCCTGTGTCTTTTTCATATTCCCCTTCACTTTCATCCTCTGTTTGGGTCTTAGCTTTTTCAAGAGTACCCAATGCGTACATTGGCACACTTGGCCCTCTCACAATTCTTAATGAGGGTTGTTTGGAAACTTGCAAATCCTCACAGTCCTGTTTTATGGAGTTTGTTATGTCCTTGTATAACTCAGGTTAAGCCATTAAAGGTGCAAGTGTTGATGTGATGCTCGCTTTATCATGAGAGAAGAGCATTCCTCCGAATGAGGTTTTGAGAGACCGTTTTAATCTTGTAAAGGAATTATCGAATTCCTTACGTGCTTTCTCAAGCCTATAGTTCATATAGTCTGTTTCAAATGACTCTTCTGTAGAGAGTATGTCTTCCTCGTGAAAGGAAAAGCGGTACTCCTCTAGGCTTTGTATCTTGGTTACTCTTTTAAGATTGGCATTATGAGGCTCAATCACAACCGGTGACCCTGTAAGACATTCAACCAGGCTAAGCATGCTCTCCGGAGCTTGCTTTTTGCGTTCCGCATATGTCATGTGATTATCATTATCCATTTGGGGTGGTTGGGTGGGTTCTAGTTTCTTGATTGGTCTATGTGGTGCACTGAGCGAAGAGTAAGAACTTGTTTTATCCTCACTTAGCGATGTACTAGAACTTGTTTCATTCTCTGACTTTCTTTGGTTTGTCAGTTTTTCATTATGTTTACCCATGCGCGACGAGATCGAATTTTCTTTTAAGTTTTGGTATCCTATGTCGTACATATGGGTGTTGAGGTTTGTGTGGTGGTCTTTGATGTGGATGCTTCTGCATCCTGTATAGCTTTTGGCTCTTTCGTGTTTATGTCCTCTTTTGGGTTTATATTGACTACAGGCTCCTTTTCCCTGTCTTTTAATTCGACCTTGGTTTCAACAATTTGTTGTCCTTTGTTTTTCTTGGTTTTAGAAGTTTTTGCTCCTTCTTTTGGGTTTTGTTTTAAGGCATGTTCTTCTACCCATGTTGAGGTATTGTCTTTTGCTTTCCTTTTGACCGTTTCTCATGTCTTGGCTTGCAAGTAAGTAAGCACATTCAAGGGTACCTGTTCTAAAAGGAAGACATATTCATCTTCTCAGACATAGCGTCTTATAATTTGATCTTTTCCCTACGTGTAGAGTTAGCTTGGAATTAATTGGTAGGGGGTCGCCTATTTAATGAGGTGTTATGCATGGTGTTTGTTGAGGACTGGGTTAACTAGTAGGCCATTGGCTAGGAAGTGTGCAACCTCCTCTCCCCATTTCGGAATTAAGCATAGTTGGAATAAGGCAATATCAACTCCCACCGATGGCTCGCTGTTGGGAATGCCTGGCATATGGTCTGCCAAGACATGCTCTGAGCCCTTCTGCATTGTTAAGTCCAACTCAAGCAAGATCAGCAACCATCGGCGGGTGATCCTTCCGGTTGTGCAAGGTTTGTTTACCAGGTAGAGAAGAGCTTGATGATCTTTAAAAAATAAATTTGGTCGCTAGAAGATAATGGCGAAACTTCTTGACCGTGTAAACCATAGCTAACCCTTCCCTCTTAGTGGTGGTATAATTTCGTTCTACCTCGTTGAGTTGGCACGGCTAGCAAAGCTGATGGGAAAATCCTTCTTATGTTCACCGAGTTGGTCTAACACACACCCAACTGCAAAGCCTGGCAAAGTTGATGGTGATGTGGTTAATTGGGCTACCACTTTTTGGTGGCTCCCAACTCTCAATTACAAGATGTGTCTTGCTCTCCTTGAGTTTTGTAGTGTAAGGATGTCCCATGCATGCTACTTATTGATCTTTTCCATTTCCTTCTCTAGATATTCATTTCTTTGGCTTTTTACCTCTTTATCTTTGTGTAACTCTGAGATACTTTCTTGTGCTAGCTTTTTTCTCGCCTCGATGTCTTCACTTGGCACTTCTTTTCCACAAAGGAATCCTAGCCTGGGGGGGAGATACATGTGCCTCTTCTTCTTGTTAGGGCTCTCCTGGATGTTCTATATTTTGATTAGATTCTCTTGAATAGGTGCTGGCTGAATTTGTTTTTGCTATTACAAACTCTGTGAAGGTCTAGGGGATGATGTGGGTTGCTTTATGAAAGAGACAAACTCTATCACCATTGTTCATTTATGTCTAGGAACCATGATTGGAGATGGAGACCCTATAGAGTCTTCACGTGTACCCTCTTAGCTAGTATGGGTTTCTCTTAGGCTTGGCTTGGCTTGTGTTAAAAACATGAGTTCCTCAAGCTAAGAGACAAACTCTATCACCGTTGTTCATTTATGTCTAGGAACCATGATTGGAGATGGAGACCCTATAGAGTCTTCACGTGTACCCTCTTAGCTAGTATGGGTTTCTCTTAGGCTTGGCTTGTGTTAAAAACATGAGTTCCTCAAGCTATGGCTATGGAGGCTTGTGGGCTAACTTTGGCTTGTGATTGAGTATGTTTTCGCTTTGGTAATGCCCCATGCTTCCACAGTGAAAGAATTTCTTTGTTGTTTTGTTGAAGAGTGTGTGTTGCACAATTGTGCTTCCTTGTTTGAGCTCTTTTTCTTCTTCAAGAAGAGAGGAAGCACATCTTCAAAGGTTGGTTCTCGTAAATTTCTTAGTGTAGTCACACCCATGCATTGTATTCTTTTGGTAACCTTTTTAAGAAAATGACTATTGCATCTTTATCTCCTATCTTGGCATCTAGTTGTGTCATTATGCTTTTCATCTTGCTAAGAAATTGTGCTAGTGACTCATTGAAACTCATATTTTAGACCATAGAATTCATGTGCTCCACCTTATTATTGTTCTTTAGAAGGCTTTGGACAGTGTGTCCACAGACCAAATTCATCAATTTCTCCTCGAGGTGGGCCAACTGTGTTGGGTGCCGGACATACTCCTCAAAGTGTCCCCCAGCTAGGCGCTTCTTTTTCTGGGGAGTGTGGGGGAGGACCTCTAGGGAGGACTCTAAGTGTTCAGCCATTGGGAGGAATATAGGAGGAGGCAGGGAGGTGCAAGCTCAAGAAAACAATTTGCAAGAGTTTGGCTAGGGAGAGAGCAAAGAGTGAGGAAAATGAAGTGGTGGGCCCCTATTATAGTTTTGCAAGAAGGACACGACCATGGCAAAGTTTAGTACGGACGTGGCATCTCCACGGATGGTAGATGTACGAACGTGGGCATATTAGATGAAATGGACATGGCATCGGGTTGGTACAGTCGTGGCACTTGAGATATAGAATGGTATCGCCATGGCTTGAAGTTGGAATAGTCGTGGAAACCTGGATAGAGAATGGTACAGTTGTGGCTTTGGTTTGGTACGGCTATGGCTTCTTTTGGTATATGACTGTGGCATTTGTTTTTTTTGTTTTTTGTTTTTTTTTTTGCACCCTGCAAATAGGTTTTGTACCCCTGGGCTATGTGGCGAGCACCCCACTGCGAGTTGTGTACTGACTCTGTGCCTAATTTGCCAAAGTGAGAAGACGGTTCCAATTGAGTGATGGCAAGGTTGGTATATCCCTTGGGAGTTCAAAGGCTTTCAAGAGGGAGTAGTTGATGGTGGAGAGGCCAAGGGGCTGAGTACGAGTACTGAAAGATAGCCAGAAAACAAGAGGTGGGAGAGTAGCCGAAGTCAAGGGTATATCATAGTTAGGGACCATCGGCTTTGGTTGGATTGGTAAGGGTGCTTCATAAAGTTTTTGTTTCCCTTTTTCCTGTGCAGTAGTAGTGGCCAAGGCCACTTTGGGCTTCCATTAGAAGGTTGGTAATTGAGAGATGACGAGAGTAGGAAGTTGGTACCTTGGTGATTTGGGGATCCAAATTTGGTGATTGCCTTGGTAGTATTTTTGAGCTTGAAGTAGAGGTTTGGGAATCTATCGATAATTTGTTGTTGGGCAAGGCTTAGGGTGTGGGCGAGGATGGTTTGGCCTTGGGGAGTGTTTCGGTGACGATTGTCTTTTACCCTATGGGCTTGGGGTTACCAAATGGGTTTCCTTCGAGAGAGATGAGGAGCTGATGTTGTTGGTAAATGAGTATGGGGAGTGGATCAGCAAGGGATCCACAGAGTAGTGGTACCTTCATAATACCCTTAGGTTGTGAGAAGCTTCTTAGGTATCCACTAGCAAGAATGTTTGCCTTGTGTGTGTCAGTTAGATTTGCTAGTAGGGTTAGTGTTGTTAGTGAGGTTAGTTTTGCAGGGGGCTCAACAACTTTGGTGGCATTGGGGAGGTTGGATTGGGCTGCTGGAGAGTTGGATTGGGCTGCTGGAGAGTTGGGTAGTGGGGAGAATATGCGAGGCATTTGGGTGTCTAGAGTTGGGAGAGGATTTTTTTTGGGCGGTATGGATTGGTGCAGGGTGGAATAACCATAGTGAGGGTAGGATGGGGGTTATCATCTTGGCATGAGTGATTGGAGGGCACGGGTTGTTCATCCGTCTCATTAGGACTGTAACTTGGTCGGAGGCCAATTGTAGGGTGGCAGTCCTTGCGTCCCAGTCGTGATGTTACAGTGGTTGTGTCCCATCCATCCTCGTCCGAGAAGAATTTCCTCATGCATAGTTCCTGCAGACATCACATAAAACTTCCCTTCTAAGGGATTATTTCCAATGTGGAATAAGGTTGTGATTGTGCCTAAACATTAAGCTACTCGAAAGGCCATGGTTGTGACTGTGGAAGGGGTGTCTTTTAATGGGGGCCTCCCGAGGGAAAGGCATGTGTCATAAGACATCAAGTTGTAATTAGCCCCTGTTCGACAAGAGCCAACTTTTGGGTGAAGCTTGTCGGGGTGGTCATTCCTAACAATAACTGAGCACGTTTCACCTCCCAGTCTTCTTCTTCAAGGTCTGCAACTTGGGCCATGTTTTCCCCACGAAGTTTGGCTTGTCGTTCCTTAGTCTCTTGTTGGACTATGTGTTTTATCTCTTCATGTTCGGTTTTCCATTGTTTTTTGTCATGAATGGCCCTGAGGGTGTCCATAGTAGCGTTTTAATTTGCTACCATTGAAATATCCTGCTATCGTGACGTCATTGAGTGTGTCTATGTGCACTCTGCCTTGCAGGGTTATCTCAGCGTGACTAGGAAAGGTCTTAAGCCTATGAGCTTGAGTTTCTTTTTATGGGTTTTTGTGCAAACACGAGGACCATGTCGCCCTCATTCATTTGTTTGTCCTTAAGCTGGTGATCAAACCACTGTTTATGCCTCATTTTTTCGACACTTATACTATAGATAGCGCGGAGGCATGTTTTGTCAAGCTTTTCAAGCTCAATTAGGATAGAGCCGAGGATATTGCCCATGTGTTTTTCGTTTGCTGCAATTCATAAACTTGGGAGCAAGAGCTCCATACAGTACTATAGGTCAGACTGAAGGGTATCGCATTAGTAGCAGCCTTGTAGGACGTTTAATAAGCCCAACGTGCTGCAGACAACTTTTGTTCCCAATTGTTACAATTGGCTTCAACTAGTTTAGTTAAAATGGCACAAAGAACTTTCTTGGTGCTCTTTGCTTGGCCATTGGCTTGGGTGGGTAAAGCCCTTGTTCACATGCTTGGTAATTGATTACACACATACTTGGGTTCTCTGCCCGGCTTCGGCCAAAAATACTCACATAAGATGAAGAGTTGACTAAGGACCAAAGGAAATACTAAAAAAATGGATTTTTGACACCTCACAATGGGAATTCCCCCCTCATGAAGGAGGCACCTATTTCACATGTGTGGTGGAGTTTTAAATTATCAAAAATTGAGATATTTCATCTCTCCTCTCTCTTAATTCAAGTCTAGTTCCAAAAAGTAAGCTAAACTAACCTAAAAATGGTCAAAATTTGACCAAACTGATCTGGAAAATTCTAGAATCAGTTTGCTTGGTTAGAAGCTCACTTTTTCCTATAAATAGAATCCTCCCCCTCTGTTGAAGCTTAATAGTGTTTTATGCACTGTTACTCTACTCCTCCCAAGAGCCAAGAACTGTGAATTGCTTAATAATTCACTAGTTTTTGACCTTTCCCTCTTCTAAAGAATTGGTGGCCACTCTTGTTGCAAACAAGAGTAGATCCCTCAAACCATCAAGCCAAAGGAAAGCTCCTACAATTCATGTAAGTTAGAAATCTTATATTTTTCTTTACTCTTTCAATGGTTTTCTAATTTTTGTTTGGTTTGAAAATAATAAATCGATGCTATGCCTTGTTGGAAAGGCTTTCCCCCTCTCTCATTCTTAAAATCAGTCCTTCTTTATCCTAGTTAAGTGATCTAATAGTTGGAATTAAACTTTTCATATTGTTTCTTTTTTAAAAGTGAAAATTGATTAGTTTAGAGTGCTTAAAACCATTTGGGGATAATTTTTACGTAATTTTAAGATAGAAAAAATTGAAAAATGGTCAGCCATACAAAGGAGGTTATGGCAAAATTTTCTAAAAATTTGTGAAATAAGTTTCATCTTTTATTATTCTAAAAGAATAATCCCTATCGTTTATTAGACGACCAAACTCTTTCGTCAGTTTCGAGGAAAGAAGATGTGACCAGTTTAGAAAAATACACTCAAAACTCTCGCCAAATCTAAAACTAAGTTTGAGACCCTTCGAATTGATATGTGGATCAAGGTTACAGAATTCGAGGAATTCTGGTATGAAATTTAGAATTCCGATCAAGAAGTTTTGGGGAGTGTTCAAAGGGTAGCTCACGCGGCAAAGCCTGCCCAGGTCTTGACCAGCCTCGGTATGGTTGAAAAATGGTGCGCTTCCGGTACGATGGGCAAGGACCGACGAAGCGGTCCCTGAGTGAAGTGCCAGGACACCTAAGGAGGATTTTGACCAGGCAATGCATGGGCTTACGGTGCCTAGGACACCCATGCGTATGTCGTGGAAGATATGTATGATGGACGAAATAATTATTGTAATCTGTTATACTGGATCTTGTTGTTTGCTGACTAGTTGGTCTCAACGGAGAGTCGAGAATGTTGAAATATACATGTGAATAGGGTGTGTCTAGGAACAAGCCCTTAACAAGAGGCTGTAAAAGAGAATCTGTAAATGTGAGAGAAGCTGTGAAAAGGTGAGAAGTATCTATTGGGAGAGAATAAAGGGTAGCATGAGGAGATTTAGGAGGTGTGGAGATATTCTGGGAAGAGGTGGAGAGAATTAAGCAAAAGAGGTGGAGTGAATAAGGGAGAAATCAATTAGATTAGATGCTTGGATGTAAACTATATAAATTGAGGCATTGGCCTAATGAGAATTTGCTGGTTTTTGATTACCCATGCCTACATTAAGCTATCAATTAATTGCTCACTAATCACGTCTTAATTATCATCTAATCTATTTGTTAATGATGTTGATTCTAGCATTTGATCCACCATAGCTCATCACATTGCTGTAAATTTAACATGGTATCAGAGCCTAGCCTAGAATCCATCAATTTTTTGAGCCCATTATCTTGCTAATTAAGATTAGTAGATGATTAATAAATAATCATTTTTTTAAGAACAAGCTCTTTGCACCCGCAGCTAGTGGAGGGGCTTGATCTCCCTCCAGGAGCAACATTAGGGCAAGTGCTTCTAGGCAAGCATAGCCAGCCTCCCCACAGTCCCAGCCCATCAAATCGGCACGTCAAACCACCAAGCGAAGCTCACGAAAATCGCGATTTAGCAGGCACCGTTTTTTCGAGAAAAAATGAAATGTCTTCTTCTCCAGATCAAATTGCTCTAATTCCTCTTGGCCCTAGGGGTTTTCAAGGGTGCTCTACAAGAAGCTGGTGAAGACAGATTTTGATTTGATCAAGTCTATACTGAGATCCAAGCTCTTCATCAAATCTGCAGGTGACTTTGGTAAAACAGAGATTAAGCATTCAATGTTTGGTCAAATCTTGTGTTTCTTTGCTTAATCTTCTACTAGACTAATTGCTTTTGATGGCCTTGAAAGGATTTAAACTCATTTGAACTCTAAGGTCTCAGATCTGGACTCCTCGTATACTCTGTTTTTTGCACACAACAAAGGTTTAATTTACTAATCAATGATTAATCAACACTAATCACTATATTTTGGTGCATTTGAGGGTTCAAATCAACCATTAGGTATCTAATACAGATCCTTATAACTTCAAATTGCAATTCGGAGATGGTTTGATGCTCCAACCATTCCGTACAAATTTGTTACCCTTGGTTTAATGTAATTTCTAGTAAAATTATGCTGATAAATTTGTGGTAATCATCATCTTGCATTCAACCCACACACAAATTCAAGTTATTCACAGCTAGAGTTGTATTTGGGAATGTGCATAAGAATGAATGCTATATGCATTATGTATATTGGGCACATTACATCATTGTAAAAATGGGTTCAGACACTACCCTTGTCCAGAATAAGGCAAGAGGCAAGACCTCCCGCATAGATTTGGGTTTGCATTATTGCATAATGACACAAGATAAACATCAAAAGTCCAAAAGAACTGTCAACAAAACATTAAAACATGTTGCTCACATGAAGCAAGAACTGACGGTCAAGCTCATGGCCCCCCCAGCCATAAGCTTGACCCCAGCCATAAAAGAAGAAGAAGATCTCTTTCCAAGAGGAAGATCAACACCGAGAAGAAGAGCTAGACGAAGCATTGAAGGAAGACATGGATGCGTGAAGAGAAGCTGCCACGACAAGAAGACTAAAGACAAGAGAAGATGTGAGGCTCCAAGAAGTGAGGAGCCATGTGAAAATCTCAGAGAGAGAGAGAGAGAGAGAGAGAGAGAGAGAGAGAGAGAGAGAGAGAGAGAGAGAACCCACAACCCAATGTAACCTGCCCCAACAGAGTAAAACCACCTCTGAAAAACCGATGATGTAGGCCATGTGGTAGATGTATGTGTGAGTACTTTAGTCAAGGTCACGGGCACTTGTAGTAGCCTTGGACACATAGAGAGAGAAAGGACTATGAGTTTAGGGACTTGAGGCACTGGTCTCGCGAACTATCAAGTAAGAGGGAAACTTGGTATAGGGTCCAGGTGTGCTAGGAGTATTCACTTGAGGGGAGGTGTTAAAATATACAAGTGAATAGGGTGTGTGCGGGAACAAGAGGCTATAAAAGAGAATCTGTAAATGTGAGAGAAGCTGTGAAAAGGTGAGATGTAACATACCCATCTTCACTAATAAAGAAATGTCCATGTAATAGATAAATTTATGAGTTTTTATGGTATAAAAATTAATTATTTTATTATTTGAGTCATTTCTACTTAGAATCTTCAAATTTTGAGCCCAAATTTGGAATCTACGCGTGATTTTATCCTAGTATAGGATTTTACAGCATCCAAAACGGACACCGGATCAAGCTTATACGTAAAAGCGACGACCTTTAAACCTTAATAAATGCATGACCGGGCGTCCGATTGACGAACAGTCTGAACCCCAAAGACCAGGAGAACCTCCCGGACAAAAAAAAATCGTCCCTTGGGGCGGTTCGGCACGCAAATCGAGGTCGGTGCCCCAAATTTGGGGATCCCGCCTAAAAAATTTAGATCGTACACACTTACCAGGGTGCCCGTACGATGGCCACACAAGAACCAAAGGACGGCCACCCACTGTGTGGTCCACACGTACTGCTACGTGGACACCCATGCTGCCCCTGACCAGATAAGGTACATGCATACCACTCCTTTCCCTGTTAACCGACACCGTATCTTTCCCCTAGACCCATGCAAGCCACTGATCTATAGCCTTTGTTGGTACACCGTCCTTTCGTCCTTGCTTTGCGCAACGCCCGTACCCGTACCCCACAGTTATATAAACCCTTGGGGTGCTCCTTGGTTAACATGCATTTCTGCGTAGCCTATGCTCTGCTGTGCCGTCGTCCGTCCTTGTGCAGGGTACTTGCTGTAGTATAGCCGCCCCTTGCATCCACCCCTTTCACACCCCCTCATTTGCTCCTTTTCAGATAAGGCAATTTTCCTCTATCCCCCCTCTTGCTAGGAGGCAGTGTCCTTAACTCTTCTCTCTCTCCTCTCTCTCTCTCTCTCTCTCTCTCTCTCTCTCTCCCCCCCATGTGAAGAGACTTACAGCAGCCCTCAGCCCTTCTCCCCTTTTGCATAAGAGGTTTTAGCCTTAAGAGAGGGTTCGTGCGCTGTGGTCTTTTGCTCATACGGTGAGCAAACGATCTCAGAATTGAGATCCGACTGAAGCGTTTCGACCGTGATAGCGAGCCCTACAAGACGACATCCAAGATGGCCCCTTCTCGAAAACGTCAGAATATTGCCTCGGGAGGAGCGCGCAACAATGAGATTAGGGAAGATGCTCCCCAACCCTCCCTTTACAAGCTCCTCAAAGAAATGGTGGCCAGGTTAGCTTGGTTATCTTTTAAAGAAGAGTTTTTTTTATATTAGTGTTAATAAATGTGTATCTTTTCCTTTTAAAATAATGACATAAAATTGCATGAAGTTACGAATTGTGTGATGCTGTATTTAATAAATTGCATTAAAATTGTTATCTTTAAAGAGTGCAAGTTTTTCCTGGCTTCGACGCTAACTCCGTTCCCTGCTTGTGTAGCCAAGCGGCGTCGTTAGCAAAGCCCAGGAATGGCCGAAGGTATCCCTCATACCGTTGGGAGAATAAGGTTCGCCGATTGAGGCGAGAGATTATGATGCGGCCTAGTTCTGAGGGCCCAGGCTAGTGCGGTGAATAAGCCCACCCTAGTGTGCAGACATCCCTCTGAGGGGTAGGAGGATCGAGCGATGGAGCCTGAGAGGGTGACAGGCCGTCTTGAGTCCTCGCCAGCGAGACGGTCGACGATGAGGTGTATGGTCCCGTAGGGTTTTGCCTAGCATGCAGAGGCTGGAAGGCCGAATTCTAGATCATCGGCAGTATAAAGAAAAAGAATAAGAGAGCCGGTTTGGCTTGTATGAAATTGATTCATGTATAAACTTTTTTATAAATCTTGTCTTTGGCATTATTGTACTATGGAAAAAGGTTGTTTTAACAAACCTTGTGAAAAGGGCCTTAATTAAGGAATATGTTTATTTATGTCAAACAGTGTGGTAGGATTAATTAGAAAACAAATTGACACGTGAGTAGGGTGGAAAGTGGGAGGATGGAATGCCCCGACGGCACCATCCTACGGACGGGTGGACCCGATTAGTCGGGTAGCTTTCCAACAGATTAAGTGAAAGCCCTATGCTAGATAAATAGGTTCTTGGGCAACTCTATTCTAGAAGACTAGGCCAGTGGCTGTGCCTTGCATGGATGAGGAAAAAAGCGTTGCCTCTAGAACTCAAGTCTAGTAGTTGCCCAATTTATGATCGATTACCCTATGGATGATTTGATTTTTAGAAGATCACGCTCAGTCGATCATGAAATCGAGGTGATTCTTAGGGCTCAACCCGTCTCAAAAACGCCCTATAAAATGTCCCTTCCTGAAGCCATTGAACTTAAAGAGCAACTTTCCCAACTCATTGAGCAAGGATACGTACGCCCCAGTAGCTCTCCTTGGGGGGCACCTGTTCTTTTCCAAAAAAAGGACGGAACTCTCCGCCTCTGCATAGATTATAGAGGACTAAATCAAGTCACTGTCAATAAGTATCCTATCCCTCGCATCAACGAACTTCTTGACAGGCTTCATGCAACACTTCCCCTTTGGTGCCATATTCTTAGGCTACTGCAACGTGGCAAGAGATAAGGTTTCAAAACTCCAATAACCCCCCTAGGTCCTTTATGTGCTACTCTTAAACGGTAAGTTTTGGTTACACCATGTCATCACCCCCCTTAGTGCCAGGATAGCTACTTAAGGTGGTAAGGTGTAGTGGAAACAACTGAAATGAGATGAGATGGGTCTCCACTCTCATATGGTGATCCCTTTTTACATGTAGGCTGAAAGATAGGCTCAAGTGTAATGAGGTTTGTTGATGTAGCTTTGAGAAGAGTCTTTCATTGTTGGGAATCTCCTCTTTTGCTCGATGAAGGCTCTATGTAGTTGGCTTCTTGGTTCTTGCTCGATGAAGGCTCTATGTAGTTGGCTTCTTGGTTCTTCAATATACATTCTTCTTCTTTGTGTCCTAGCTTCTTGTGCAATGGTGACACTTTGGCTTGTGATTGACTTTGTATTCGCTTTGGTAATTCCCCATGCTTCCACACAGTGAAAGCATTTCTTTGTTGTTTTGTTGAAGAGTGTGTGTTGCACAATTGTGCTTCCTGGCTTTAGCTCTTTTTCTTCTTCAAGAAGAGAGGAAGCACATCTTCAAACGTTGGTTCTCGCAAATTTTGTAGTGTAGTCACACCCATGCATTGTAAACTTTTAGTATGCTTTTTAAGAAAATGACTAATGCATCTTTATCTCCTATCTTGGCATCTAGTTGTGTGATTATGCTTTTTATCTTGCTAAGAAATTATGCTAGTGACTCATTGTTGAAACTTGTTTTTAGACCATAGAACTCATGTGCTCCACCTTATGATTGTTCTTCAGAAGGCTTTGGATAGTGTGTCCAAAGCCACTGACCTACTTCATCAAGTTCTCCTCGAGGTGGGACAACTGTGTTGGGTGCCGGCCATACTCCTCAAAGTGTCCTCGAGCTCAGCGCTTCTTTTTTTGGGGAGTGTGGGGAAGGACCTCTAGGGAGAAGTCTGAGTGTTTAGCCATTGGAAGGAATATAGAAGGCAGGCAGGTGCAAGCTCAAGAAAACAATTTGCAAGAGTTTGGCTAGGGAGAGAGCAAAGAGTGAGAAAAATGAAGTGGTGGGCCCCTATGGCAAAGTTTGGTACGGAGGTGGCATCTCCAGGGAAGGGTCTACGCTTTAGACGGTACGGGCATGGGCACAGTAAATGAAACAGACATGGAATCGGGTTGGTACGGCCATGCCACTTGAGATATATTGACGTTGGAATAGTCGTGGCAACCTAGATAGAGAATGGTACGACTGTGGCTTTGGTTTGGTACGACCATGGGTGATTTTGGTACGACTATGGCATTTGCTTTTTGTTTTTTTGGGCACCCTACAAACAGGTTTTGTACCCCTAGGCTATGTGGCCAGCACCCCATTGCGGGTTTTGTACTGACTCTGTGCCCAATTTGCCAAAGTGAGAAGACGGTTCCAATTGAGTGATGGCAAGGTTGGTATATCCCTTGGAATTTCAAAGGCTTTCAAGAGGGATTAGTTAAGGGTGGAGAGGCCAAGGGCTTAGCAGGAGTACTCAAAGGTAGCCAGATAACAAGAGGTGGGAGAGTAGCCAAAGTCAAGGGTATATCATAGTTAGGGACCATCGGCTTCGGTTGGATTCATAAGGGTGCTTCGTAAAGTTTTTGTTCCCCTTTTCCCTGTGCAAAAGTAGTGGCTGAGGCCACTTTGGGCTTCCATTGGAAGGTTGGTAATTGTGAGATGACGAGAGTAGGAAGTTGGTACCTTGGTAATTTGGGGACCCAAATTTGGCGATTGCCTTGATTAGTAATTTTGAGCTTGATGTAAAGGTTTGGGAATGATAATTTGTTGTTGGGCAAGGCTTAGGGTGTGGGCCCTCGAGGATGGTTTGGCCTTGGGGAGTGTTTGGCGACGATTGTCTTGTACCCTGTGGGCTTGGGGTTACCAAACGGGTTTCCTTTGAGAGAGACGAGGAGATGATGTTGTTGATATATGAGTACGGGGAGTGGATTGGCAAGGGATCCACAGAGTAGTGTTACCTTCATAATACCCTTGGGTTGTGAGAAGCTTTTTAGGTATCCACTAGCAAGAATGTTTGCCTTGTGTGCATCAATTAGATTTGTTAATAGGGTTAGTGTTGTTAGTGAGGTTAGTTTTGTGGGGGGGTTAGTAACTTTGGTGGCATTGGGGGGAGGTTGGATTGGGCTATTGGAGAGTTGGGTAGTGGGGAGAAAACACGAGGCAATTGGGTGTCCAGAGTTGGGAGAGGCCTCTTTTTGAGTGATATGGATTGGTGAAGGGTAGAATAACAATAGTGAGGGTAGGATGGGGGTTATCATCTTGGCATGAGTGATTGGAGGGCACGGGTTCTTCATCCATTATTAGGACTGTAACTTGGCCGGAGGCCAATTGTAGGGTGGCAGTTCTTACGTCCGAGTCGATGTTGCAGCGGTATCCATTCTCATCCGAGAAGAATTTACTCACACATAGTTCCTGGAGACATCAAATAAAACTTCCCTTCTTAAGGGGTTATTTCCAATGTGGAATAAGGTTGTGATTGTGCCTAAACATTAAGCTGCTTGAGAGGCCACGGTGTGACTATGGAAGGGGGAGGGAAAGCCATGTGTCATAAGACATCAAGTTGTAAATAGCCCCTGTATCGACAACAGCCAATTTTTTGGTGAAGCTTGTCGGGGTGGTTATTTCTAACCATAATCGAGCACGTTTCACCTCCCAATCTTCTTCTTCAAGGTCTACAACTTGGGCCATGTTAACCACAATGTTTTCCTCCCGAAGTTTGGCTTGCCGTTCCTTAGTCTCTTGTTGGACTACGTGTTTTACTTGTTCGTGTTTGGTTTTCCATTGTTTTTTGTCATGAATGGCCCTGAGGGTGGTTTTAGTTAGTGGCCATAGTAGCGTTTGCTACAATTCAAATATCTCGCTATCGCGACATCACCGAGTGTCTCTATGCACACTCCGCCTTCTTGCAGGGTTATCTCAATGACTAGGAAAGGTGCTAAGCCTCTGAGCTTGAGTTTCTTTTTATGGGTTTTGGTGCTAAACACGAGGACCACGTCGCCCTCATTCATTTGTTTGTCCCCTTAACCTGGTCATCAAACCACTGTTTACGCCTCATTTTTTCGACACTTATACTATAGATAGCGAGGAGGCATGTTTTGTCAAGCTTTTTAAGCTCAAATAGGATAGAGCCGAGGACATTGCCCACCATGTGTTTTTCGTTTGCTGCAATTCAAACACTTGGGAGCAAGAGCTCCATACAGTACCATAGGTCATATTGAAGGGTATTGCATTAGTAGCAGCTTTGTAGGACGTTCAATAAGCCCAACATGCCACATACAACTTTTGTTCCTAATCGTTTGCAGCTCGCTTAACCTATTTTAGTTAAAATGGCACAAAGAACTTTATTGGTGCCCAATGCTTGGCCATTGGCTTAGGGGTAGTGTGGGGAAGATTTCTTGTGAATGTGACAAGGAATTCCTTTAAGAGGCATTAGATTACCTCATTAATGAAGTGCATGCCGTTGTCAAGATTTCAAGAACTTTATTGGTGCCCTTTGCTTGGCCATTGGCTTAGGGGTAGTGTGGGGAAGATTTCTTGTGAATGTGATGAGGAATTCTTGTAAGAGGCATTAGATTACCTCATTAATGAAGTGCATGCCATTGCCAGGATTTTAAGAGTGCATTTGAAGCATATAATCATTGACTCATACAGGAATTTTGTAGTAGATCACGCATTAGCCTTGTGGATAGTCCTTGCTTTGGATTATTTCGTGCAATAGTATGTGGTTGCAAGATGTATCGAGCTTGAGTGTAGTGAGTGGCGGGACTAATAGCTTCAATGAAATCAATGCCCCATTTTTCCAACAATTGCAAGGACACAACTGGGTTGAGGACAGATTTTCCTTAAAGCGTGGAATTATCGCTCGTCGTTGGCATTCACCGCACTGCTTGACATATTCCATTGCGTTGACCATTAAAGTGGGCCATCATAGTCCTGTGGTGAGGACTTTATGTGCATTGATATCTATTGCGAAGTGCCACCCCCCAGCACACAGGCGGAGTGAGCCTGTCCTAAAAGGAAGACATATTCGTCTTCTCAGAAATAGTGTCTTATAATTTCGTCTTTTCCCTGCATGTAGAGTTGGCTTGCAATTAATTGGTAGGGGGTCGCCTGTTTAATGAGGTGTTATGCATTGTGTTTCTTGAGGAGTGGGTTAACTAGTAGGCCATTGGCTAGGAAGTGTGCAACCTCCTCTCCCCATTTCGGAATTAAGCATAGTTGGAATAAGGCAATGTTTGGTAAATCGTCATCCCGACTCCCACCGGTGGCTTGCTGTTGGGAATGCATGGCATATGGTCTGCCAAGACATGCTGTGAGCCCTTCCGCACTGTTAAGGGAACTCAAGCAAGATCAGCAACCATCGAGTGATTCTTTCAGCTGTGCAAGGTTTGTTTACCAGGTAGAGAAGAGCTTGATGATCTTTAAAAAATCAATTTGGTCATCATAAGATAATGGAAAAACTTCTTGACTATGTAAACCATAGCTAACCCTTCCCTCTTAGTGGTGGTATAATTTCATTCTACCTCGTTAAGTTGGCGCATCTAGCAAAGCTGATGGGAAAATCCTTCTTATGTTCACCGAGTTGGGCTACCACACACCCAACTGCAAAGGCTGCTAAAGCTGATGGCGATGTGGTTAATTGAGCTACCACTTTGTGGTGGCTCCCAACTCTCAATTACAAGTTGTTTCTTGCTCTCCTTGAGTTTTGCATTGCGTGCAAGGATGTCCCATACATGCTCCATATTGATCTTTTCCCTTTCCTTCTCTGGATATTCAATTCTTTGCCTCTTTACCTCTTCATCTTTGTGTAACTTTGAGATACTTTCTTGTGCTAGCTTTTTTCTCGCCTCGATGTCTTCACTTGGCACTTCTTTTCCACAAAGGAATCCTGGCATGCGGGGAGATACATGTGCCTCTTCTTCTTGTTAGGGCTCTCTTGGATGTTCTATATTTTGATTAGATTCTCTTGAGTAGGTGCTGTGGTGGCTGAATTTGTTTTTGCTATTACAAACTCTATGAAGGTCTAGGGGATGATGTGGGTTGCTTTATGAGACAAACACTATCGCCGTTGTTCATTTAGGTCTAGGAACCATGATTGGAGATGGACTCTATAGAGTCTTCACGTGTACCCTTAGCTAGTCCCGATTGCTCTTGGGCTTGGCTTCTGTTAAAAACATGAGTTCCTCAAGCTATGGCTATGGAGGCTTGTGGGCTAAAGAGATGATGTAAAACCCTAAGCTGAGGTGGATGTTTCCTAAGGACACTTATAATGATAAAAAACTATACTAATTAAGCTTTAGACTCAAGTTTAGTTAGGTTACAAATTGAGACTTGTACTCGTAGAAAGGCTTCAAAACTTGCTTGATTTGATTGCTTGAAAGTGATCCTTTTTATATGAGGTGGGCACATCTTGGATTTGTTAGCTCATGTGGGATAATTCTTGCTTACCCATGTGGAATAGTTCTTGCTTTCTCATGTGGCAGCTTGTTAGACTTACACTCACTCCCTCTCTTCCTTGTGCTCATGGCACCATATTTCATAACACTTCCCCTTTGGTGCCAAATTCTTAGGCTACTGCAACGTGGCTGGAGATAAGGTTTCAAAACTCCAATACCCCCCCCTAGGTGCCTTATGTGCTACTCTTAAGTGGTAGGTTTTGGTTACACCATGTCATCACCCCCCTTAGTGCCAAGATAGATACTTAAGGTGGTAAGGTGTAGTGGAAACAACTGCAATGAGATGAGATGGGTCTCTACTCTCATATGGTGACCCCTTTTTACATGTAGGCTAAAAGATAGGCTCAAGTGTAATGCGGTTTGTTGATGTAGCTCTTAGAAGAGTCTTTCATTGGAAATCTCCTCTTTTGCTCGATGAAGGCTCTATGTAGTTGGCTTCTTGGTTCTTGAATATACATTCTTCTTCTTTGTGTCCTAGCTTCTTGCAATGGTGACACTTTGGCTTGTGATTGGCTTTGTATTCGCTTTGGTAATGCCCCATGCTTCCACAGTGAAAGCATTTCTGTGTTGTTTTGTTGAAGAGTGTGTGTTGCACAATTGTGCTTCCTTGCTTTAGCTCTTTTTCTTCTTCAAGAAGAGAGGAAGCACATCTTCAAAGGTTGGTTCTCGCAAATTTTATAGTGTAGTCACACCCATGCATTGTAAACTTTTGGTATGCTTTTTAAGAAAATGACTAATGCATCTTTATCTCCTATCTTGGCATCTAGTTGTGTCATTATGCTTTTCATCTTGCTAAGAAATTATGCTAGTGACTCATTGAAACTCGTTTTTAGACCACAGAACTCATGTGCTCCACCTTATGACTTCAGAAGGCTTTGGATACTGTGTCCACCCACCACTGACCTACTTCATCAAGTTCTCCTCGAGGTGGGACAACTGTGTTGGGTGCCGGCCATACTCCTCAAAGTGTCCTCGAGCTCGGCGCTTCTTTTTCTGGGGAGTGTGGGGAAGGACCTCTAGGGAGAAGTCTGAGTGTTCAGCCATTGGGAGGAATATAGGAGGCAGGGAGGTGCAAGCTCAAGTAAACAATTTGCAAGAGTATGGCTAGAGAGAGAGAAAAGAGTGAGAAAAATGAAGTGGTGGGCCCCTATTTATAGTTTTGCAGGAAGGACGCGGCCATGGCAAAGTTTGGTACGGAGGTGGCATCTCCAGGGAAGGGTCTACGCTTTAGATGGTATGGGCGTGGGCATAGTAGATGAAACGGACATGGAATCGGGTTGGTACGGCCGTGGCACTAATGGTATGACGTTGGAATAGTCATGGCAACCTGGATAGAGAATGGTACGACTGTGGCTTTGGTTTGGTACGGCCATGGCTAATTTTGGTACGACTGTGGCATTTGCTTTTTTTTTGGGCACCCTACAAAAACAGGTTTTGTACCCCTGGGCTATGTGGCCAGCACCCCATTGCGGGTTTTGTACTGACTCTCTGCCCAATTTGCCAAAGTGAGAAGACGGTTCCAATTGAATGATGGTTTTGATACTATTAAGATATCTTGATTGTGGTTGTCGTAGTGGAGTTTTCTTTTGGGGTGATGTGGAAGGTTTGGGACCCTCCTTGACTTTGGCTGCTGCTGAGGCTGTGGGTTTGAGACTCATGGGCATTGTTGCTGATGATGAGGTCAGAGTCTCTTGTGGAGTGGTGACATGTCGATGACGAGGCCTTTGAGCATGTGGTTGTCTCCTTTGATGAGGTATATCGATGAAGATGCATAGGCTTCGGGGTCTTTCCTTTGAGTTCCTTGTTAGAGATAGATGGTTTGGCTCTGGGAGCTTCTTCAGGAATAGTTGTTGATTGCGAGGTTTTGGCATTGAACTTTGTAGGTGAGGATGGGGTTGAAGGAGTAGAGGCTTTATCGGAGTTAGTTGTTGACGTAGATGGTAGGTCATTGTGTAGAGGGGCTTTTGTGGAAGAAGCTTGTATCCTTTTACGTTCAGCATCATAGATATCCATTAAAGTTGGATCCTCTTCCTTGTAGTATGGCATTGTCAACTACCATCATGATGACTCTATCGTCGCTAGCAAAGCACAGTGGTGCTTGGGCAGCAACAGTCCATTTATGCCCCAAGATCAAATCTGCTTCTAACACATACTCAACCATAAAAAACTTGCAAGTGAGGGGACACCTGGTTGTATTCTAGAATCACTAGGTATTCCTTCCTCCATTCGGGTTGAATTCTGAACTCCTCCAGACGGGGGTGCTCTTTAGTAGTGACGATTATGGTGTAGCTGCCTCTTGTGTGCACAGGGTTTGCTTTTCACCACCTACGAAAACAATAGCTGAACATAAATGTTACTATTTTGATCTCCAAGTCAGCTAACTGTGGGTTGGAGAGCTTTGTGTGCTTGGCCACATTTTCCCATAAGGTGCCCTCTCCCACCAATGGAAGAAGTTCTTCGAGATCAGGTTGTGGGGCACGGAGAGGGTATGGTACATTATATTGCTTTGTTGGAGTGACCTGTGAGTATACTTCAGGCATGATCCGTCATGTAGGCTCAAAGGGAATAATCTGCATTAGTACCTTGAACATTAGTTTGGGCCTCAAAAGAGGATTGCCTGCTCTTATGAGTCCCTTGTATTCTACAGCTGACAAAGAATCCAATACTGTTTCATCAGTAAAACGGTTGAAGATTATCTTGTGGTATAGTTTGTCTTACCTCTTGAGAGTACCTTGTTGGGGTAGGTGCCAGTACCTCCTCGGGGGCGAGAGTGTTAGTGGGAAAATCTATCTCAGGAGGATAAAAAGATGAGAAAATGCATTCTGCCTAAGAGGTGTTAGTAGGTTTCGAGCTAGGATATGGGTTAAGTAGCTTACTAGCAACATTAGCATATACAGGATAAGTGGATTTTGAAAATGAAGAAGAAGTTTCTTCTTGACCCTGTCCTATGCTAGGTGGCGAGTGACTAGGCTTATGAGACTTAATAAGTTCCCGTAAGTCTGGAATTTCCTCTTCGTTTATAGTTGGATACTCTATATGGGTAGCATCAAAATTATATTGTACAGTTGTTAGCATGGATTCTAAATGTTTGTAAATATTATTGTAGAGTTTTAGAATGCCATAAGGGTGATAGAGAGTGGACTCATAGAGGTTTAGATGTTGGTGAGTGTTATAGACCTCTAACCACTCGTGACTTATGATCCACTAGTAGCTATGTGCTACGACTTCGTAGTTGGTGGGCGTCTCTGGAATGTCATCTGGGACAAAGAGGTCTAATTTTTTGACACTGTTGTCCATAATTTCTGAGTTTTGGAGCACGTGACACCAACTACAAAGGTTTAAGATGATAGGATGTAGGGAATAGAAAAAGATATCCTGAGGGTTAGTCAATACTAAATCACCTCGTAAAATTTCCATGATTATGGTAGGATCAGCGTCTCTTTTTGTATTTTGCTTGATTAGGGTTAGTTCCCCTAGGCCTATATCCTCAGCTAGATTTATACTAAAGTAAAGAGAGGGATAGTGTAGACAAAAACAAAGAGAGAGTGTGAGGAGGGGCTCGAGGAGTTACTCGCAATTGTCCCAACTCGGAGGCCCGCTCAAGGAGTAGACGAAGGTCTTCATTGGGTTCTGGCCACTGACTTCTTTCTTGTATGGCAAGTTGGTGGCCCAATTCTTGCATGCGGGATTCTGTGTTATTCATGAGATTTGATATTGCAATTTCTTTGACCATCCACGTAGCATCCACCCCAGTTCTTCAAATCTTCGGGTGGCTTCTTATTGGGCTCGCCTAGTTGTTACTTCCCTTGCCTGAGCCTCGGTGATCCGTTGTAGTCATTGTGCTGCTAACCTCTCGGTGCCTTGAAGTTGTTCTGTGAGTTGTGTCACTGTTTCCTTGTGTGCCAACTCACCACTGTGTGCTTCGACCTGGCATGCAGCTATTGTATCATTGAGACCTTTGATCTTTTTAGCATGGGCCTTGTTGGTCTGTTCTCTTTCCTGTTATTACAGACGTAGTGTCTTCTCTTCCTATGCTTTGAGCAATGCTATTAGTTGTGTAATATTATCTTGCAATATGGCTTCTTTGGTCATAGCATTGTCTTGGAAGACCTGGATGTGCTATGCATGCAGTGTCGTGATTTCGTTTGTGTAATTTACTTCTTTCTAGAGTTGTTCTTTTGCTTGTTCTAGCTTGGCGTTGAGATCCACATTCTCTTTGATCTTTTGTACTATTGTTTGGCTCAACACAAGGTTATTATTCTCTAGCGTGTTATACCTTTTCTCCAGCTCTTCTCTAGCCTTTAAACTCTTCAAAATTACATCCTTGTGTGTTGACTCTGCTGCTTCTAGGTGGGCCTTTAACTTTTGCACTTGTGCTGATGAATCCTTGACTTGCTGTGCTGCCATAGTGCATTGTTGCGGTCATGGAGGATATGTATTGTTAAGTAGATGGCATCGCCACACTTTCTACTCCTACTTCCACATGGCATCGGTTCTTGATCCTGTTTCCAGCCCAGTTGGTGGTTGTTTAAGTAGCTCATCAAGTCCCTCTACAGTCTCCTGCAAGAATTGTTGGTAATCGATGTTTTGTAGGGAGGCAAGCTGTGATAGTCCTTCGTCTTCCAATATCCTCCTCTTGTGCTTGGACTTGACGACTCTGGAGTTCTTTGTCATTTGATTTCTTCCATGGATCTCTCAGGTTCCTGTACTTGGGTTAGGGCTGCCTCTTCTTCTCTTGTTTCTTCAGCTTGTATGAGTGTTGCTACCTCTGGAGCTATTTCTATGGGTGTGTCTGTTAGACTGGAATCCTTGAGAGGAGATAAGTCGGTAAATATGAGTTGAGCAGGGCTGGCTGGGGGAGTGATCTATTGCTGGGGTCCCTGTGTTATTTGATTGAGCATATTCTCCTTCAGTGCCTCCTGGTAAGTCCGGATTTTAGTGGCCACCTCTTCCTTGAGTCTTTGTGACTCCGCTGTAATATCAGTGAGTACCCCCTCATCCTTCGATATGTTCTTTTCTTTCAATCTTTCTTCATATGTTTGATTATATATTTGGTTTCCATTAAGATGGCTTGTCCTTCATGTACCTCTTTGGCTATTAGTGTGGCTTGATTTGGTAGCAGGGCCAATTGTATGTGTTCCTCCGGTTTAGGCTCCTTGACAGGTCTTATGGTGACATAATTGAGCACTTGTGTGAGGAGGTAAGGGTTAGATATTTTGGATTGGTGGGCCTTCAAATAGTTCTCCATCTCTTTATGTAAATAGAATGCCCAATCTTCTTCCTTCTCTTCATGTATTTTGGCGATTCTATTGAGACCCACCCTGTTGTATCTGTCTACAAGCTTTACCTGCATTATTAAAGACATCGCCCTACATGCCTTCTCTGTAGCTGCATCTTGGATATTGTCATATTCTCCACCATTCCAATTATAGGAATTCTTTTTCAGCATGTCCTTCAAAGGCATCTTGTCAATGTTGTGTATGTGGGCCTTGACTACAGCCGTGAGTTGCAGAGCTTCTCTTATCAAGTCCTCTGTGATGAGGATCTCTTCTCAGTAGTGCCATCTGCCTTGGTGATCCTCCCTCTTTTGGTCTTCTTGTCATATGTCTTCAAGTACTCCGCATAGACTTTTGTGTCAATAGTGCAGGGGAGTATCTCTACCATTTTTCCCAGACTGACTTTGTCTAATTTGGCCTTCACTTCAGCATCTTCCAATATCTATAGACACTCCGGGCTATGGTACTGGAGAGCTACCTTTTCATAGGCTGTAACAGCTTCTGTCCGGAGGATGAGTGCCCCATGGAGCGGTTGGGCATAAAGACCCAAAAAATTCAGCTTTGGTTTTTGTGCCCCCCGTCGTTTCTGACTACCTGGGGATCCAATGGCACTGCTTGCCTGAGTGGTAGATAGGTGCTCGTGGTCGAAGGCCGACATCTGTATTAGGCACATAAGATCAGTCGAATGACTGGTGGGGTTGATATTATTCTCTCTTTCTCTCTTTCTTTTCCCCTTTTTTTGGTCATTCAGTGGGAATAAGTTACTATAGTTGAAGAGAGTGTTAGTGTATGAGCAATTTATTGGTTGGTTAATAGTCAGTTAATGTGTAGGTCATGAAAGGTGAGGCCGTGAAGGTGCAGGAATTGTTCCATGAAATGCTCAGGCATGAAACACACTGGCATGAAAGTGTTAGTCTCGTGAAACATTCATGCATGAAACGCATTGGCGTGAAAGTGTTAGTCGTGAAACGCTCTAGCGTGAAAGTGTTAGTTGTGAAACACTCTAGCGTGAAACGCTCAGGCGTGAAAGTGCAGACATAATTCCATGAGGGTGTGACAAATTATGAGAGTGTAACATTATCTTCAATCATATGATTTGGTGTATGTGGAGACACCAATCTTTTATAAATTTTGTGATTAAATTTCATGAAATAGCCAGAGTATTTATGCTCGTGCCACCCACATTATAGGTGGATCCATTGTACATGCCAATTAAAAGAAGATGGACGCCGTTGGAGTTTCACGATGAAGCCAAAAGACGTGACTCTCATGTGTGCTACAACTTCCTAATCTTTGTACCAACAACTTTTGGCCACTTACAGGAACAAAGATAGCAAATATAGACATGGATCCGGGCATGGCACAACATCCCCAACCCCGCCATTGTAGCCAGTGTCAGATTTTTGAAGTTAGTGGTGGTGGTCGTCATGGACCAACCAAAGGAACATTATGATGGTCATGAGGCAGAAAATTTGAGACTCGACATGAACCAAGGTGCATTAGATAGAGGGATCATGCTTTATTACCACCATCTTCGTTGTCTTCTAGGATACATGCACATCACTTTTGAAGATATGGTGGATACTGGTTTTTGGAGATCCCATTTAGCTTTCAAACGTACACTTAAAAAGCTCCATCTTGAAGAAATTTTTACCGACACATGAGTTCTCGGTGACTAGGTCTCCCGACCTAGGTTGTAAGATTCCTCCAGTACGGTGGATGAGGGACAAAGGAAGCGGCCTATGAGTGAAGCGCTAGGTGATCTGCGAAGGATCCTAGAGGGTGCTAACCATACGGTGCTCGGGCTCTAGGTCGCCGAAGATACCCACACGTACGTCGTGGAAGATATTGGAACAAGGAGTAAGAGTTGTTTTCTGAATTCGGGCATGGATCTGGTTAATTAACCTTGTTGATCTTCAACGGAGATTCCATTTTGATTTTTATAAGTGAATATATTGCTAGGTACTATGAGCTAGGAACTATCGAAAAGGCCCCTGAGTGGATAGGTGGTGAGCGTTCTGGTTGCCAATGATGCCATAGGTACATCGATGAAGGAAAAATTAGAAATTAGGATTCAACCGGATATTTTGGAGGATTATGATCAGTGATACTATAGTTTCATGAAAAGATTATTTTAAAGACAGCTGAATTTATGAAAAGGCAATTTCATATTGGGTGTGTAAGTGGTGTGACTAGTTTTAAGTTTGCATGAATATCCGACTAGGGGACCTGGGAAGTCTTTTCCCTGGTACCCGGGACAAAACCTAACCAAATTCTTAAATTGATCCCATCACTACAGTGGTTGGGCAGTTGGCTAACCCATGGGACTGGATGGGGTTAGGCTGGACTGATGGATCCTTAAAATGAGACTCAATTCTATTATGGTACAATAGATGAAGTAAATCCTAGATAAAAGTTGTTATATGGAAAAGAATCAACGGCTGTGCCTCTCAATGAGGAAAAAAGCGTTGGTCTCTATGATCCAAGTGCAAGTCTTTTCCTTGATCTGACTATGATACTTACGGGCTCGATCAGATCAATTCAGTTAGTTAAGACTCTTGACTACGTCAGAGCAAAAATATCCTGGAGGAATCGCTTGTGCTTTCCGGGCAAGGGAAGTTTTTTCGGGTTTGGTTTTGGAAGAACCAATGGATTAGTCTCTTGTCCAGATATCCATGGGCAAGGCCCCGAGTGAGGGACCCTGCCCCGCGCAAGAAGTGCTACTTTCGCTGCTAGCACCCTGAATTCGATGCACAGAGGGGACAAGGATCTTTCAGCTGGTATCAGAGCAATTTGGCTAAAGTGGATCAACTGAGAAACCAAAAATGTGAAAATTTTATGAAGTAGCAGTAAAAGGTTGTAATTGTGTGATGAAATTCATACAAATTGATATTCAGACTGAAATTCATAAATTAGTAATTGGGTCTTCAGATGGAAGTACCGCATTTGCATGGAATCCCTAACTTGCTTAAGGCCTAGACATGATGGTATTTACCTTAAATTTCCAAGGACCGTGACTACCCATATATACCGAGGGTATAACTGGAGCTCTTTACTGGTAGTATATACGAGTAAATCTAAGACCTTGAAATTATAAGCAAAAATGCTATCCAGATGATGAATTCAAATGTGGTTGATATGATTTTAAAACTCTGGTATAGAATTGATGAGTTGATTTGGATTCTGATTAAAAAATGATGATTCTTGAATTTTGGTTGAAAAGCGATAAGCTGAGCAAAACCATAATGAGGATGAATGGGACGAGTCCCTGTGATGATGTTCATAATAACTGGAATGACAATAATGACTTCAGCAAATCACTGTGAGATTAGTGGATTGTGCCGATAGATTGCTACTGTTAACGCTTGACCCAGTGGATCAAGCTAAGGGATGACAAATTAAAAATCTGTATAATTAAAATTCCCATGGAGGACTGTTCAGATGAAAATTTCAGTCTAATGGACCATTATTGTGTTAACGATATTGATATAATCTGAATGAATTGTTATCTGATGATGATTTCTATATAAGGGATCTTCATCCCAGGATTTTGTTGGGTTGACCAGACAATAAGGAACCCCAGAATCAGTTGGATCTTAAGGGAAAGAATTGCCCTCTAGTTTGCGAGATGAGGACATCTCGCGTTTTTTAAGTGGGATAGGATGTAAGATTCCTCCCTCCAGCTTTTGAGGTGTGCAGGTGTAAGAACCTCCCCTTCTGATCTTATAATTATTCCCCTCTCTGAAATAAAAGAAAGATCCTGTTTTACCCTGTTTTGGCCTGGAGAGAGAAAATGTCTAGAGGGAGGTAATTCAAAATTGAGATATTTTTTCATATAAAAATCTTCCTAGTGTCTAAAATGGTTTCCCTTGAAATAGAAATTCAAAAAGAACTTTCCAATGTGTAATTGGAATTAATTGAAAATAGGTATAAAGGACCTTAGCCTAAGGATCCAGATTTTCACAAATTTTTGGATTATGGTCCAATTAAGGTTCGTATAGACCAATAAGATTAATCCAAGTGTAGGGAGGAGATAAATTGAAGAATAAAAGAAAAACCCCCCAAAAATGAGTAAATGCTCACATAAGATGAAGAGTGGCCTAAGGACCAAAGAAAACAATTAAAAAAACTGAATTTTGACACCTCAGAGTAGTGGGGATCTCCCCTCATGAAGTAGGCACCTTTTTTCTCATCATTACCCCCAAATTTTAATCAATAAAATGAGATATTTCATCTCTCCTCTCTCACTAGATCCAAAAAGTAAGCTGAACTGACCTAAAAATGGTCAAAATTTGACCAAACTGATCTGGAAAATTCTAGAATCAGTTTGCTTGGTTAGAGGCTCACTTTTTCCTATAAATAGAAGCCTCCCCCTTTGTAAAAGCTTAATGGTGTTTATGCAGTGTTACTCTACTCCTGTCCTGAGCCATTTACATTGAATTTTTTAATAATTCAATTGTTTTTGGCCTGATCCTCTCCAAAGTGAATTGGAGACCTATATGTTAAAGTTGCAACTGCTGTGAGACGGAGAGTCGATGGAGGACGTCTCACATAGCAAAGTCGATGGAGGACGTCTCACATAGCAAAGTCGATGGAGGACGTCTCGCATAGCAAAGTCGACCGAGGTCTTGACCAGCCTCGGTTCGATTTAAAATGGTGAGCTTCCGGTACGGTGGGGCGAGAGACTAAGGAAGCGGCCTATGAGTGAAGCACTAGGTGATCTGCGAAAGGATCTTAGAGGGTGCTAACCATACGGTGCTCGGGCTCTCGGTCGCCGAAGATACCCACACGTACGTCGGGGAAGATATTTGGAACAAGGAGTATGAGTTGTTTTCTGAATTTCGGGCATGGATCTGGTTGACCGATCTTGCTAGTCCTCAACTGATGAGTCCATGGCTCTTTTATATGGATCCGTTGGTTGATCTTGCTGATCTTCAACGGATATTCCATTTTGTTATGTGAATATATTGCCGGTTACTATGAGCTAGGAACTATCGAAAAGGCCCCTGAGTGGACAGGTGGTGAGCGTTCCGGTTGGCCAATGATGCCATAGGTACACCGATGAAAGAATGAATTGGAAATTAGGATTCAACTGGATAATTAGAGGTTATTGATCAGTGATATTATGGTTTCATTAAAAGATTATTTTAAAGACAGTTAAATCGATGAAAAAGGCAATTTCATATTGGGTGTGTAAGTGGTGTGTGACTAGTTTTAAGTTTGAATGAGTATCCGGTTAGGGGGCCTGGGAACTCTTTTCCCTGGTACCCGGGACAAAACCTAACCAAATTCCTAATTGGATCCCATCACTACAGTGGTTGGACGGTTGGCTAACTCAGGGGACTGGATGGGGTTAGGCTGCACTGATGGATCCCTAAGCTGAGACTCAATTCTGTTATGGTACGTTAGATAAAGTAAATCCCGGTAAAAAAATGTTCTATGGAAAAGAATCAACGGCTGTGCCTCTCAATGAGGAAAAAAGCGTTGGTCTCTATGATCCAAGTACAATCTTTTCCCTGATCTAACTAAGGAACTTACGGGTTTGGTCAGATCAGTTCAGTTAGTTAAGGCTTTTGACTATGTTAGAGAAAAGTTATCCTAGAGGAATCGCCTGTGCTTCCGGATAAGGGAAGTTTTTTCGGGTTCGGTTTTTGGAAGAACCGATGGATTAGTCTCCTGTCCAGATATCCGTGGGCAAGGCCCCGCGAGTGTGGGATCCTGCCCCGCGCAAGAAGTGCTACTTCCGTTGCTAGCACCCTTGTTTTCGTTGCGCAGAGGGGACAAGGATCTCACAAACAAGATTACTATAAAGAATCGATATCCCATTCCAAGGATTGATGATTTACTTGATGAATTGAAAGGATAAAAATATTTCTCCAAGATAGATCTCAAGTTCGAGTATCATCAAATAAGGATGAAAGATGGTGATGAGTTTCGGACTGAACGGGGTCTATTTCAATTCATGGTTATGCCTTTTGGATTATCAAATGCCCCAACCACATTTTACGCTCTCATGAACAAAGTTTTGAAGCCATTCCTCTACAAATAAATTTTGGTCTTCTTTGATGACATGCTTGTGTATAGCAAGTCAAGGGAAGAGCACTTGATGCATGTGGAGCGAGTGTTGAAGGTATTGAGAGAGCACTAGTTGTTTTCCAAGTAAAGCAAGTGCACCTTTATGTGAAAAGAAGTGGAATACTTGGGTCACATTGTGAGCAATGATGGTATTAAGATGGATCCCAAGAAGGTATAATGTGTGAAAGAGTGGCCTACACCCACCAACACTACTCAACTAAGGGGATTTTTGGGATTATCATCCTTTTATAGGAGGTTCATTCGCCATTATGCTCACATGGTAGCCCCACTTATCGATAGGCTTACGAAGGAAGCATTTTTTTGGGATGTCATGGCTAATAAGAGCTTTCAAGAGCTCAAGCAGGCACTCATTTCATCTCCAATATTGGTTTGCCCTCATTTTTCTAAGCCTTTCACTATATGGGCTGCAAGTGGGAGAGGAATTGGTGCCATGCTATATCAAGAGCATGGGGTGATTGCTTATGTGAGTGTAGAAAGCTCACCGAGAAGGAATGGGAGCTTCATGTTTATGATCAAAAAATGTTGGCCATTTTGCATGCAGTAAAGAAGTGGCATCACTATTTTTATGGTAGGCATTTCAAAGTAAGGACCGATCACTGAGTACTCCAATTTTTCCTCACCCAACAAAACCTTTCTCCAAATCAAAAGAGATGGCTTGCTACCTTGCAAAATTATGATTTCTAGATTTCTTACACGGCGGGAAAGGATAATGTTGTGGTGGATGCACTTTCTAGGATGTGGGCTTACACTATACATGCTATTTCGGAGGTGCATTATGATTGGATTTGGTGGATGACATGGCTGGTCCAATGTTTCAGAAATTACAACAAGGGTTATGTGATGAATATCCACATTTTGAGGTGCATAATGGATTGCTTTAGCACAAGGGAAAGGCCTATTTAGTCCCTCACTCATCCTTCAAGCTAAAAATCCTACAAGAGATGCACTCTTCACCAATGGGGCGGGTCATTTGGGAGTAGTCAAGACCTATGAGGATAAGATACAGAAGAGTTTCTTTTAGAAAGGACTTTGGAAGGATGTGCATGAATATGTGAAAAAGTGCTTGCCTTGCCAACAAAACAAGGATCCCAATCAATTGCTGGGAGGATTGTTGCTACCGTTGCCTATTCCAGAAGGAAAGTGGACACACATAGCCATGGATTTCTTTACCAGGCTACCCACTACTAAAGCAAGGGTGGAATAGCATCTATGTGGTAGTGGATAGATAACAAAGGTGGCTCATTTCATACCCACAAAGGTGTAATATACAACTTCTATGGTGGCTCAACAATTTATGGAGCATGTGTTTAGGTTGCATGGAATGCCTAATCAAGTGGTGAGTGATAGGGATGTCAAGTTCATGAGCCATTTTTCAAAGAGTATCTTTGATTCCATGGGGACTACACTCCCTCCAAGTATGGCCTATCATCCGCAAACAGATGGCCAAACCGAGAGAGTGAACAAGTGGCTCGAAATCTATTTGAGACACTGTTGTTATAACACCCAAGCTTCATGGAAAAAATGGCTATAATTAGCTGAATTTTGCTGTAACAACACCTTCTATCACATGAGCATTGACATGTCTCCATTTGAATCCATGTATGGGTATAAGGTGCATGTACCTTCTATTGCATTCAATGAGGAAAAGGTGAATGCACAAGCCAAAGAGGAGATTGAGAAGATATATGCAATATTGCAAAGGTGCAAGGATAACATGGCTAAGGCACAAAACCAAATGAAGCAATATGCCAATGAGTCAAGGAAGCATGTGGAGGTCAAGGAAGGGGATTATGTATTCTTAAGAATCCCTAAGTCAAGGTATGCTTCATTGAAGGGAGACACCAATACAAAGCTTGCTCCATCACTTTTATGGACTCTACAAGGTGTTGAGAAGAATTGCATTAGGAAACCTTTGGACATCTTTTGGGCCCTTTGCTAACATGACCTTCATTAGCAATGGACCAATAGAAAGAGAGGAGTGGAGGAGTGTTTACGTTTAGTCTCCTCCAAAAGTAGGGGGCAACTAGGCTTGTCTCTCTCATTCCTACATTTGTGGGGTTCAAAAAGTAGGGAGTGGCCTTCATAAATTAGGGAGGTGGAGTGCAAAAAGTAGGAGGGTGCCATAAAGCAAGGGGATAGCTTCTAAAAAGTAGAGGGCTCCACCAATTTCAGCCCCATCATTCTCATGGGTCAAAAAACCCTAATTTCTTTCCCTACACATTATTCTTCTCTCCAGCATCATCCTCTTCACCCCAAACCTCAAATCTCCATAGCTCATTTTCTCTCTACTGTGCAACCTTCTCTCTCTCTCTCTCTCTCTCTCTCTCTCTCTCTCTCTCTCTCTCTCCCCCCTTCCTTCTCTCTACTGTGCTCAAATTTGTAGCATTCTCTATCACGTGCATGTGCACACATTTGAATCTCCTCACACCCACATCTACCTCCCTCTCCCCAATAACCTGTACTATGCAACCTTACTTCTTTCTCTCCCCCTCCTAAAACCTTTCTAGCAGAACACTATGGAGGGTAGTGCATCTTTGTCGAGGAGAAGGCTAAAGGACAAGGTTGGGATTCTGCTCATGCATAATACCAAGGATGAACACGGTGCTTAGGTTGAAAAACAATTTCAAAAGGGAGATTAGGTGTATTTATAGCCCAGTGCCACACTGGACCACATCGAGTTCGACGTCGAGATGTGGTTGAGCACCATTGGAAGGGGCGTCTACTAGGATTCAAAGAAACAAGGCATGATGGATTGGTGGCCCGAGTGAAACATGTGTACTTAGCATCGAAAATTTCTTTGAGCCCACATTGTCATAATCCTCGTTTCCCTTGAAACTGTATGCTTTCACTTTGGTATGTTAGTGTACATGGTATTTGAACTGTTCTTTTCAACTTTATTTGACAGTTTTCTCATTTCCATATATTTTCCCTTCCAATATCATTGAGGAGCAGCCCATAAGGAGCCTAAGAGGAACATTCTATGCCGTACACGTGCACATTGGGGATGGTGTATTCTTTGATAGTGCCCCTTTTGACCTTGCTAGTCAAAAGATTTTCTTCTACACCCACAAATATGTAGTCCCGACACAGGTCAAAGGGTTTGGTAAGCTTAAAGAGGTCCCCTCTCCTTCCCTCAATTGAAGAAGAAAAAGAGCTAAAGCAAGGAAGCACAAATTGTGCAACACACACTCTTCAACAAAACAACAAAGAAATGCTGTCACTATGGAAGCATGGGGCATTACCAAAGCAAATACAAAGTCAATCACAAGCCAAAGTGTCACCATTGCAAGAAGCTAGGACACAAAGAAGAAGAATGTATATTCAAGAACCAAGAAGCCAACTACATCGAGCAAAAGAGGAGATTCCTAATGAAAGACTCTTCTAAGAGCTACATCAACAAACCTCATTACACTTGAGCCTATCTTTCAGCCTACATGTAAAAAGGGGTTACCATATGAGAGTGGAGACCCATCTCATCTCATTTCAGTTGTTTGCACTACACCTTACCACCTTAAGTAGCTATCTTGGCACTAAGGGGGGGTGATGACATAGTGTAACCAAAACTTACCACTTAAGAGTAGCACATAAAGCACCTAGGGGGGGTATTGGAGTTTTGAAACCTTATCTCCAGCCACGTTGCAGTAGCCTAAGAATATGGCACCAAAGGGGAAGTGTTGAGAAATATGGTGCCATGAGCACAAGGAAGGTAGGGAGTGAGTGTAAGTCTAACAAACTGCCACATGAGTAAGCAAGAACTATTCCACATGAGTAAGCAAGAATTATCCCACATGAGCTAACAAATCCAAGATGTGCCCACCTCATATAAAAGGGATCACTTTCAAGCAATCAAATCAAGCAAGTTTTGAAGCCTTTCTACGAGTACAAGTCTCAATCTTGTAACCTAACTAAACTTGAGTCTAAAGCTTAATTAGTTTAGTTTTTTATCGATATAAGTGTCCTTAGGAAACATCCACCTCAGCTTAGGGTTTTACATCATCTCTTTAGCCCACAAGCCTCCATAGCCATAGCTTGAGGAACTCATGTTTTTAATAGAAGCCAAGCCCAAGAGCAATCGAGACTAGCTAAGAGGGTACACGTGAAGACTCTATAGAGTCTTCATCTCCAATCATGGTTCCTAGACCTAAATGAACAACGGCGATAGAGTTTGTCTCTTTCATAAAGCAACCCACATCATCCCCTATACCTTCTCCATCTCCAATCATGGTTCCTAGAGCTTACTAAACAACGGTGATAGAGTTTGTCTCTTCCATTAAGCAACCCACATCATCCCCTAGACCTTCACAGAGTTTGTAATAGCAAAAACAAATTCAGCCAGCACCTATTCAAGAGAATCTAATCAAAATATATAACATCTAGGAGAGCCCTAACAAGAAGATTAGGCACATGTATCTCCCCGTACACCAGGATTCCTTTGTGGAAAAGAAGTGCCAAGTGAAGACATCGAGGCGAGAAAAAATCTAGCACAAAAAAGTTTCTCAAAGTTAGACAAAGATGAAGAGGTAAAGAGGCAAAGAATTGAATATCTAGAGAAGGAAAGGGAAAAGATCAATATGGAGCATGTATGGGACATCCTTGCACACAATGCAAAACTCAAGGAGAGCAAGAAACAACTTGTAATTGAGAGTTGGGAGCCACCACAAAGTGGTAGCACACTTAACTACATCGCCATCAGCTTTGCCAGCCTTTGCAGTTGGGTGTGAGGTAGCCCAAGTCGGTGAACATAAGAAGGATTTTCCCATCAGCTTTGCCAACTGCGCCAACTCAACGAGGTACATGGTCAAGAAGTTTTGCCATTATCTTCTGACGACCAAATTTATTTGTTAAAGATCATCAAGCTCTTCTCTACCTGGCAACAAACCTTGCACAATCGAAAGAATCACCCGCCGATGGTTGCTGATCTTGCTTGAGTTCGACTTAACAGTGTGGAAGGGCTCACAGCATGTCTTGGTAGACCATATGCCACGCATTCCCAATAGCGAGCCACCGGTGGGAGTTGAGGACGATTTACCAAACGTTGCCTTATTCCAACTATGCTTAATTCCGAAATGGGGAGAGGAGGTTGCACACTTCCTAGCCAATGGCCTACTAGTTAACCCACTCCTCAAGAAACACCATGCATAACACCTCATTAAACAAGCGACCCCCTACCAATTAATTGCAAGCCAACTCTACATGCATGGGAAAAGACAAAATTATAAGACGCTATTTCTGAGAAGACGAATATGTCTTCCTTTTAGGACAGGCTCACTCCGCCTGTGTGCTGGGAGGTGGCACTTCGCAGTAGATATCAATGCACATAATATCCTCACCACAGGACTATGGTGGCCCACCTTAATGGTCAACGCAATGGAATATGTCAAGAAGTGTGGTGAATGCCAATCGAGCGATAATTCCACGCTTTAAGGAAAATATGTCCTCAACCCAGTTGTGTCCTTACAATGGTTTGAAAAATGGGGCATTGATTTCATTGGAGCTATTAGTCCCGCCACTCACTACACTCAAGCTCGATACATCTTGCAACCACATACTATTGCACGAAATGAGCCAAAGCAAGGACTATCCACAAGGCTAATGCGTGATCTACTGCAAAATTCCTGTATGACTCAATGATTATATGCTTCAGATGCACTCTTAAAATCCTGACAATGGCATGCACTTCATTAATGAGGTAATCTAATGCCTCTTACAAGAATTCCTTGTCACATTCACAAGTAATCTTCCCCACACTACCCCTAAGCCAATGGCCAAGCAAAGGGCACCAATAAAGTTCTTTGTGCCATTTTAACTAAAATAGGTTAAGCGAGCTGCAAACGATTAGGAACAAAAGTTGTATGTGGCACATTGGGCTTATTGAACATCCTACAAGGCTACTACTAATGCGATACCCTGCAAGAAGGTGGAGTGCGTATAGAGACACTCGGTGACGTCACGATAGTGGGATATTTGAATTGTAGCAAATTGAAACGCTACTATGGCCACTAACTAAAACCACCCTCAGGGCCATTCATGAAAAGAAGCGCTGAGCTCGAGGACACTTTGAGGAGTATGGCCGGCACCCAACACAGTTGTACTATAGATAGCGAGGAGGCGTGTTTTGTCAAGCTTTTTAAGCTCAAATAGGATAGAGTCGAGGACATTGTCCATGTGTTTTTCATTTACTGCAATTTAAAAACTTGCGAGCAAGAGCTCCATACAGTACCATAGGTCATACTGAAGGGTATCGCATTAGTAGCAACCTTGTAGGATGTTCAATAAGCCCAACGTGCCACATACAACTTTTGTTCCTAATCGTTTGCAGCTCGCTTAACCTATTTTAGTTAAAATGGCACAAAGACCTTTATTGGTCCCCTTTGCTTGGCCATTGGCTTAGGGGTAGTGTGGGGAAGATTTCTTGTGAATGTGACGAGGAATTCTTGTAAGAGGCATTAGATTACCTCATTAATGAAGTGCATGCCATTGTCAGGATTTTAAGAGTGCATCTGAAGCATATAATCATTGACCTCATACAGGAATTTTGCAGTAGATCACGCATTAGCCTTGTGGATAGTCCTTGCTTTGGCTCATTTCGTGCAATAGTATGTGGTTGCAAGATGTATCGAGCTTGAGTGTAGTGAGTGGCGGGACAATGAAATCAATGCCCCGTTTTTTAAACAATTGCACAAGGACACAACTGGGTTGAGGACATATTTTTCTTAAAGCGTGGAATTATCGCTCATCGTTTTTGGCATTCACCACACTGCTTACATATTCCATTGCGTTGACCATTAAGGTGGGCCACCATAGTCCTGTGGTGGTGAGGACTTTATGTGCATTGATATCTACTACGAAGTGCCACCCCCCAGCACACAGGCGGAGTGAGCCTGTCCTAAAAGGAAGACATATTCGTCTTCTCAGAAATAGCGTCTTATAATTTTATCTTTTTCCTACATGTACAGTTGGCTTGCAAGTAATTGGTAGGGGGTCACCTGTTTAATGAGGTGTTTCTTGAGGAGTGGGTTATCTAGTAGGCCATTGGCTAGGAAGTGTGCAACCTCCTCTCCCCATTTTCAGAATTAAGCATAGTTTGAATAAGGCAACATTTGGTAAATCGTCATCAACTCCCACCGGTGGCTCGCTATTGGGAATGCGTGGCATATGGTCTGCCAAGACATGCTGTGAGCCTTTCCGCACTATTAAGTCGAACTCAAGCAAGATCAGCAACAACCATCGGGTGATTCTATTTCGGTTGTGCAAGGTTTGTTTACCATGTAGAAAAGAGCTTGATGATCTTTAAAAAATAAATTTGGTCGTCAGAAGATAATGGCAAAACTTCTTGATCGTGTAAACCATAGGTAACCCTTCCCTCTTAGTGGTGGTATAATTTCATTCTACCTCATTGAGTTGGCGCAGCTGGTAAAGCTGATGGGAATATCGTGGCGATGTGGTTAAGTGAGCTATCGCTTTGTGGTGGCTCCCAATTCTCAATTACAAGTTGTTTCTTGCTCTCCTTGAGTTTTGCATTGTGTGTAAGGATGTCCCATACATGCTCCATATTGATCTTTTCCCTTTCCTTCTCTAGATATTCAATTCTTTGCCTCTTTATCTCTTCATCTTTGTCTAACTTTGAGATACTTTCTTGTGCTAGCTTTTTTCTCGCCTCGATGTCTTCACTTGGCACTTCTTTTCCACAAAAAGGAATCCTGGCGTGCGGGGAGATACATGTGCCTCTTCTTCTTGTTAGGGCTCTCCTGGATGCTCTATATTTTGATTTGATTCTCTTGAATAGGTGCTGGCTGAATTTGTTTTTGCTATTACAAACTCTGTGAAGGTCTAGGGGATGATGTGGGTTGCATTATGAAAGAGACAAACTCTATCACCGTTGTTCATTTAGGTCTAGGAACCATGATTGGAGATGGAGACTCTATAGAGTCTTCACGTGTACCCTCTTAGTAGCTAGTCTCAATTGCTCTTGGGCTTGGCTTCTGTTAAAAACATGAGTTCCTCAAGCTATGGCTATGGAGGCTTGTGGGCTAAAGAGATGATATAAAAACCTAAGCTGAGGTGGATGTTTCCTAAGGACACTTATAAAGATAAAAAACTAAACTAATTAAGGTTTAGACTCAAGTTTAGTTAGGTTACAAGATTGAGACTTGTACTCGTAGAAAGGCTTCAAAACTTGCTTGATTTGATTGCTTGAAAGTGATCCCTTTTATATGAGGTGGGCACATCTTGGATTTGTTAGCTCATGTGCGCGATAATTCTTGCTTACTCATGTAGAATAGTTCTTGCTTACTCATGTGGTAGCTTGTTAGACTTACACTCACTCCCTACCTTCCTTGTGCTCATGGCACCATATTTCTCAACACTTCCCCTTTGGTGCCATATTCTTAGGCTACTGCAACGTGGCTGGAGATAAGGTTTCAAAATCCAATACCCCCCCCTAGGTTCTTTATGTGCTACTCTTAAGTGGGGGTTACACCATGTCATCACCCCCCCTTAGTGCCAAGATAGCTACTTAAGGTGGTAAGGTGTAGTGCAAACAACTGAAATGAGATGAGATGGGTCTCCACTCTCATATGGTGACCCCTTTTTACATGTAGGCTAAAAGATAGGCTCAAGTGTAATGAGGTTTGTTGATGTAGCTCTCAGAAGAGTCTTTCATTGGGAATCTCCTCTTTTGCTCGATGTAGTTGGCTTCTTGGTTCTTGAATATACATTCTTCTTCTTTGTGTCCTAGCTTCTTGCAATGGTGACACTTTGGCTTGCGATTGACTTTGTATTCGCTTTGGTAATGCCCCATGCTTCCACAGTGAAAGCATTTCTTTGTTGTTTTGTTGAAGAGTGTGTGTTGCACAATTGTGCTTCCTTGCTTTAGCTCTTTTTCTTCTTCAAGAAGAGAGGAAGCACATCTTCAAACGTTGGTTCTTGCAAATTTTGTAGTGTAGTCACACCCATGCATTGTAAACTTTTGGTATGCTTTTTAAGAAAATGACTAATGCATCTTTATCTCCTATCTTGGCATCTAGTTGTGTCATTATGCTTTTCATCTTGCTAAGAAATTATGCTAGTGACTCATTGAAACTCATTTTTAGACCATAGAACTCATGTGCTCCACCTTATGATTGTTCTTCAGAAGGCTTTGGATAGTGTGTCCACTGACCTACTTCATCAAGTTCTCCTCGAGGTGGGACAACTGTGTTGGGTGCCGACCATACTCCTCAAAGTGTCCTCGAGCTCGGCGCTTCTTTTTGTGGGGAGTGTGGGGAAGGACCTCTAAGGAGAAGTCTGAGCGTTCAGCCATTGGGAGGAATATAGGAGGCAGGGAGGTGCAAGCTCAAGAAAACAATTTGCAAGAGTTTGGCTAGGGAGAGAGCAAAGAGTGAGAAAAATGAAGTGGTGGGTCCCTATTTATAGTTTTGCAGGAAGGACGTGGCCATGGCAAAGTTTGGTACGGAGGTGGCATCTCCAGAGAAGGGTCTACGCTTTAGATGGTATGGGCGTGGCACAGTAGATGAAAGGGACATGGAATCGGGTTGCTACGGCCGTGGCACTTGAGATATAGAATGGTATGGCTTGACGTTGGAATAGTCGTGGTGGCAACCTAGATAGAGAATGGTATGACTGTGGCTTTCGTTTGGTATGGCCATGGCTAATTTTGGTACAACTGTGGCATTTGTTTTTTTTTTGGGCACCCTACAAACAGCTGGGCTATGTGGCCAGCACCCCATTGCGGGTTTTGTACTGACTCTCTGTCCAATTTGCCAAAGTGAGAAGACGGTTCCAATTGAGTGATGTGGAAAGGGTTGTATTATATCCCTTGGAATTTCAAAGGCTTTCAAGAGGGAGTAGTTGAGGGTGGAGAGGCCAAGGGCTTAGCAGGAGTACTCAAAGGTAGCCAGATAACAAGAGCTAGGAGAGTAGCCAAAGTCAAGGGTATATCATAGTTAGGGACCATCGGCTTCGGTTGGATTCATAAGGGTGCTTCGTAAAGTTTTGTTCCCCTTTTCCCTGTGCAAAAGCAGTGGCCGAGGCCACTTTGGGCTTCCATTGGAAGGTTGGTAATTGTGAGATGACGAGAGTAGGAAGTTCGTACCTCGATTGCCTTGATTAGTAATTTTGAGCTTGATGTAAAGGTTTGGGAATCCATCGATAATTTGTTGTTGGGCAAGGCTGAGGGTGTGGGCGAGGATGGTTTGGCTTTGGGGAGTGTTTTGGCGATGATTGTCTTGTACCCGTCGGCTCGAGGTTACCAAATGGGTTTCCTTTGAGAGAGACGAGGAGATGATGTTGTTGATATATGAGTATGGGGAGTGGATCGGCAAGGGATCCACATAGTAGTGTTACCTTAATAATACCCTTAGGTTGTGAGAAGCTTCTTAGGTATCCAATAGCAAGATTCTTTGCCTTGTGTGCATCAATTAGATTTGTTAGTAGGGTTAGTGTTGTTAGTGAGGTTAGTTTTGCGGGGGGGTCAGTAACTTTAGTGGCATTAGAGGGTGGATTGGGCTGTTGGAGAGCTGGGTAGGGAGAAAACGCGAGGCAATCGGGTGTCTAGAGTTGGGAGAGGCCTCTTTTTGAGCGGTATGGATTGGTGAAGGGTGGAATAACAATAGTGAGGGTAGGATGGGGGTTATCATCTTGGCATGAGTGATTGGAGGGCACGAGTTCTTCATCCATTATTAGGATTGTAACTTGGCCGGAGGCAAATTGTAGGGTGGCAATTCTTGCGTCCGAGTCGATGTTGCAGCGATTGTGTCCCATCCATCCTCATTTGAGAGGAATTTACTCACGCATAGTTCCTGGAGACATCAAATAAAACTTTCCTTTTAAGGGATTATTTCCAATGTGGAATAAGGTTGTGATTGTGCCTAAACATTAAGCTGTTTTTTGAGAGGCCACGGTTGTGACTATGGAAGGGGGTGTCTTTTAATGGGGGCCTTCTGAGGGAAAGCCATGTGTCATAAGACATCAAGTTGTAAATAGCCCCTGTATCCACAAGAGCCAATTTTTGGGTGAAGTTGTTGGGGTGGTCATTCCTAACCATAACCGAGCACGTTTCACCTCCCAATCTTCTTCTTCAGGGTCTACAACTTGGGCCATGTTAACCACAATGTTTTCTGCCCGAGTTTGGCTTGCCGTTCCTTAGTCTCTTGTTGGACTACGTGTTTTATCTGTTCGTGTTCGGTTTTCCATTGGTTTTTGTCATGAATGGCCCTAAGGGTGGTTTTAGTTAGTGGCCATAGTAGCGTTTCAATTTGCTACAATTCAAATATCCCGCTATCGCGACGTCACCGAGTGTCTCTATGCGCACTCCGCCTTCTTGCAGGGTTATCTCAGTGTGACTAGGAAAGGTGCTAAGCCTCTGAGCTTGAGTTTCTTTTTATGGGTTTTTGTGCTAAACACGAGGACCATGTCACCCTCATTCATTTGTTTGTCCCCTTAAGTTGGTCATCAAACCACTGTTTACGCCTCATTTTTTCGACACTTATATTATAGATAGTGAGGAGGCGTGTTTTGTCAAGTTCTTTTTAAGCTCAAATAGGATAGAGCCGAGGACATTGCCCATGTGTCTCGTTTACTGCAATTCAAAAACTTGCAAGCAAGAGCTCCATACAGTACCATAGGTCATACTGAAGGGTATCGCATTAGTAGCAACCTTGTAGGATGTTCAATAAGCCCAACGTGCCACATACAACTTTTGTTCCTAATCGTTTGCAGCTCGCTTAACCTATTTTAGTTAAAATGGCACAAAGAACTTTATTGGTGCCGTTTGCTTGGCCATTGGCTTAGGGGTAGTGTGGGGAAGATTTCTTGTGAATGTGACGAGAGGAATTCTTGTAAGAGGCATTAGATTACCTCATTAATGAAGTGCATGCCATTGTCAGGATTTTAAGATGCATCTGAAGCATATGATTATTGACTCATACAGGAATTTTGCAGTAGATCACGCATTAGCCTTGTGGATAGTCCTTGCTTTGGCTCATTTCGTGCAATAGTATGTGGTTGCAAGATGTATCGAGCTTGAGTGTAGTGAGTGGCAGGACTAATAGCTCCAATGAAATCAATCCCCCATTTTTCAAACAATTGCAAGGACACAACTGGGTTGAGGACATATTTTCCTTAAAGCATGGAATTATCGCTCGTCGTTTTTGGCATTCACCACACTGCTTGACATATTCCATTGCGTTGACCATTAAGGTGGGCCACCATAGTCCTGTGGTGAGGACTTTATGTGCATTGATATCTACTGCGAAGTGCCACCCCCCAGCACACAGGCAGAGTGAGCCTGTCCTAAAAGGAAGACATATTCGTCTTCTCAGAAATAGCGTCTTATAATTTTATCTTTTCCCTACATGTAGAGTTGGCTTGCAATTAATTGGTAGGGGTTGCCTGTTTAATGAGGTAATTAACCCTTCCCCCTTAGTGGTGGTATAATTTCATTCTACCTCGTTGAGTTGGCGCAGCTGGCAAAGCTGATGGGAAAATCCTTCTTATGTTCACCGACTTGGGCTACCACACACCCAACTGCAAAGGCTGGCAAAGCTGATGGCGATGTGGTTAAGTGAGCTACCACTTTGTGGTGGCTCCCAACTCTCAATTACAAGTTGTTTCTTGCTCTCATTGAGTTTTGCATTGTGTGCAAGGATGTCCCATACATGCTCCATATTGATCTTTTCCCTTTCCTTCTCTAGATATTCAATTCTTTGCCTCTTTACCTCTTCATCTTTGTCTAACTTTGAGATACTTTCTTGTGCTAGCTTTTTTCTTGCCTCAATGTCTTCACTTGGCACTTCTTTTCCACAAAGGAATCCTGGCGTGCGGGGAGATACATGTGCCTCTTCTTCTTGTTAGGGCTCTCTTGGATGTTCTATATTTTGATTTGATTCTCTTGAGCTGAATTTGTTTTTGCTATTACAAACTCTGTGAAGGTCTAGGGGATGATGTGGGTTGCTTTATGAAAGAGACAAACTCTATCGCCCTTGTTCATTTAGGTCTGGGAACCATGATTGGAGATGGAGACTCTATAGAGTCTTCACGTGTACCCTCTTAGCTAGTCTCGATTGCTCTTGGGCTTGGCTTCTGTTAAAAACATGAGTTTCTCAAGCTATGGCTATGGAGGCTTGTGGGCTAAAGAGATGATGTAAAACCCTAAGCTGAGGTGGATGTTTCCTAAGGACACTTATATAATGATAAAAAACTAAACTAATTAAGGTTTAGACTCAAGTTTAGTTAGGTTACAAGATTGAGACTTGTACTCGTAGAAAGGCTTCAAAACTTGCTTGATTTGATTGCTTGAAAGTGATCCCTTTTATATGAGGTGGGCACATCTTGGATTTGTTAGCTCATGTGGGATAATTCTTGCTTACTCATGTGGAATAGTTCTTGCTTACTCATGTGGCAGCTTGTTAGACTTACACTCACTCCCTACCTTCCTTGTGCTCATGGCACCATATTTCTCAACACTTCCCCTTTGGTGCCATATTCTTAGGCTACTGCAACGTGGCTGGAGATAAGGTTTCAAAACTCCAATACCCCCCCCCCTAGGTGCTTTATGTGCTACTCTTAAGTGGTAAGTTTTGGTTACACCATGTCATCACCACCCCTTAGTGCCAAGATAGCTACTTAAGGTGGTAAGGTGTAGTGGAAACAACTGAAATGAGATGAGATGGGTCTCCACTCTCGTATGGTGACCCCTTTTTACATGTAGGCTGAAAGATAGGCTCAAGTGTAATGAGGTTCGTTGATGTAGCTCTCAGAAGAGTCTTTCATTGGGAATCTCCTCTTTTGCCGATGTAGTTGGCTTCTTGGTTCTTGAATATACATTCTTCTTCTTTGTGTCCTAGGTTCTTGCAATGGTGACACTTTGGCTTGTGATTGACTTTGTATTCGCTTTGGTAATGCCCCATGCTTCCACAGTGAAAGCATTTCTTTGTTGTTTTGTTGAAGAGTGTGTGTTGCACAATTGTGCTTCCGTGCTTTAGCTCTTTTTCTTCTTCAAGAAGAGAGGAAGCACATCTTCAAACATTGGTTCTCGCAAATTTTGTAGTGTAGTCACACCCATGCATTGTAAACTTTTGGTATGCTTTTTAAGAAAATGACTAATGCATCTTTATCTCCTATCTTGGCATCTAGTTGTGTCATTATGCTTTTCATCTTGCTAAGACATTATGCTAGTGACTCATTGAAACTCATTTTTAGACCATAGAACTCATGTGCTCCACCTTATGATTGTTCTTTTAGAAGGCTTTGGATAGTGTGTCCACTGACCTACTTCATCAAGTTCTCCTCGAGGTGGGACAACTGTGTTGGGTGCCGTGGCCATACTCCTCAAAGTGTCCTCGAGCTCGGCACTTCTTTTTTGGGGAGTGTGGGGAAGGACCTCTAGGGAGAAGTCTGAGTGTTCAGCCATTGGGAGGAATATAGGAGGCAGGGAGGTGCAAGCTCAAGAAAACAATTTGCAAGGGTTTGGCTAGGGGGAGAATGTGACACACCTTGTCAACCCTCACCACCAAGCTAAGAGACCCTGTGATCAAGCATAAACAAATAGGAAAACACATAAAGACTCATGCATCTAGCTCACCACCCAACCATAGAGCCATTCAGGCTCACCTCGAGCACATGGGGATAGTAGCATCAAAGACATGGCTCCACGTGCAAAGTCCCTGGTGTCCCATATACCAATGTGCACTCTCTACATTTCGTTTCATTGTACCAGTGTGCACTCTACATTTCATTTTATTATACCATCGGATATTTACATGGAGTAGTCTCAAGGCCTTGAGTCCACATCTGACGAGGAGCTCTCCCTCAAACTAACTAACTTATAAAATCACTGAAAATGCTCGAAGAGATGGAAGAACAAACCAAGGCAATCCAAAAGGATATTAAAGCTGCCCAAGATCGACAAAAGCATTATGCTGACACCAAGAGGTCTGAAAGGATCTTCAAGGAAGGAGACAAAGTTCTTCTACGAGTGCGACCCAGACGAAGTTCTCTATCACTTGGGAAATATAAGAAGCTCGGGCCTAGGTATTGTGGTCCCTATACAGTTATCAAGTGTCTAGGTAAAAGTGCCTATGAACTCCAACTCCCAGTCCATATCAAAGTCCACAATGTATTTCATGTAAGTTTGTTAAAACCTTATGTACCCAGTCTCGATCATATTCTTGATGATTAACACATTGTAATCCCTACTCAAGGAGTCCTTGAATTACAACCCAGTAGCATCATAGATTTTGGGGAAAGGTAACTGCGAAATAGAACTCTTGTAGAACATCTAGTACAGTGGAAAGATTATCCTGAAGAGGATGCAACTTGGGAAGATGAAGCTACACTCCTAAAGGATTATCCCCAATTCATGAACGAGATGAGGACATCTCGATTTCTTTAAGGGGGGAAGGATGTAACATACCCATCTTCACTAATAAAGAAATGTCCATGTAATAGATAAATTTATGAGTTTTTAAGGTATAAAAATCAATGATTTTATTATTTGAGTCATTTCTACTTAGAATCTTTAAATTTTGAGCCCAAATTTAGAATTTGCGTGCGATTTTACCCTAATATAGGATTTTACAGCATCCAAAACGGACACCGGATCAAGCTTATACGTAAATTTCAAACATTTTTTGTTAAAAAGCGACGACCTTTAAACCTTAATAAATGCACGACCGGGCATCCGATTGACGAACGGTCTGAACCCCAACGACCAGGAGAACCTCCCAGATTTAAAAAAAAATCACCCCCCGGGGGCGAAATCCGGCACGCAAATCGAGGTCAGCGTCCCAAATTTGGGAACCCCACCCCAAAAATTTGGATCGTACACACTTACTAGGGTGCCCGTACGATGGCCGCACAAGAACCAAAGGACGGCCACCCACTGTGTGATCCACACGTACCGCTACGTGGACACCCATGCTGCTCCTGACCAGATAAGGTACATGCATACCACACCGTACCTTTCCCCTAGACCCATGCAGGCCACTGATCTATAGCCTTTGCTGGTACACCATCCTTTCGTCCTTGCTTTGTGCAGTGCTCGTACCCGTACCCCACAGTTATTTAAACCCCTAGGGTGCTCCTTAGGCAACATGCATTTCTGCGTAGCCTATGCTTTGTTGTGCCGCCGTCCGTCTCCCTGTGTAGTGTACCTGCTGTAGTATAGCCGCCCTTTGCAGCCACCCCTCTCACACCCCCTCATTTGCCCCTTTTTTAGATAAGGCAATTTTCCTCTATTCCCCCCCTTGCTAGGAGGCAGTGTCCTTAACTCTTCTCTCTCTCTCTCTCTCTCTCTCTCTCTCTCTCTCTCTCTCTCTCCCCCTCCCCCCCATGTGAAGAGACTTACAGCAGCCCTCAGCCCTTCTCCCCTTTTGCAAAACATTTTTGTGTTAAGGACATCTCACAATCCCCCCCCATTTGTGTGGACTTTAGTACGTGGACTTTAGTAAGAGGTTTTAGCCTTAAGAGAGGGTTCGTGCGCTGTGGTCTTTTGCTCATAGAGTGAGCAAACAATCTCAGAATTGAGATCCGACTGAAGCGTTTCGACCGTGATAGCGAGCCCTACAAGACGACATCCAAGATGGCCCCTTCCCAAAAACATCAGAATATTATCTCGAGACGAGCGCACAACAATGAGATTAGGGAAGATGCTCCCTTTACAAGCTCCTCAAGGAAATGGTGGCCAGGTTAGCTTGGTTATCTTTTAAAGAAGAGTTTTTTTTATATTAGTGTTAATAAATGTGTATCTTTTCCTTTTAAAATAATGACATAAAATTGTATGAAGTTACGAATTGTGTGATGCTGTATTCAATAAATTGAATTGAAATTGTTATCTTTAAAGAGTGCAAGTTTTTCTTGGCTTCGACGCTAACTCCGTTCCATGCTTGTGTAGGCGGGCGACGTCGTTAGCAAAGCCCGGGAATGGCCCAAGGTATCCCTCATACCATTGGGAGAATAAGGTTTGCCGATTGAGGCGAGAGATTATGATGCTACCTAGTTCTGAGGGCCCAGGCTAGTGCGGTGAATAAGCCCACCCTAGTGTGCAGACATCCCTTTGAGGGGCGGGAGGATCGAGGGATGGAGCCTGAGAGGGCGACAGGCCGGCTTGAGTCCTCACCAGCGCGACTGACGATGAGGTCTATGGTCCCGTAGGGTTTTGCCTAGCATGTAGAGGCTGGAAGGCCGAATTCTAGATCATTGGCAATATAAAGGAAAAGAATAAGAGAGCCAGTTTGGCTTGTTTGAAATTGATTCATGTATAAACTTTTTTATAAATCTTGTCTTTGGCATTATTGTACTGTGGAAAAAGGCTGTTTTAACAAACCTTGTGAAAAGGGCCTTAATTAAGGAATATGTTTATTTATGTCAACAAACAGTGTGGTAGGATTAATTAGAAAACAAATTGACACGTGAGTAGGGTGAAAAGTGGGAGGATGGAATGCCCCGACGGCACCATCCTACGGACGGGTGGACCCGATTAGTTGGGTAGCTTTCCAACAGAATAAGTGAAAGCCCTACGCTAGATAAATAGGTTCTTGGGCAACTCTATTCTAGAAGACTAGGCCAGCGGTGGCGGCGGCGGTTGTGCCTTGCATGGATGAGGAAAAAAGCATTGCCTCTAGAAATCAAGTCTAGTAGTTGCCCAATTTATGATCAATTACCCAAATAATAGGAATATGCTTAGAATTTGGTAGTTAAATAAAACCCTGAAGAATTTCTCAAATGAGTAGATCAATGGCTGTGAAAATGCGTTGATTTCCTCAAATGATTAGATCAATGGTTGTGCTTGATTTCGGTTAGGAAAAAAGCGTTGATTTCTTCAATTTAAGTTAGTGATAGTTTTCCTTCTATCTGGGTTTGTGAAAATGCGTTGATTTCCTCAAATGATTAGATCAATGGTTGTGCTTGATTTCGGTTAGGAAAAAAGCGTTGATTTCTTCAATTTAAGTTAGTGATAGTTTTCCTTCTATCTGGGTTAATCAGGTGAAGGATAGTTTAGTCTCTTGACCTGTAAGAAAATTCGATAGGAAAATAAAAAAGGTGGAATCATCCCCGTTTTTCGAGCAAGAGAAATTTTCTCCGTTTTGGTTTTGGAATGACCATGAGATTAGTCTCGTGTCCTGACATTATTCGAGGGTGAGGCCCCGAGTGGGAAACCCTGACCCGCGCAGCAAGAGGAAGCTACTTACTTCCGTTGCTAGCAACCGAGAATCCGGTGCGCGGAGGGGCCAGAGGGGTCTCACAGCAAAACTAACCTCACTAACAACACTAACCCTACTAACAAATCTAACTGATGCACACAAGGCAAACATTCTTGCTAGTGGATACCTAAGAAGCTTCTCACAACCCAAGGGTATTATGAAGGTACCACTACTATGTGGATCCCTCGTCGATCCACTCCCCATACTCATATACCAACAACATCATCTCCTCGTCTCTCTCGAAGGCAACCCATTTGGTAACCCCAAGCCCACAGGGTACAAGACAATCGTTGGCCAAAACACTCCCCAAGGCCAAACCATCCTCGCCCACACCCTAAGCCTTGCCCAACAACAAATTATCGATGGATTCCCAAACCTCTACTTCAAGCTCAAAATTACTAATCAAGGCAATCGCCAAATTTGGGTCCCCAAATCACCAAGGTACCAACTTCCTACTCTTGTCATCTCAAAATTACCAACCTTCCAATGGAGGCCCAAAGTGGCCTCGGCCACTACTACTGCACAGGAAAAAGGGAAACAAAAACTTTACAAACCCTTATGAATCCAACCAAAGCCGATCGTCCCTAACTATGATATACCCTTGTCTTTGGCTACTCTCCCACCTCTTGTTATTTGGCTACCTTTGAGTACTCCTGCTCAGCCCTTGGCCTCTCCACCCTCAACTACTCCCTCTTGAAAGTCTTTGAGTACTCCTGCTCAGCCCTTGGCCTCTACTCCCTCAACTACTCCCAACAAGGGGTAACCAACCTTGCCATCACTCAATTGGAACCCTCTTCTCACTTTGGCAAATTTGGCACAGAGTCAGTACAAAACCCACAATGGGGTGCTAGCCACATAGCCCAGGGGTACAAAACCTATTTGTAGGGTGCCCAAAAAAAAAGCAAATGCCACAGTCGTACCAAAAGAAGCCATGGCCGTACCAAACCAAAGCCACACTTGTACCATTCTCTATCCAGGTTGCCACAACTATTCCAACTTCAAGCCAAGGCCATACCATTCTATATCTCAAGTGCCACGGCCTTACCAACCCGATTCCATGTTCATTTCATCTATTGTATCCACGCCCGTACCATCTAAAGCGTACACCCATCCCTGGAGATGCTACGACCGTACCAAACTTTGCCATGGCCGCGTCCTTCTTGCAAAACTATAAATAGGGGCCCACCACTTCATTTTCCTCACTCTTTGCTCTCTCCCTATCCAAACCAGCTTGGGGACACTTTGAGGAGTATGGCCGGCACCCCAACACAATTGTCCCACCTCGAGGAGAACTTGATGAAGTAGGTTAGTGGACACACTGTCCAAAGCCTTCTGAAGAACAATCATAAGGTGGAGCACACGAGTTCCATGGTCTAAAAACGAGTTTCAATGAGTCATTAGCATACTGACACAACTGGATGCCAAGATAGGAGATAAAGATGCATTAGTCATTTTCTTAAAAAGCATACCAAAAGTTTACAATGCATGGGTGTGACTACACTACAAAATTTGCGAGAACCAACCTTTGAAAATGTGCTTCCTCTCTTCATGAAGAAGAAAAAGAGCTAAAGCAAGGAAGCACAATTGTGCAACACACACTCTTTAACAAAACATAAAGAAATGCTTTCACTGTGGAAGCATGGGGCATTACCAAAGCGAATACAAAGTCAATCACAAGCCAAAGTGTCACCATTACAAGAAGCTAGGGTACAAAGAAGCGGAATGTAGATTGAAGAACCAAGAAGCCAACTACATAGAGTCATTGAGCAAAAGAGGAGATTCCCAACAACGAAAGACTCTTCTAAGAGCTACATCAACAAACCTTGTTACACTTGAGCCTATCTTTCAACCTACATGTAAAAAGGGGTCACCATATGAGAGTGGAGACCCATCTCATCTCATTTCAGTTGTTTCCACTACACCTTACCACCTTAAGTAGCTATCTTGGCACTAAGGGGGGGTGATGACATGGTGTAACCAAAACTTACCACTTAAGAGTAGCACATCAAAGAACCTAGGAGGGGTATTGGAGTTGTGAAACCTTATATCCAATCACCTTGCAATAGCCTAAGAATATGGCAGCAAAGGGGAAGTGTTGAGAAATATGGTGCCATGAGCACAAGGAAGGTAGGGAGTGAGTGTAAGTCTAACAAGCTGCCACATGAGTAAGCAAGAATTATTCCACATGAATAAGGAAGAATTATCCCACATGAGCTAAGAAATCCAAGATGTGCCCACCTTATATAAAAGGGATCACTTTCAAGCAATCAAATCAGGCAAGTTTTGAAGAATTTCTATGAGTACAAGTCTTAATCTTGTAACCTAACTAAACTTGAGGCTAAAGCTTAATTAGTTTAGTTTTTTATCATTATAAGTGTCTTTAGGAAAAATCCACCTTGGCTTAGGGTTTTACATCATCTCTGTAGCCCACAAGCCTCCATAGATATAGCTTGAGGAACTCATGCTTTTAACAGAAGCCACGCCCAAGAGAAACCCAGACTAGCTAAGAGGGTACACGTGAAGACTCTATTGAGTCTCCATCTCCAATCATGGTTCCCAGACCTAAATGAACAACGGCGATAGAGTTTGTCTCTTTCATAAAACAACAGACTAGGATGCAAGGACTGTCACCCTATAATTGGCCTCCAACCAAGTTATAGTCCTAATGACGGATGAAGAACCCGTGCCCTCCAATCACTCATGCCAAGATGATAACCCCCATCCTACCCTCACTATGGTTATTCAACCCTTCACCAATCCATACCGCTCAAAAAGTGGCCTCTCCCAACTTTGGAAACCAATTGCCTCGCGTATTCTCCCCACTACCCAACTCTCCTCAGCCAAATCCAACCTCCCCAATGCCACCAAAGTTGTTGACCCCCCCCCCCGCAAAACTAACCTCACTAACGACACTAACCCTACTAACAAATCTAACTGACGCACATAAGGCAAAAATTCTTGCTAGTGGATACCTAAGAAGCTTCTCACAACCCCCAAGGGTATTATGAGATGAAGGTACCACTACTCTGTGGATCCCTCGCCGATCCACTCCCCATACTCATATACCAACAACATCAGCTACTCATCTCTCTCTAAGGCAATCCATTTGGTAACCCCAAGCCCACAGGGTACAAGAGAATCGTCCCTTAAACATTCCCCAAGGCCAAACCATCCTTGCCCACACCCTAAGCCTTGGCCAACAACAAATTATCGATGGATTCCCAAACCTCTACTTGAAGCTCAAAATTACTATCAAGGCAATCGCCAAATTTTGGTCCACAAATCACCAAGGTACCAACTTCCTACTCTTGTTATCTCACAATTACCAACCTTCCAATGGAAGCCCAAAGTGGCCTTGGCCACCACTACTACTGCACAGGAAAAAGGGAAACAAAAACTTTACGAAGCACCCTTACCCGTCCACCAACCGAAGCCGATGGTCCCTAACTATGATATAACCCTGACTTTGGCTACTCTCCCACCTCTTGTTATTTGGCTACCTTTGAGTACCTCTGCTCAGCCCTTGGTCTCTCCACCATCAACTACTCCCTCTTGAAAGCCTTTGAACTCCCAAGGGATATACCAACCTTGCCATCACTCAATTGGAACCGTCTTCTCACTTTGGGGCAAATTGGGCAGAGAGTTAGTACAAAACCCGCAATGCGGAGTTGGCCACATAGCCCAGGGGTACAAAACCTATTTGCAGGGTACCCAAAAAAATACCAATTAATTGCAAGCCAACTCTACATGCAGGGAAAAGACAAAATTATAAGACGCTATTTCTGAGAAGACGAATATGTCTTCCTTTTAAGATAGGCTCACTCCGCCTGTGTGCTAGGGGGGTGGCACTTCGCAGTAGATATCAATGCACATAAAGTCCTCACCACAGGACTATGGTGGCCCACCTTAATGGTCAACGCAATGGAATATGTCAAGAAGTGTGGTGAATGCCAAATGACGACGAGCGATAATTCCACGCTTTAAGGAAAATATGTCCTCAACCCAGTTGTGTCCTTGAAATCGTTTGAAAAATGGGGCATTGATTTCATTGGAGCTATTAGTCCCGCGACTCACTACACTCAAGCTCGATACATCTTGCAACCACATACTATTGCACAAAATGAGTCAAAGCAAGGACTATCCACAAGGCTAATGCGTGATCTACTGTAAAATTTCTGTATGAGTCAATGATTATATGCTTCAGATGCACTCTTGAAATCCTGACAACGGCATGCACTTCATTAACGAGGTAATCTAATGCCTCTTACAAGAATTCCTCATCACATTCACAAGAAATTCTCCCCACACTACCCCTAAGCCAATTGCCAAGCAAAGGGCACCAATAAAGTTCTTTGTGTTATTTTAACTAAAATAGTTTAAGCGAGCTGCAAACGATTAGGAACAAAAGTTGTATGTGGCACGTTGGGCTTATTGAACGTCCTACAAGGCTGCTACTAATGCGATACCCTTCAGTATGACCTATGGTACTATATGTAGCTCTTGCTCCCAAGTTTTTGAATTGTCGTAAACGAAAAACACATGGGCAATGTGTTTTTCCTATTTGAGCTTAAAAAGCTTGACAAAACACGCCTCCTCGCTATCTATAATATAAGTGTCAAAAAAATGAGGCGTAAACAGTGGTCTGATGACCAGCTTAAGGGGACAAACAAATGAATGAGGGCGACATGGTCCTCGTGTTTAGCACAAAAACCCACAAAAAGAAACTCAAGCTCAGAGGCTTAGGTCCTTTCCTAGTCATTGAGATAACCCCGCAAGAAGGCAGAGTGGGCATAGAGACACTCGATGACGTTGCGATAGCGGGATATTTGAATTGTAGCAAATTGAAACGCTACTAAAACCACCCTCAGGGCCATTCATGGCCATAACTAAAACCACCCTCAGGGCCATTCATGACAAAAAACAATGGAAAACCGAACACGAACAGATAAAACACGTAGTCCAACAAGAGACTCAGAAACGGCAAGCCAAACTTCTTGGGGAAAACACTGTGGTTAACATGGCCCAAGTTATAGACCTTGAAGAAGAAGATTGGGAGGTGAAACACGCTCGGTTATGGTTAGGAATGACCACCCCGACTAACTTCACCCAAAAATTGGCTCTTGTGGATACAGGGGCTATTTACAACTTGATGTCTTATGACACATGGCTTTCCCTCAGGAGGCCCCCATTAAAAGACACCCCTTCCATAGTCACAACCGTGGCCTCTCAAGCAGCTTAATGTTTAGGCACAATCACAACCTTATTCCACATTGGAAATAATCCCTTAGAAGGGAAGTTTTTTTTGATGTCTCCAGGAACTATGCGTGAGTAAATTCTTCTCGGATGAGGATGGATGGGACACAACCGCTACAACATCGACTCGGACGCAAGAACTGCCACCCTACAATTGGCCTCCGACCAAGTTACAGTCCTAATAATGGATGAAGAACCCGTGCCCTCCAATCACGCATGCCAAGATGATAACCCCCATCCTACCCTCACTATTGTTATTCCACCCTTCACCAATCCATACCGCTCAAAAAGAGGCCTCTCCCAACTCTGGACACCCAATTGCCTCGCGTTTTTTCCCCACTACCCAACTCTCCAGCAGCCCAATCCAACCTCCCCAATGCCACCAAAGTTACTGACCCCCCCGCAAAACCAACCTCACTAACAACACTAACCCTACTAACAAATCTAATTGACGCACACAAGGCAAACATTCTTGCTAGTGGATACCTAAGAAGCTTCTCACAACCCAAGGGTATTAAGAAGGTAACACTACTCTGTGGATCCCTTGCTAATCCACTCCCCATACTCATATATCAACAACATCATCTCCTCGTCTCTCTCAAAGTAACTCAAAGGAAATCCATTTGGTAACCCCAAGCCCACAGGGGGAAGCCCATAGGGGGGTACAAGACAATCGTCGCCAAAACACCACCCAAGGCCAAACCATCCTCGCCCACACCCTAAGCCTTGCCCAACAACAAATTATCGATGGATTCCCAAACCTCTACATCAAGCTCAAAATTACTAATCAAGGCAATCGCCAAATTTGGGTCCCCAAATCACCAAGGTACCAACTTCCTACTCTCGTCATCTCACAATTACCAACCTTCCAATGGAAGCCCAAAGTGGCCTCGGCCACTACTTTTGCATAGGGAAAAGGGAACAAAAACTTTACGAAGCACCCTTATGAATCCAACCGAAGCCGATGGTCCCTAACTATGATATACCCTTGACATTGGCTACTCTCCCACATCTTGTTATCTAGCTACCTTTGAGTACTCCTGCTAAGCCGATGGTCCCTAACTATGATATACCCTTGACATTGGCTACTCTCCCACATCTTGTTATCTGGCTACCTTTGAGTACTCCTGCTAAGCCCTTGGCCTCTCCACCCTCAACTACTCCCTCTTGAAAGCATTTGAAATCCCAAGGGATATACCAACCTTGCCATCACTCAATTGGAACCGTCTTCTCACTTTGGCAAATTGGGCACAGAGTCAGTACAAAACCCGCAGTGGGGTGCTAGCCACATAGCCCAGGGGTACAAAACCTGTTTGTAGGGTGCCCAAAAAAAAGCAAATGCCACAGTCATACCAAATATAGCCATGGCCGTGCCAAACCAAAGCCACAGTCGTACCATTCTCTATCCAGGCTGCCACGACTATTCCAACATCACAAGCCATGGCCATACCATTCTATATCTCAAGTGCCATTCCATGTCTGTTTCATCTACTGTGCCCACGCCCGTACCATCTAAAGTGTAGACCTTTCCCTGGAGATGCCACCTCCGTACCAAACTTTGCCATGGCTGCGTCCTTCCTACAAATAGGGGCCCACCACTTCATTTTTCTCACTCTTTGCTCTCTCCCTAGCCAAACTCTTGCAAATTGTTTTCTCTCGCTTGCACCTCCCTGGCTCCTATATTCCTCCCAATGGCTGAACACTCAGACTCTAGATGCCAAGATAGGAGATAAAGATGCATTAGTCATTTTCTTAAAAAGCATACCAAAAGTTTACAATGCATGGGTGTGACTACACTACAAAATTTGCAAGAACCAACATTTGAAGATGTGCTTCCTCTCTTCTTGAAGAAGAAAAAGAGCTAAAGCAAGGAAGCACAATTGTGCAACACACACTCTTCAACAAAACAATAAAGAAATGCTTTCACTGTGGAAGCATGGGGCATTACCAAAGCGAATACAAAGTCAATCACAAGCCAAAGTGTCACCATTGCAAGAAGCTAGGACACAAATAAGAAGAATGTATATTCAAGAACCAAGAAGCCAACTACATGAGGCCTTCATCGCAAAAGAGGAGATTCCTAATGGAAGATTCTTCTAAAAGCTACATCAACAAACCTCATTACACTTGAGCCTATCTTTCAGCCTACATGTAAAAAGGGGTCACCATATGAGAGTGGAGACCCATCTCATCTCATTTCAGTTGTTTCCACTACACCTTACCACCTTAAGTAGCTACCTTGGCACTAAGGGGGGGTGATGTCATGGTGTAACCAAGACTTACCACTTAAGAGTAGCACATAAAGCACCTAGGGGGGGGTATTGGAGTTTTGAAACCTTATCTCCAGCCACGTTGCAGTAGCCTAAGAATATGGCACCAAAGGGGAAGTGTTGAGAAATATGGTGCCATGAGCGCACAAGGAAGGTAGGGAGTGAGTGTAAGTCTAACAAGCTGCCACATGAGTAAGCAAGAACTATTCCACATGAGTAAGCAAGAATTATCCCACATGAGCTAACAAATCCAAGATGTGCCCACCTCATATAAAAGGGATCACTTTCAAGCAATCAAATTAAGCAAGTTTTGAAGCCTTTCTACGAGTACAAGTCTCAATCTTGTAACCTAACTAAACTTGAGTCTAAAGCTTAATTAGTTTAGATTTTTATCATTATAAGTGTCCTTAGGAAACATCCACCTCAGCTTAGGGTTTTACATTATCTCTTTAGCCCACAAGCCTCCATAGCCATAGCTTGAGGAACTCATGTTTTTAACAGAAGCCAAGCCCAAGAGCAATCGAGACTAGCTAAGAGGGAAAACAAGAGTTGAATCCTCAAACCATCAAGCCAAAGGAAAGCTCTCAAATTCATTAGTAAGTTGGTGATTCTTCTCTGTTCCATTTATTTTATGGTTTTTATGGTTTTTTATTCTTTTTGTCTTCTCTAAAATTGCAAGTGATGTTATCCCTCAATTCAAAAGGCATTTCCCTCTCTTCTCTAGTAAATCCAACCATTCTCTATCCTAGGTGAATGATTAATGATTATTCTAAAGTAGAAAAATATTTACTTTAGAATAATCTCAATACTCTTGGTGCACTTTTAATTAATTTTAGAGACTTAAAAATTAAAAAATGGTCAGCCATACAAAGGAGGTTATGGCAAAATTTTTGAAAATTAGTGAAATAAATTTCATCTTTTATTATTCTAAAAGAGTAATCCTTATGGTTTCTATATTCTAAAGTATCATTTTCATGCATAGAAGATGCATTTTGATTATTTGTATAAAAGAAAATTAGTATTATTATAAAAGTATTACTTTCATTATATTTGATTTTTATGCATAAAAGATTATTTTTTATTATAAAAGTGTTACTTTTATCATATTTAATTTTTATGCATAAAAGTATGCATAAAAGATTATTTTTTTATTATAAACTATCATAATTGATTTTCATGCATAAAAGTATGCATAAAAGATTATTTTTTTATTATAAAAGTGTTACTTTTTATCATAAAAGTGTTACTTTTATCATATTTGATTTTCATGCATAGTAGTATGCATAAAAGATTAATTTTTTTATTATAAAAGTGTTACTTCTATCATAATTGATTTTCATGCATAGAAGTATGCATAAAAGATTATTTTTTTATTATAAAAGTGTTACTTTTATCATATTTGATTTTCATACATAAAAGTATGCATAAAAGATTATTGTTTTATTATAAAAGTGTTACTTCTATCATAATTGATTTTCATGCATAGAAAAGATTAATTTTTATTATAAAAGTGTTACTTTTATCATATTTGATTTTTATGCATAAAAGTATGCATAAAAGATTTTTTTAATTATAAAAGTGTTACTTCTATCATAATTGATTTTCATGCATAGAAGTATGCATAAAAGATTATTTTTTAATTATAAAAGTGTTACTTTTATCATATTTGATTTTCATGCATAGAAGTATGCATAAAAGATATTTTTTTATTAAAAGTGTGATTTTCATCATAAATGGTTTTTATGCATAAATGAGTGCATAAAAGATATATTTTTTTATATTAAAAGTGTGATTTTCATCATAAATAGTTTTTATGCATAAATGGGTGCATAAAAGATATTTTTTAAAAGAGTGATTTTCACCATAAATGATTTTTTTAATGATAAAAGTGTGACTTTCATCAGAATCGGATTGTGTGCATAATTAGATGCATATAGAATCTTTATAATTAAATAAGGGTTCTCCTTAGTCCTCTATTTAATTTTCGCAAAAATTGAAAAAATGAATAAGTAGATAATCTGTGAGAAGAAATGCTACCGTAATGAAAAAAATTCAATAAAACTATCGAAGTCAGAGATCGAGATAAATGACTATCTTATTTCTCATAAGAAATTCATGTTTTAGAAACCTGTAAGCAAATATTCGTAGAACGAAATTTAGAAAAAGAGAAATTAAAATAGTACCTTTCGAGAGAGATAGTTTAGGAAGAACCTTTCCAGACCCAAACTCTGATTCTGACTATTGACCAAGACCTAATTTCTTCGTCAATGACGATGTGGTCAGTTCAGAAAAAATGCACTCAAAACACCCCACCAAATCTGAAACTAAGTTAAGACTTTTGATTTTGATCTGAGGATCAAGTTAACAGAATTCGAGGAATTCTATTTGGAATTTAGACCTGGATCTAGAAGTATTGGGATACGGATTTAAGATTATTCATGGTTTTCAAACAAAAATCAAAACAAAACTTGCATAGAAACCCTGTTTTCTTAAAAGACTGTCTTATGCCAGAATGCTGGAGGGAGCATTTGGCATATATGTTTATCTAAGGGAAGTTCGGTTACAACAACTGGTGGGGAGTGTTCGAGGGACAGCTCACGTGGCAAAGCCTGCTGAGGTCTTGACCAACCTCGATATGGTTAAAATGGTGCACTTCCGGTACGATGGGCGAGGGCCGACGAAGCGGTCCCTGAGTGAAGTGCCAGGACACCTAAGGAGGATCCTGGAGGGTTCTGACCAGGCGATGCACGGGCTTGCGGTGTCGAGGACACCCATTCGTATATCGAGGAAGATATTATATGACAGACCAATGTTATTGTAATCTCTCACTGGATCTCGTTGTTGACTCGTTGGTCTCAACAGAGAGTCCAGAGTGATATTGTTTTGTGAGAAACAAAGACTCAATGGAAATTTTGAAGTATGACATGTGTAACCAGTAAATTATTTGTCAATGGATTATTTTTATTAGGCTAACCCATGGGCCGGATGGGGTTAGGCTCGAATCATGGAGTTTTAATAATCAAACTGAAAAATCTTAGGATTACGCTAGGCTTCGAGTAGATAGTTAATGCCCTGATAAAATTCTCGATTGAGTGGATCAACGGCTCTGCCTAATCTTGATTAGGAAAAAAGCATTGAAGTGCTCAGATGAATAAATTATATCAGTGATAGTTTCCTTCTATCTAGTTTATTCAGGTAGAGGATAGTTTAGATTTTGATCTCGTTAGAAAACTCGTTAAGAAAAATTCAAAAAGGTGGAATCGTCCCCGCTTTTCGGGCATGGAAAATTTTCTCGGTTTCGGTTTTCGGAGTGACCACCAGCCTAGTCTCATGCCCGGATATTCGTGGGCAAGGCCCCGAGTGAGAAACCCTGCCCGGCGCATGAGGGGGCTGCTTTTGCTATCAGCTACTACCGAGAATTCAGCGCGCGGAGGGGGCAGAGGGATCTCACAAAGCAACCCACATCATCCACTAGACCTTCACAGAGTTTGTAATAGCAAAAACAAATTCAGCTAGCACCTATTCAAGAGAATCTAATCAAAATATAGAACATCCAGGAGAGCCCTAACAAGAAGAAGAGGCACATGTATCTCCCTGCACACCAGGATTCCTTTGTGGAAAAGAAGTGCCAAAGTGAAGACATCGAGGCGAGAAAAAGGCTAGCACAAGAAAGTATCTCAAAGTTACACAAAGATGAAGAGGTAAAGAGGCAAAGAATTGAATATCTAGAGAAGGAAAGGGAAAAGAGAAGCATGTATGGTACATTCTTGCACACAATGGAAAACTCAAGGAGAGCAAGAAACAACTTGTAATTGAGAGTTGGGAGCCACCACAAACTGGTAGCTCACTTAAGCACATCGCCATCAGCTTTGCCAGCCTTTGCAGTTGGGTGTGTGGTAGCCCAACTCGGTGAACATAAGAAGGATTTTTCCATCAGCTTTGCCAGCTGCACCAACTCAACGAGGTAGAATGAAATTATACCACCACTAAGACTAAAGGGTTAGCTATGGTTCACACGGTCAAGAAGTTTTGCCATTATCTTTTGACGACCAAATTTATTTTTTAAAGATCATCAAGCTCTTCTCTACCTGGTAAACAAACCCTGCACAACCGAAAGAATCACTCGATGGTTTGCTGATCTTGCTTGAGTTCGACTTAACAGTGCGGAAGGACTCATAGCATGTCTTGGCAGACCATATGCCACGCATTCCCAACAGCGAGCCACCTGTGGGAGTTGATGACGATTTACCAAATGTTTCCTTATTCCAACTATGCTTAATTCCGAAATGGGGAGAGGAGGTTGCACACTTCCTAGCCAATGGCCTACTAGTTAACCCACTCCTCAAGAAACACCATGCCTAACATCTCATTAAACAGGCGACCCCCTACCAATTAATTTGCAAGCCAACTCTACATGCAAGGAAAAGACAAAATTATAAGATGCTATTTCTGAGAAGACGAATATGTCTTCTTTTTAGGATAGGCTCACTCCGCCTGTGTGCTGAGGGGGTGGCACTTCATAGTAGATATCAATGCACATAAAGTCCTCACCACAGGACTACGGTGGCCCACCTTAATGGTCAACACAATGGATTATATCAATGCACATAAAGTCCTCACCACAGGACTACGGTGGCCCACCTTAATGGTCAACACAATGGATTATATCAAGCAGTGTGGTGAATGCCAACGACGAGCGATAATTCCACGCTTTAAGGAAAATATGTCCTCAACCCAGTTGTGTCCTTGTTGCAATCATTTGAAAAATGGGGCATTGATTTCATTGGAGCTATTAGTCCCGCGATTCACTACACTCAAGCTTGATACATCTTGCAAACCACATACTATTGCACGAAAGGAGTCAAAGCAAGGACTATCCACAAGGCTAATGCGTGATCTATTGCAAAATTCCTGTATGAGTTAATGATTATATGCTTTAGATGCACTCTTGAAATCCTGACAACGGCATGCACTTCATTAATGAGGTAATCTAATGCCTCTTACAAGAATTCCTCATCACATTCACAAGAAATCTTCCCCACACTACCCCTAAGCCAATGGCCAAGCAAAGGGCACCAATAAAGTTCTTGAAATCCTGATAACGGCATGCACTTCATTAATGAGGTAATCTAATGCCTCTTACAAGAATTCCTCGTCACATTCACAAGAAATCTTCCCCACACTACCCCTAAGCCAATGGCCAAGCAAAGGGCACCAATAAAGTTCTTTGTGCCATTTTAACTAAAATAGGTTAAGCGAGCTGCAAACGATTAGGAACAAAAGTTGTATGTGGCACGTTGGGCTTATTGAACGTTCTACAAGGCTGCTACTACTAATGCGATACCCTTCAGTATGACCTATGGTACTGTATGGAGCTCTTGCTCCCAAGTTTTTGAATTGCAGTAAACGAAAAACACATGGGCAATGTTCTCGGCTCTATCGTGTTTGAGCTTAAAAAGCTTGACAAAACACGCCTCCTCACTATCTATAGTATAAGTGTCGAAAAAATCAGGCGTAAACAGTGGTTTGATGACTAGCTTAAGGGGACAAGCAAATGAATGAGGGCGACATGGTCCTCGTGTTTAGCACAAAAACCCATAAAAAGAAACTCAAGCTCAGAGGCTTAGGACCTTTCCTAGTCACTGAGATAACCCTGCAGGAAGGCGGAGTGGGCATAGAGACACTCGATGATGTCGCGATAGCGGGATATTTGAATTGTAGCAAATTGAAATGCTACTAAAACCACCCTCAGGGCCATTCATGACAAAAAACAATGGAATACCGAACACGAAAAGATAAAACACGTAGTCCAACAAGAGACTATGGAACGGCAAGCCAAACTTCGGGGGGAAAACACTGTGGTTAACATGGCCCAAGTTGTAGACCTTGATGAAGAAGATTGGGAGGTGAAACATGCTCGATTATGGTTAGGAATGACCACCCCGACAAGCTTCACCCAAAAATTGGCTCTTGTCAATACAGGGGCTATTTACAACTTGATGTCTTATGACACATGGCTTTCCCTCAGGAGGCCCCCATTAAAAGACACCCCTTCCATAGTCACAACCGTGGCCTCTCAAGCAGCTTAATGTTTAGGCACAATCACAACCTTATTCCACATTGGAAATAATCCCTTAGAAGGGAAGTTTTATTTGATGTCTCCAGGAATTATACGTGAGTAAATTCTTCTCGGATGAGGATGGATGGGACACAACCGCTGCAACATCGACTCGGACGCAAGAACTGCCACCCTACAATTGGCCTCCGGCCAAGTTACAATCCTAATAATGGATGAAGAACTCGTGCCCTCCAATCACTCATGCCAAGATGATAACCCCCATCCTACCCTCACTATTGTTATTCCACCCTTCACCAATCCATACCGCTCAAAAAGAGGCCTCTCCCAACTCTGGACACCCAATTGCCTCGCGTTTTCTCCCCACTACCCAACTCTCTAGTAGCCCAATCCAACCTCCCCAATGCCACCAAAGTTACTGACCCCCCCCCCCCCCCCCCCGCAAAACTAACCTCACTAACAACACTAACCCTACTAACAAATCTAATTGTTGACGCACACAAGGCAAACATTCTTACTAGTGGATACCTAAGAAGCTTCTCACAACCCAAGGGTATTATGAAGGTAACACTACTTTGTGGATCCCTTTTGCTGATCCACTCCCCATCCTCATATATCAAGAACATCATCTCCTCGTCTCTCTCAAAGGAACTCAAAGGAAACCCATTTGGTAACCCCAAGCCCATAGGGGGGTACAAGACAATCGTCGCCAAAACACCCAAGGCCAAACCATCCTCGCCCACACCCTAAGCCTTGCCCAACAACAAATTATCGATGGATTCCCAAACCTCTACATCGAGCTCAAAATCACTAATCAACGCAATCGCCAAATTTGGGTCCCCAAATCACCAAGGTACCAACTTCCTACTCTCGTCATCTCACAATTACCAACCTTCCAAAGTGGCCTCGGCCACTACTTTTGCACAGGGAAAAGGGGAACAAAAACTTTACGAAGCACCCTTATGAATCCAACCGAAGCCGATGGTCCCTAACTATGATATACCCTTGACTTTGGCTACTCTCCCACATCTTGTTATCTGGCTACCTTTGAGTACTCCTGCTAAGCCCTTGGCCTCTCCACCCTCAACTACTCCCTCTTGAAAGCATTTGAAATCCCAAGGGATATACCAACCTTGCCATCACTTAATTGGAACCGTCTTCTCACTTTGGCAAATTGGGCACAGAGTCAGTACAAAACCCGCAGTGAGGTGCTGGCCACATAGCCCAGGGGTACAAAACCTGTTTGTAGGGTGCCCAAAAAAAAAAGCAAATGCCACAGTCGTACCAAATATAGCCATGGCCGTGCCAAACCAAAGCCATAGTCGTACAATTCTCTATCCAGGATGCCACGACTATTCCAACTTCAAGCCATGGCCATACCATTCTATATCTCAAGTGCCACAGCCGTACCAACCCGATTCCATGTCCATTTCATCTACTGTGCCCATGCTCGTACCATCTAAAGCATAGACCCTTCCCTGGAGATGCCACCTCCGTACCAAACTTTGCCATGGCCGCGTCCTTCCTGCAAAACTATAAATAGGGGCCCACCACTTCATTTTTCTCACTCTTTGCTCTCTCCCTAGCCAAACTCTTGCAAATTGTTTTCTTGATCTTGCACCTCCCTGCCTCCTATATTCCTCCCAATGGCTAAACACTCAGACTCCTCCCTGGAGGTCCTTCCCCACACTCCCCATAAAAAGAAGTGCCAAGCTCGAGGACACTTTGAGGGGTATGGCCGACACCCAACACAGTTGTCCCACCTCGAGGAGAACTTGATGAAGTAGGTCAGTGGACACACTATCCAAAGCCTTTTGAAGAACAATCATAAGGTGGAGCACATGAGTTCTATGGTCTAAAAACGAGTGTCAATGAGTCACTAGCATAATTCCTTAGCAAGATGAAAAGCATAATGACACAAGATAGAAGATAAAGATGCATTAGTCATTTTCTTAAAAAACATACCAAAAGTTTACAATGCATAGGTGTGACTACACAACAAAATTTGCGAGAACCAACCTTTGAAGATGTGCTTCCTCTCTTCTTGAAGAAGAAAAAGAGCTAAAGCAAGGAAGCACAATTGTGCAACACACACTCTTCAACAAAACAACAAAGAAATGCTTTCACTGTGGAAGCATGGGGCATTACCAAAGCGAATACAAAGTCAATCACAAGCCAAAGTGTCACCATTGCAAGAAGCTAGGACACAAAGAAGAAGAATGTATAATCAAGAACCAAGAAGCCAACTACATCAAGCCTTCATCGAGCAAAAGAGGAGATTCCCAATGAAAGACTCTTCTAAGAGATACATCAACAAACCTCATTACACATGAGCCTATCCTTCAGCCTACATGTAAAAAGGGGTCACCATATGAGAGTCATCTCATTTCAGTTGTTTCCACTACACCTTACCACCTTAAGTAGCTATCTTGGCACTAAGGGGGGGTGATGACATGGTGTAACCAAAACTAACCACTTAAGAGTAGCACATAAAGCACCTAGGGGGGGTATTGGAGTTTTGAAACCTTATCTCCAGCCACATTGCAGTAGCCTAAGAATATGGCACCAAAGGGGAAGTGTTGAGAACTATGGTGCCATGAGCACAAGGAAGGTAGGGAGTGAGTGTAAGTCTAACAAGCTGCCACATGAGTAAGCAAGAACTATTCCACATGAGTAAGCAAGAATTATCCCACATGAGCTAACAAATCCAAGATGTGCCCACCTCATATAAAAGGGATCACTTTCAAGCAATCAAATCAAGCAAGTTTTGAAGCCTTTCTACGAGTACAAGTCTCAATCTTGCAACCTAACTAAACTTGAGTCTAAAGCTTAATTAGTTTAGTTTTTTATCATTATAAGTGTCCTTAGGAAACATCCACCTCAGCTTAGGGTTTTACATTATCTCTTTAGCCCACAAGCCTCCATAGCCATAGCTTGAGGAACTCATGTTTTTAACAGAAGCCAAGCCCAAGAGCAATCGAGACTAGCTAATAAGAGGGTACACATGAAGACTCTATAGGGTCTCCATCTCTAATCATGGTTCCTAGACATAAATGAACAACGGCGATAGAGTTTGTCTCTTTCATAAAGCAACCCACATCATCCCCTAAACCTTCATAAAGTTTGTAATAGCAAAAACAAATTCAGCCAGCACCTATTCAGGAGAATCTAATCAAAATATAGAACATCCATGAGAGCCCTAACAAGAAGAAGAGGCACATGTATCTCCCCGCATGCCAAGATTCCTTTGTGGAAAAGAAGTGCCAAGTGAAGACATCGAGGCGAGAAAGAAGCTAGCACAAGAAAGTATCTTAAAGTTACACAAAGATGAAGAGGTAAAGAGGCAAAGAATTGAATATGTAGAGAAGGAAAGAAAAAAGATCAATATGGAGCATGTATGGGACATCCTTGCACACAATGTAATTGAGAGTTCGGAGCCACCAAAAAGTGGTAGCTCAATTAACCACATCGCCATCAGCTTTGCCAGCCTTTGCAGTTGGGTGTGTGGTAGCCCAAGTCGGTGAACATAAGAAGGATTTTCCCATCAGCTTTGCCAACCGTGCCAACTCAATGAGGTAGAATGAAATAAAACCACCACTAAGAGGGAAGGGTTAGCTATGGTTTACACGGTCAAGAAGTTTTGCCATTATCTTCTGATGACCAAATTTATTTTTTAAAGATCATCAAGCTCTTCTCTACTTGGTAAACAAACCTTGCACAACCGAAAGAATCACCCGATGGTTACTGATCTTGCTTGAGTTCGACTTAACAGTGTGGTAGGGCTCACAACATGTCTTGGCAGACCATATGCCACGCATTCCCAACCGTGAGCCACCCCGGTGGGAGTTGATGACAATTTACCTAATGTTGCCTTATTCCAACTATGCTTAATTCCGAAATGGGGAGAGGAGGTTGCACACTTCCTAGCCAATGGCCTACTAGTTAACCCACTCCTCAAGAAACACCATGCATAACACCTCATTAAACAGGCAACCCCCTACCAATTAATTACAAGCCAACTCTACATGCAGGACAACATTATAAGATGCTATTTCTGAGAAGACGAATATGTCTTCCTTTTAGGACAGGCTCACTCCGCCTGTGTGCTGGGGGGGTGGCACTTCACAATAGATATCAATGCACATAAAGTCCTCACCACAGGACTATGGTGGCCCACCTTAATGGTCAACGCAATGGACTATATCAAGCAGTGTGGTGAATGCCAACAACGAGCGATAATTCCATGCTTTAAGGAAAATATGTCCTCAACCCACTTGTGTCCTTGCAATCATTTGAAAAATGGGGCATTGAGTTCATTGGAGCTATTAGTCTCGCGACTCACTACACTCAAGCTCGATACATCTTGCAAAACCACAAACTATTGCACGAAATAAGTCAAAGCAAGGACTATCCACAAGGATTATGAAGAAGAAGATTGGGAGGTGGAACGTGCTCGGTTATGGTTAGGAATGACCACCCCGACAAGCTTCACCCAAAAATTGACTCTTATCGATACAAGGGCTATTTACAACTTGATGTCTTATGACACATGGCTTTCCCTCAGGAGGCCCCCATTAAAAGACACCCCCTTCCATAGTCACAACCGTGGCCTCTCAAGCAGCTTAATGTTTAGGCACAATCACAACCTTATTCCACATTGGAAATAATCCCTTAGAAGAGAAGTTTTATTTGATGTCTCCAGGAACTATGCGTGAGTAAATTCTTCTCGGATGAGGATGGATGGGACACAACCGCTACAACATCGACTCGGACGCAAGAACTGCCACCCTACAATTGGCCTCCAACCAAGTTACAGTCCTAATAATGGATGAAGAACCCGTGCCCTCCAATCACTCATGCCAAGATGATAACCCCCATCCTACCCTCACTATTGTTATTCCACCCTTCACCAATCCATACCGCTCAAAAAGAGGCCTCTCCCAACTCTGGACACCCAATTGCCTCGCGTTTTTTCCCCACTTCCCAACTCTCCAGCAGCCCAATCCAACCTCCCCAATGCCACCAAAGTTACTGACCCCCCCCCGCAAAACTAACCTCACTAACAACACTAACCCTACTAACAAATCTAATTGACGCACACAAGGCAAACATTCTTACTAGTGGATACCTAAGAAGCTTCTCACAACCCAAGGGTATTATGAAGGTAACACTACTTTGTGGATCCCTTTTGCTGATCCACTCCCCATCCTCATATATCAAGAACATCATCTCCTCGTCTCTCTCAAAGGAAACTCCACAGGGTACAAGACAATCGTCGCCAAATCACTCCCCAAGGGCCAAACCATCCTCGCCCACACCCTAAGCCTTGCCCAACAACAAATTATCGATGGATTCCCAAACCTTTACATCAAGCTCAAAATTACTAATCAAGGCAATTGCCAAATTTGGGTCCCCAAAAATCACCAAGGTACCAACTTCCTACTCTTATCATCTCACAATTACCAACCTGGCCCTTGGCCACTACTTTTGCACAGGGAAAAGGGGAACAAAAACTTTACGAAGCACCCTTATGAATCCAACCGAAGCCGATGGTCCCTAACTATGATATACCCTTGACTTTGGCTACTCTCCCACATCTTGTTATCTGGCTACCTTTGAGTACTCCTGCTAAGCCCTTGGCCTCTCCACCCTCAACTACTCCCTCTTAAAAGCCTTTGAAATTCCAAGGGAAATACCAACCTAAGGAATAAGAAGAGTACTCCACAACACTATCCACAAAAGCCTATGCTAGTTCCTCAAAGAACTCCACCAATGCAACAAGTGTGGGTACCAAAAACACTGCTGCTGCAAGCACAAGGGTACTACCAAAGAAATACCAAAGCTTGGGTCCCCAAGAGCACCACAAAGTCCCCTAAGCTTGCACAAAGAAGAAAGCCTCAACACCAAGCACAACGGCTGCCAAATTACAGTGTTCATCAAAGATGGGTGCCTGTGCATGTACATCATCAACAAGGATACTATGATGGTAATTCCATCATATGGTTGCCAAAATTGAACATTGTGAAGAAAACCTCACCACCGACTTCAACCCCAAAAGACCACCTAAAATTCAACAAGAATAGAGGCCCAAGAAACAGCAAGCAAATCACTCAACCACTCTCGTGCATTCAGCACCACACCAACACAAGAGCTTGTCTGTTCAAGCAAACAATTAGCAGTCTTCCCTATTGCCTCAACATCATTTCAGCAGACTGCTCCATGAGTACATATCCATACTTATGCACTGGATAACATTTACACCAAAGCCTCACCATCGACAACTTCCAGGTACATCTCTGGATGGGGGGGCCATGGTGGGCGAAAGCTTGGTCAATGGTACAACCCATCACCTAGAATTTCCCTTCAAATTACAAACCTCTCCAAACAACGCCACCATCTTCACAAATCCATAATCTTCAATCCTTTGTGAAGATCTTTATATTAACCTTGCAAGCCGATGTAATTCTTTCAATCCTCACCAACAAGTGGCTACTTCAACACAGACCGGTTCAATAAGAGTCTATATGACTCAATTCTTGTACTTTATCTACTACTAAGGGCACTTAAATATACATAAAAGCATAAAAAGCACATGGACAGAAGAAGATAGGATCAGGTCCTAACATTTGACAAGAATCCTGCCACACAAAGGGACATCATCACAAGCCAATTACTTCAAATGATGAATGTCGCTTCAATGAATCAAATGAGGAACTGAGAATCACCATCTCGTTCTGATGATTAAGTCTACGTTCCTCCGGATTTGTCTCTCTCTTCTCTCCCATTATTAACATCTCTTAGTGTCCCCACTAACAAAAATCACATGTAACATTACCGATGATTGCCAAAAAACAAATTGAGCCACAAAAAAAGGGGCTCACACAAATATAAAAATGCAATCATTCGTAAAAATCCCCACCCCGTTATTAGGAATTCCCAATACACCACTAACCTCTTCATTCATTAACTTCTTATCCTTCTCGAGGAACAAAGACCATTGAACGTCATTCAACATCAAAGCCATCGACAAAGCTTGTTCATTCTCCCCACCCAAAGGTCTTCAACACGATCATCATCAGCAAAGGAAGGGGGGAATGTTAATCCAATTCTAGGATTAACAAGAGCTACTGCCATTATCTTACATCAAGGAGTCATGGTAGATACACCAAAGGGTCATACATTCAAGATATGAAGCAATAGTGTCAAAAGCTACAACTTGGACGGGCACCCGTAATGGTGTGACCGAGAATTTATGGCGATTCCTGCCTCAAGAGCGTGTGGTAGCAAGTTAGGATGAAGTCCTAAGTTATCTACTTCATGGATATATTATGAGAGTAGTCATTGTAATAGCATTAGGCCTCTTCTGAGCCTAAAGTGCTCGACCGGACATAGTTTAAGTGAGTGTGAACGCTTGTGGCCATGTATATAAGTGAATTTCTCTCATAATACAACATACTCTCCCATTGTGCAATTGAGTCTTGCTCTTGCTGATCTCTCTCCCTAATGCATGCTAGTGAGTGTGTGTGAGTGAAGTGAGGTGAGAGGAGGGACGAGGACCCGTAGTGCAACGCGGCGGTGTGACAACAATGCTCTCGCGGGGTGGAATTGCTTCTCAAGGAGTTATAGAGCTTGGAGAAATAAAGGGTTACGAGCTCAGCCATTGGAAAGATCCTCACACGACAGTTGCGGTTCACCAAGTAATCTCTTTTTGGATATGTTTCAAGGAGGGTTAGGAAAGAAGAGAAAACACTGAATAGATGAAGAAATGCTGCCTGACTCGGAAGAGGTTAAGAAACAGAAAACAGAAGAAGAAAGAAAAAGGGAGCTAGAGGAGAAACAAAAGCAGGAAGTCGTTGTTGCAGAAGTTGAAAAGAAGAAGAAGCTTGAAGAAGAGGAAAAGAAAAAGGAGGAAGAAGAAAAGAGAAGAAAGGAGGAAGAAGAGAAAAGAGGAAAGAAGGAGAACAACAAAAAAAGAGAGAAGACGCAACTCAAAAAGGAAGCTACCCACAAGAACAAAAGTAGTCATTCCAATGGAACTACGGCCTTGGGTGGCGACTCTAGCATAGACGGTGCAGGAAGGCCCAAGCCATAGCTTCACGCTACCCGGAGAGTTGGAAGGAGAAATCCCCAGCCAGTAGTAGCTGCATATGAACAAAGGGCTCATGTCCGTGGCCCAAAACATCCTCTCATAGGCTCTCTCTTCGATGGAGGAATATGAGACGAAGGCCCAGAGCACAATCAATCAGATGTGTGCCCTAAACCATAAACAACATGGAATGCTAATGAATGGAAAGCACGAAAATGCTATCGCTCGTACTACCCAAAAAGGAGCGCGGAGAGCTATTGGTTGAGGTTCGGAAGTTGCATGACATCAACCAAGCCCTGCACAAAGAGAATGAGCACCTGAAAGACCGATTGGTCAACAGCTCACCAGCTCCATGGGCCATGGGCCAATCTTGGACAATCCATTCTTTGAAGCTTTACATGTGATGTTCTCTGAGTTGCTGAGAGCTAACAAAGGGCTACCACTATATTTTCAGAATGTAGACAAAATAAGATCCATGCTTACCAGGAAACCTCTTCCTCTCCGAAACACCCATGCTCACAATTCTTGTTCTCACAGATGTCGGAGGGAAGGAGGATGCTTCCTCCTATCTACAAGTATCAATGTCTGGAAGTGGGGCACCAGAGACCCGGAAGCAAAAAAAGCTACAAAGCTCACCAAGAACAAGAAGTCTCAGTGTAAAAGGGCGATTGATCACTATAGATAAAGACAAGGGAGATACGGTGATAGACATAGAGAGTGATAGACACTTAGATAGAATGAATGTATAAAGGGTGCAGTCATTACATGCTCTCAAACTGATAGTTGACAATCTGTGTCATGAAGCTTGTTATAGTGATAGTAGTCAGGAAATGGTAGTCTATGTTGGGCGACTACTTTGTATTAGTCTGCAATACTTCCGGAATGTAACTAAGAGCAATCTCGCTATTTCATTATTGTTTTGTATTGCTCTCTACACTAGGTGGATTAAGTAGCTGAACATGCTGTGTATGTGAGAGAGTGAGTGAGATAGTTAGTATGCGGACTGAGAACTGAGTGAGAGATGCGGAGTGAGATAGTTAGTGGAGAGATGCGGAGTGAGAACTGAGTGAGTGAGAGTGAAAGTTTGCTTAGTAGAGTGGTGTTCTCTGTGTCCCCGCCGTGACCATTTGAGAGTTGGTGTTCGTACCCGAAAACTCTGATGGGTGACTACACATCTCCCACTGCATTGCTTGACTGGTCTGTCACCCTAGATTGCTGTCTTGCCATTCTGCTGAGAGGGAAATCAACGAGAAATAGGTGACCTTGTTGACTTCTTTGGATGGAGGAGAGCTAGGTTTTGACTTTTTTACCCCTTGTTGGGAGGCACTAGGGGAGCTGCTCCTCTTGAGCTTATGGGGGCATTCTTTGGCAAAGTGGCTAGTCTAGCAGATATCTAGGAAGGCGCCAAACCTAACTACCACACAGAATTGGATGCCTTCAAGGGTGACCAGCTCCATTTCCTCTGGTGTATCATTGCACATGTCCACAAGATGCATCAACTTCTTATGCCGTGCCCTTTGTTCTGTTTGGTTGGTGGAACATAGAGCACCATCGGTGATGGAGCAAACTTCCCCCCAAAAAAGGTAGTAGGGGAGGTTGGAGAAATGAGCCCAAATGACGAGGGCCTTGGTTTTACAGGATTTGTTATGGCTTGAAGAGGGGAACTATGGCATAACATACACTAGACCACCACAGTAGGCAAAGGTGCTCTCACGTAGTAGGTTGCATTGGGCATCAACACTTGATAAAACACCCTTCCCATAAAGTTGGAGCACCCTACCTTGAAAGGTGGAAGAGAACCACCTCTTGAGTTCATCATTAGTGGGGAATCTTCCCATGAAGTATAGAAAGGCTCCACACTCACTGCTTCTTTTAAACTCAACACATATTAGGTTTATGGTGGGGAGATCGATCTTGGAGTGGAATATCTTCTTGGGCGTAAAGGAACTGGCATCGGCAAAGGGCTTAGCGCTTAGGTTTGCAGTTCTGAAGCTTGTAGGGGCCACACTGCTTAATGAAGTTCTAGCATCGCTTAGAGATGGTAGCCTTGTCAAGGTAGGACAATGGGAGGCTAGGCTCCATATTGCATATGGCTAGGGATGTATGAGGGTCCATGCATTCATCATGTGCATCTGCCTATTGCATGATGGCTTCACCGTTAATTTTGAGGGGTGTTAGTGCCACTTCAAAAGTGCCATGCTTCAACTGCTCTATCAGATAGGACTCATACATATGGGGAGGTGTGATGCCATGTGGCCCTAAGTTCTCCACATAACCCTAGACAACTCAAGTTTTCCACTTTTCACTCTAGTTTAGTGTTACGCATAAACAACTAGATTTGCTTGAATTTAGGTGCATGCGTATTGCAATAGAAGAGAAATAACATTCTTTGATCATGGTATCCCTTGAAATAATTGAGTGTGAATGTTTAACCTCTCCCTTGAACACATCATGTGTCCTTGTTTTGACCAGCAAGGATGAGACCTTAAGTTTAGACCTTGTTATATAAATAGACATAGTCCTCATGTTTAGTCTTCCTTTTGCATCTCAACGGTCTTTTTAATGATGTTAAAGCAAGGAAAAGAGTATAGTCCTTAGCACTATTTGTGTTTGGTGGCACCGCTTGGTTTTAATGTCTAATTAAAAGAAATACAAGAGAGTGTTTCCTTGTTTAACATTAGCACACTTTCAAGGACTACTATTGATAGGACTCCACTTCTTTATAATTTGGCATCACTTTTCAAGGACCACTATTTAATAGGAGTAAATCTTTATTGATAGGACTCCACTTCTTTATAATCGTTTCACAGTAGCACACTTTCAAGGACTGCTACCGATAGGAGTAAATCGTTAATGATAGGATTCCATATCTTTAAATTGGGCTTCATTACCTTTCTTCTCATTCCCTTTTCCTTCTCCCCCTAGGGTCCAACATGCTATACATCTCTCTCCTCCTCCTCCTTCCCCCTATATCTATGTGATTAAAAAAAGACCCTTGCACTACCCTTTGTTGCCCATGTGAAGCATAAGTGGTTAGTGGTGCGAGAGACCTCATCCACGTGGTTGGATAGCTCTTCAAGGGTTTGTAAAAAACAATTCTTCTACTTCTTCTCAACGAGTCCTCCCATTCTCTGAGCGAACTTTTTCGAGCGAGGAAAAAATCGAGCGACACATTTCAAGACTACCAAAGGTGTGCAACATAAATTCACCACAAAATGACAATAACACAAGCACATATCGATTTTTAAACATTAGGTTCGGAGAACACTACATGTATCCTTATAAGCCAAGTCAATTTCTAAATAGACTAGCCACAATACAAAAAAGATATAGTCAAAAGAAAACATAGAATGACTAGTATGGCATGTATCCATATGCGTCAATCAATCAGATGTACATTCGATCAACAAAGGGATTTCATCTTGAGGAGGACTCTCGAGTATCTGTATCATAACGTCGATCGGTTTCCATAGCTAAAGCCATCGCCTCTGCATACTTTGGCAGTACACTTCGAAAACAAAAAGAAAGGGCTGTTACTCCCTGTGTGTCTCCTTTGCCATGGCTAGGGCCCTTACTTTAGCTACTCATGTGGAAATAATCTCTTAATAACATTCCTTACTATCCCCATCATGCTCCCCCTTGCCATGACTAGGGCCAAAGAAGTTCCATGGCATCTACCAGCATGTGAGCCAACAAATCTTGTAATAAAATAGAAGGGTCTCTTGGTCTTGAATTGAGAGAGGCAGTCCCATTTGACCAAACCTAATGTGCTGCTTTATCTTTCAACCATTTCCCATGCAACATGAAACAATATTAAACAAAGAGGGTGTGTAAGGTGAACTTTATCTTGAACAAAGAGGGCTCTCCTTGATCTCGGAAAGGACATCGCGTCAGTCGGGTGATGAGGAGACTTCACTCTCGGCATGGCCATAGAATAGGGAGTCAATTTGTGAGGGGGCCAATACTTGATAGGGTGGAATTGCTATCGGAGTGGACACGACTACATACAGGGTGGGCTGGTACTATTACATGGCTTGGAGGGTAGCTGTAAGCATTAGCGCGAAGGTCAATGCTTAGCAACAACTGTTAAAGAAACCCAACAAGGTTAACAATAAGAGATTAAAACTTAAATAAATTAGACTCGCCTTGGAGTGTGATAAATTTCAAATATCTAATATAAATGCCTCTTGACTATCAAATTAACCCTTATATAGTGGACTTAACTCAGTATTGATGAACCTCGTAACCTTGATAACCAATCCAAATTATTTATAGAAATAATGAGGTAACTAATCTTGATAATCAACTAATCTTTACACATTAAGTACCCACATAATCTCGCATGTTGTTCTAGTGTACAAGGCAAGCTAGGCTCTCCTTAATCTTTACACATTAAGTACCCATATAATCTCGCATGTTGTTCTAGTGTACAAGGCAAGCTAGGCTCTCCTTAATCTTGGAAAGGACATCGCGTTAGTCGGGGGATGAGGAGACTTCACTCTCGGCATGGCCATAGAATAGGGAGTCGATTTGTGAGGGGGGCGATACTTGATAGGGTGGGATTGCTATCGAAGTGGGCATGGCTACATGCGGGGTGGGCTGGTACTACACAAAAACAACTACCCTAAAGGAGGCTGCACCAGCTTGGCCTCCTTTAGGGAAGTTTTTTTTTTAAATTTCATGATTATGCATCGACTACTTCCTTTCCTTTTTTGTGAAGAACACCACTTCTATCAAGGCTACAGGCAAAACACGCATTCGGCCCACACAAAAAAAAAACTACCCTAAAGTAGGCCACGTTGGTGCGGCCTCCTTTAGGGTAGTTTTTTTTTAAATTTCATGATTATACAGTGACGAATTCCTTTCCTTTTTTGCGAAGCACACCACTTCTGTCACCCAAAAAAAAAGCCTTGAAGGAGGCTGCGCCAGCGCGGCCTCCTTCAAGGCTTTTTTTTTGGGTGAATTTCATGCTTATGCAACAAAAGATTTTCAGGACTTCCTTTTTTTTTTGTTTGGAGCCATGCCATAACCATAGATGTAGCAAAGAACACTTCCATCACAAAAAAATTTCCTTGAAGGAGGCTACGCCGGCGCGGCCTCCTTTAGGGCATTTTGTTTTTGGTTCATGCTTATGTCGTGAAAGATTTTTAAGACTTCCTTTTTTGTAAATTTCTTTTTCTTATTGGAGCCATGCCATAACCATAGATACAAAAAAGAACACCACTTCCATTATCACCAAAAAAAAAGCTGTGAAGGAAGCCACGCCGGTGCAGCCTTCTTCAAGGTAAGTTTTTTTGTGTATGCCATTGAAAACGATCATAAAGTATGCCTTGGATTTAGAATGCCAAACGTAGTCCGTAACAAAGGGTTGGGATTGGCCACAACTAACCGTACAAAGATCATGTTAAATATGGGCTCATAAAGCATTGCCATGTTTAATAAAAACTACCTCAAAGGAGGCCGCGGCGCTGGCACCATGAGAGTGCACTGTATTGTATGGTTTAGGATAGTATGATGTGGACTATGCTAATTGAATTGAGTGTGACTTGAACAGATATGATTTGTGGCTATATAAGATGTATTTGGCCTCACTCGCTTGTGTGAGAGGATTTTATGAAATAGATTTGGTATGATTATGAGTAATTAGCTTGCTAGTGTGCACCTTGCTTAATCTTTTCTTGTAGTTTTTAATCATGGATTTTTCTAGTTGTTATGATCCAACAATAGTGGATGATGGAATTGTTTTGGTGGGATCGAAAATCATTGTTCTTGATCACTTGATCATCTCAAATTAATCCCATGTAGCTACTGTATTGTATGGTTTGGGATAGTATGATGTGGACTATGCTAATTGAATTGAGTGTGACTCGAACAGATATGATTTGTGGCTATATAAGATGTATTTGGCCTCACTCTCTTGTGTGAGAGAATTTTATGAAATAGATTTGGTATGATTATGAGTAATTAGCTTGCTAGTGTGCACCTTGCTTAATCTTTTCTTGTAGTTTTTAATCATGGAATTTTTCTAGTTGTTATGATCCAACAATAGCGGATGATGGAATTGTTTTGGTGGGATCGAAAATCATTATTCTTGATCACTTGATCATCTCAAATTAATCCATGTAGCTATCAATCTCGTCTTTCACGATCTCTTGATAGCCATGCCAAGTCTTCATCTTTCAGTTGATAATGCGATGCATGCTTGTTGAAGTGTACCCATAGAAATACAAATTACAAGCTTGAATCCCTCTTTTACATCATATGTCATCATATGTAAAGTCATTGTGCCGTGATGTAGATTTGGTATATGTTAGCATTGGCTAACATTTTCATGAAGGAACTAGGTACAAAAAACTTTTGCATGTTTAGGAGCTTACTTGGAGTGCAATGTGTGGAGTTGAGCTCAAGGGGGAGTGTTAAAATATTAAGATCAACTAGTGTTAGAGACATTGATGATGCAACTGGGTGATAGCTTCCACACTTACACTACTAGCATGGTAGGTGAGATGATGGGTGATATGCCACCAATGGTTTACAAGCTGTATCCACTTTGGTGTACTAGAGTTATGATATAGCATCATCTCATGTAGTTAAGTTCACACTATGGCCAAATGGTTTAGAGATAGCTTGGATTAGATTCGGCACATAGTTAAATAGGCTACATGCTTCACTAGTCTTTTATCTCATAATGGTCCATACATGGAGTAGGTAGACTTTGCACTTGGACACCCTATTCTAACATTGTGTGGGATCCAAACAGGGCCCACGATGAGCTATGATGTCCAAAGTTGCTTGTACACTTTTTTGAGCAGAGTCTACACTATAGATGGTGGCATTGATTATAATCGTGGACCTATGTGATCATGTCATGGCCACCTCGCATATATAGACCTATGTGACAATTGCGCTGAGTTCCCTAGGTGCTCATGCAAAGGATTCCAGAAAAGAGAGAGCAAAAATCTGACATATGTCCCATGCAAGCATATTTACTATATTTACATCTAGGTGCTTAGCTTGGAGCCTGTGGCACGTGAGTTCATGCATCAAGCTGCGCTCATTAAGGTGGAGTTGTTTTAAGCACTAGATGGTAGATGCCATAACATTGCTCCTTGATATTGTTTGATATTGTCATCCTGATCCATCTTGGTAATTATGTGCCACATTCTGGGGCTCTACTGCTTTAGGTGGGCTATGCCTTCCTGTCCACAATATGTTTTTGTAATCCACTAGAGTTGATGCATTTTTGGAAAGTTGCCACTTGCGCTGTTATTAAGGAGGTTTGAAAAGTGCCATATATTTGGTGTTGGTTTGGACTCCGAAGTGCCCACTGTGATGGTGTAATTGATTTTGAATCGTAATGATTTGCATGTGACTTTCCATTTATTGATGAAGTCTGAAAGTGTACTAGTTGTGAAGGAAAAGCTCCATACAAAAACACATTTAATCCATTCCTAGATGTGTTGAATTTGTGTTGCACACCTATAGTGTTCTCATTACTGGCCTTAGCCTTCTTGTGTGCCTGTTCCTTGAAATATGTCGCTCGATTTTTCTCACTCGAAAAAGTTCGCTCAGAGAAGGGGAGGACTCTTCTCAACCAAAAAAGAGGCCCCCCTCTCTCCAACAAGACCATACGCTAATCTCTTTTGCCTTCTCTCTTTTTGGTAAATCCAAATCCACAATAGATATTCTCGCTTGAACCACGGCCCACACAAGTTTGGATCCGTTTCGTCTTCCTTCTTCTTGCATCTTAGCGATCTGGGCAGGTAAGGGCCAATAATATTATTTCTGATTCTGATGATGCCGAAGCAAGAAAAAGAGTTTAATCCTGAGCTCTGTTTGTGTTTGGTGGGGGCAGGCCGGGATGCTTCGCTGAGGCGTGCGTTTAAACCTCTCTGCTGGGAGAACCCTAGTGCGTGCGCTGCGAGCGATGGAGGACAGTGGCAGTAGTAGGGTGTTGGTGTGGTGCAGTGGCCTGTTCGGCGCGATTTACCTGGTGGGTTACTGGACGGTGGCGTTGCGTGGTTGGAAGGGGAAGAAGGCCAGGCACGAAGCCGCCAGCTGCTGCATGTCCCTCCTCCACGGCACTTTGGCTACGCTCCTAACAGCCTGGGACCTCCTCCCGCCGCTGCTACTGCAAGGGCCGAAGCCGTGGCAGCAGCTGCTGGACGCTCCCAACACGCCCTTCCAGGACGCTGTGATGGAGTTCAGCACCGCCTACTTCCTGGTGGACCTGCTGCACTACGCCCTCTTCGTCCCCCAGGAGCCCCTCTTCATCCTCCACCACATCGCCACCTCCACATACATGCTTTCCTGCCGCTATTACACCACGCATGGCGCCGTCTCCGTCATGGCCCTCCTCGGCCTCGCAGAATGCACCAGCTTCCTGCAGAACCTCTGGACTCTGGCCTCCTTTGACGACTCCCCCTCCGCTGCGCACGTATTCCACTTCTTGAACCCGCTTTTCGTCCCGATCTTCACTTTTGTTCGGGGCTTCCTTGGACCGTGGCTCACGTGGAACCTCTGCAGATTCTACTTCTCCGGTCAAGCGGATTCTGTGGTTCCCAGGTGGCTCGCGTATTACTGGATGTCCACCGTCATTCTAGCAATAGCAGGTAGCCTCTTCTGGGTGTCTAGATTGTGGGCCAGGCTTTTCGAGTTTCACAAAGCGAAATTGCTTGCCGATGCCAAGTCCAGAAAGTTAGAGTGAGTGGGGTCATTCACCTATACAACAACCTGCGTGATTCATCAAACGACGCTTATCTGCTTCAAATTAAAACTTTTGGGACCTCTGCCAAATTTCAAATTTTGAAGGTTTGTCGTGCTAAATTCCAGTGCCTCTTTTCTTTTCAAGGTTTGTCATTCTGACTCTATCACGGTAGGCTTCCAAGCTTAGTTTAAACTGGGGTGATTTCTTACTGCAGTATGTGGGCACAGTGCACAGGCTGCCTAGCTTCCTAATCCTTGTACAACTTTGAGTGATGTATCATAGAGCAGATTGAAGAAGATGCTTGGTTATGGAAAGGGGTAGATGGAAACCAGATACCTTGCTTGACTCTTCCTTTCATCAAAGAGAATACACACTTTTTTTTCAAGATTTTAAATTAGAGATTTTGTGCAGAGTGTGCCTTGTCAGGGTTAACTTTGTTAGGGTTAATGAAGGGAGTATGAGTTTATGCTTTGCTCGAAAATAGATTTGAACTCATTCTAGAACTATTAATATCCTGGAGCCCATCATGGAACTGCAATGTCATGATCCTCAAGTGAAAATGAATGTGAATGTCTACTTTTTGCATGTATTTATATTGTACATTCATCTGAGCATGCATGTAATCCGTACAATTTTTACATATTAGACATTACTATCTTTTCACTGTCTACTGCATTTTCTACAACGCTCATGTGGAGTGTATGCTGTTCATACAGCCTAACACACTGTTTACACTCCACTTGGTGCTAAATCGGCTGTCCGAGCATGTTGCATGTGGAAGCTTGAAGGAACTTTTACATGTTAGATTGCAGAGATAACATTCACTTAAGATCTTCAAAGAGAGAGAGTAAGTAAGAAAGAAAGAAAGTTATTTTAAACGTCTTCCAAAGACCCAGTGGGTCTATGAGACCAAAAGTGATACAATAGTGTTAGATTGCAGAGATAACATTCACTTAAGAGCTTAAAAGAGAGAGAGAGAAAGAAAGATAAAGTTATATTAAACATCTTCAAAAGACCCAATGGGTCTATGAGACCAAAAGTGATACAATTGTGTCCACCTAATCTCATCATGAGAGAGAGAGAGAGAGAGAGAGAGAGAGAGAGAGAGGATTGGATTCTTGAAGGGATTCCACTCGAAGGTGTATTTTCTTGTATTGATGTAGATGATGAATGGACTGACTTGGGCTGAATCTGGCCCACAAAGGACTGACTGATTTGTGCGTTACATGGCTGCCTCTGGCCGCCCTTCATAGATGCGTTAGGATGCTTCAGGCGCAGTCCAAAGCCCAAAGGCTCAAAGCATGGGAGGCCATTTTGGCGCCTAGGCAGTGACATGGTCAATACCGGGCTCCTCGTTGTGTGGATAGAGACACTCAATGTTCTTGGAAGGAAAAGAGGAAATCTGAAAAGGAGGTCTTTTCTTCTAAGAAGTGGACCAAGGAATTCAAGGTTGGAGAGAAATCATTAAAGTTTAAGAACTTCATGGGTGAGTTTTAACACTAATAAAGATTTGGCTTTCATCTCTCCGTTTGAGATGGCCTTTTGTGTTATGTACTTGAACACTAATCTATGGATTAGGGATTTGATCCAATATGTACTTGGACACTAATCTATGGATCAGGGATTTAATCCAATGGGGTTAGGGGGCCTTGAGATTAGGGATTAGTAGGCGTATTGGCTAGGATTCTTGGATTGATAAAACAAGCTTAATGGACTTTTATAGTAAGTTAGCTACTTATGGTGTCGTTATCACTATATAAGTGAGATCTTGGGTTATTATGAGACACAGTTATGTGGATGCACCATTGAAGGTCTTGCTTAGAACATGAAACTAGACATGCTCATGCCACGCAGATGGCGAGTACAGAGGTTAGCCGTGTCGAAGGCCTACAGGTGGGCTTCGGTGGTATGGGATGTCGGAGTTAAGACATGGGCCTATGGGATTGTGTAGGAAGCCGTAGCCTTGGTTAGAGGGAGATTGGTGGATGTAGGTCATGGTTGGGAGGTGAGCTAGCTTGCTACCTCATGATTTGGTTTAGGACTTACCTTGGTTTTCAGCTACATTGAAATGATCCTTGAGTCCTAGTCTAAATCAATGGAGATCCCCGCGTGGACCTATTGCCAATACCAATACCGAATGAAATGCCCTATTGGCCCGACATAGCCCTCTCAAGGAATCATATAAGTCATTTCAAAATCGGGTGAAAGATTCACTCAAATTACCCTTGCGATTTTCTTGTCAAGTCTTGCGTAACTCTGTTTACGGTAGGGTAACTACCCGCCATAAGGATAGGACATAGCAAGGTTAGAAAATATAGATACATTGAGAAACTCTACATGTTGTAGACCCTAGTGTCCCATACAACTAGGATACACATCGTATAAAATTCCCTCGAGACTTTTAAACCCGAGTCAGAGTGATCAATCCTTTCCCAACTAAGTCTTGGTGCACTACACCTCCACTCCATGTCATAGTCCACCCTACACGTAAACCACTGGAATAACAATGGAATAATTCACACATGCACACATCTGACAACTGTTGTCCTAATGAGTTGCCATAGGAAAATATACCGTACGATTTGTCCCGATCCTGAGATATTCGGACTATTGTCAGACAATCTCGACCTCCCCAAGCTAGCTCGTCCTCAAAGCCTCAGATCTTGGGATCCAAACAATCGTGTGATGTGAAACCTTGCAGTGATACTTTCCAAACTAATGTACTTATCCGTTATAACCCAAAATTAGCATTAGACGAAAGGGTACCAACACATTTAAACACTTCATAACAAATATACATTATATTATGAAGTCTAGCTAAGTTTACAAAATAGAGGGTGGGACCAGAAAATCATCCTTCAAATATTAGTACTAGAGCATCTTCCATTTCAAAGGAAAAAAATATGACCCTTCCAATCTACATGACGTAGTAATTGAGACACATGCTTGTTCGAGATCTGTCCATGTCCCGCTGCCAGGTTCACACTATACATGTGATCACTTGGTTGCGTCTTCACTCCCAACTTTTGCACAAGTTTAGGATTAACGAAAGTTGTGAGTGCTACTAGGGTCAAAAAAGATGTGCACAGTCTCCCCCATAGTTGCAAACATTCTCGTTTGCAAGGGCATGCAAACATTTGCAAAGAATGCAGCAAACTCGCGATTGCGGAGACTTGCATTCTTCACTTCTTCCCAACATCTTTCCAATGTTTAAAAACGGGCGTCTGTCCAATATTTGGGTTCTTGTAAGGACGTGTAAAAAAATGAGATTTCAAGATGTTGTCTCGACCCTCATTTTTATTTTCAGCTTGTAAGTGCTAACTTTAAATCTTACTTTGTGTTCTCTTTTCTTCTCCCATAATTAATAATTTGGGCATAAGTTTCATGATTATATGCATACATAATAAGGTCACGAATGCAACCTTGCCAAGGTTTGAAGCATTCTTTAGCATACTTGGCATACTTGTATGCGAATGCGCGAATGCAAAGAATGCTTGCAACTATGGTCTCCTCTAACATTGACCCATACATACGTATCAAGTCGTTAGGATGGAAGACTGCCATGTTGAAAACACATTCTGTGCAAGCACTTTGATCTAAAACAATACTATCTGAGGAAGAAATTTGAGAGTTACCTCATACTTTGGTCAAATGAGCTGCCTTGGTCTTGGTCAACTCGCCTTCATATGGCCCTTTTGGTTGCAAGAGAAACACCTGCCCTCCCTAATGTTTTGGAGGGTCTGTGGATGCTTATGATCCTTCTTTGTGTTGGGTTCACCCAAAGATTGGGTTTGATTCTGTGGAGCCTTCTCAAACTTAAACTTTCGTTTACTCCTAGAAGCTTACTCAGAGGTTTCTGTGGTTTGAGGTTACTGAGAGACGTTCTTTTGAGTTTGGCCGGCTAATGTCTCCTCATAAATCCTAGCATACAGATGACATCCTCTAGTGTCCTGCTATGATTGGTCTTTACTTGGGGCTTGTGTTCCCATGCCAAGGCACGGATAAAAAACCCACACAATGTTGTGGCATCCATGTGTGCCGCTTAGGAGTGCAACTCTCTGAATCTCTGTAAATTTGTGTTGAAAGACAAGTTTCTCATGTCCAAGTTCGTAAACTAGCCACTATATCAAACTCATCCCTTGCCAGGATGGTCTTTCTCACGGTCGGAAATCTCATCAACGAAGTGGAGTCACGCCGCCATGGTAAAGGGAGAAATAGAAAGAAAGAAAGGTCTTTTGCTTTGCGAGATACCTTTGTGCTGATTGTGAAATTCAAAAAAGTGGGAGAAAAAACATACATATGTTTTCATGTGAGAAACTGGAGAAAAGCATGCAAAACAAGGTGTCCCACATGTACTCCATGCACAAGAGACGAAGAGCTGGCTGAAAATCTTACAATGGGCTGCCTTCAGTTGATTTCATCACGGGTTGAGTACAAGTGGTTTAAGGCCTGTCAGAATACGCAGCGGAGACGATGACCAAATCTGGGAACACGAGCAAACGCAATGCAGAAAAACAGCACAAGAGAGAGAGAGAGAGAGAGAGGGAGAGAGGGAGAGAGGGGCGTGTAACTCTGCTCTATATACACAAAGAAGATCCCGAATACAAGATAATGTGGCAAGGGGTTGTGGGGCCATTTTATATGGCCCCCATACAGTAGTCGGCCTGCAACACAGAGGCTGCCCGACAGGCTCTGAATCTCCACGACTAGCCACATATACCAGTCGGCCAGCTGTCCTGAGTTGGCCAACATAGAACTGAGGTGCAGTCGGCCAGAAGATAGAGCCTCCTGCCAGCTCAAGACTGCCATCCAAGCCACAGAAAAATGGGAAAAAATGGGGGGAAAATACGAAGAGTGGGGAAAAATGAGAAAACACCTAATACGGGCGGGCACACCCACAACAGAGGCCTTGGTGTACTTGTATAGATAGGAGATGACTTTTAACACCCCCTCTCAGCTCCTGGCTGTGAAACCAACCACAGGGAGCTAGGGTGCCGCCTGAGCAAATCCTGAGATAGCGACTTCGTGAAGAGGTCCACCGTATTGTCCTCTGTCGAACAGAACTCTAGCAAGATGTCATCAGCAAAACGAACTGTTTATGAACAAAGTGCCTCTTGATGACCTTGGGTTCCCCCAGTGGAAGCCCAATCCTACCATGCAACCTCTGCAATCTTACCACCTCACAAGCAGCATCACAAGTAGCCCGGTACTCTGCCTCTGTCAACGACAAGGCAAAAGATGACTGCCACTTACTGCTCCATAAAACTGCTCCTGGGTCTGAAGTAGATCTCCTCGTGTCTGGATCTCCTCCCCAATCTGAGTCACTCCAATCGTGGAGTTGGACTCCATCCATCAATCCCCCTCTTGTGTAAAAGAGTCCATGATCCTTCGCATGCCACAAAAACCACAAGATACGCAATCTTGCCTGCCTCATCAGGAAGCTCCCATCCAATTTGGTATCCATCAACCAAATCAAGAACCATTCTGCTTCTGAGTCAAAGAGGCATCACACTGCTCACAAGGATCAACACTTGTTACGGTGGAAAGCCAAATCTTGGAAACCTGCTGAAGACCACGCAAGGCCTTTTGAAACTTGTCAATCACCCCCTCTAAATCTGGAACCACAAAGCTTGGAGAATCCACCTCCTTCTCCAAGTAATCAACTGCCACTTGCTTGGCTTTTCGAGAGGTCCCCGTGGAAAGAACATCCTCATTTACATGAGTTTCTTTGTCCCAAATACTACGAGACATCAGAGCATAAGTTACGTGTTTAGTTTCCTATTGACGAACACAAGAACCACCAACATCAATACTAGAAAGTTCCTGCCAGTTGCTGCCATCAACTGGCAAGCTATCCTCCATCCGGTCTCGGAAAGCTTGCACCTGCAGCGTATCCACACTTAAGTGGCCACTACCAGACTGCCACTCATCACAAAACTGAGGACCTGGGAGAGAGAGTGCTGAAAGTTTGTAAACTCCATCCTCCACTCCGCCTTTCCACACTACCTGGCCTGTTGCCTTGTCCCGGAGAGCAACAAAATGCTCATCAAACTCCACCCGTACGCCAGTCTTGCAAACCTGATGCACTGGCAACAGACGAAAACCAAGGGATGGAACATACAACACCTGGGAGGAATGCTTCCCCCCTCTGCCATCGGGAACTATCTCCAACCTGCCCTCACTGTGAACTGGGATAGTGGATGTATCCCCAATAAGAATGTGACCAGAATACCTGCAGAGATCCTGTAAATGTGAACGGGAAGGAGTCATGTGCCTAGAAGTACCACTGTCTAGAATCCACTCGCGAGTATCCGTTGCAGCGAGTCCTCCAACCTTCTCCCTGCTTGAAGAAAATGAAACATCGGTGTCCATCACCTCCAAGTGCACAAAAGCCGGAGTCTTCATGATTGCTGCTGAGGAAACTTCACCCTTCTCGGTCAGCCGCTTGGGACACTGCCTCCAATAGTGGCCTTTCTCGCCACAATCATTACAGGTCCTCTCTGCCTTTAGTTTCTCGCGGTCACTGTCGGACTTCTTCTCAGAAGACTTCTCCGATGAAGCCTTCCCTTTGCTCGTGTTACGGCCTTTCGACTGTTGGCCAGTTAAGGCCCCCGAACCTCCGCCGTGAGGAGGGTTCGTGAATCGTTCCTCCTGGTCCAAGACCATGGGCACAAGCTCCTCCCACGTGATGGTACTGAGCTTGCTACTGGTAATCAAAGACGAATAAAATGCTAAGTACTGAGAGGGCAAATGTGACAGCAATGTTATGGCCATGTCCTCTGACGATATCTCCTTCACAGCCTGGAGAACTTCCTGCTGAAGAGCCTGCAGCTTGTTAATATGCTCCCGCATCGTCGATGACTTTGCAGCGTTCATAACCCGCATCTGTTCTTACAAGGAAATCCTCTTCATGGCGATACCTTGTTGTAAAGAGAAGCCAAATGCTGCCATATACCTCTTCATGGCGATACCTTGCTGTAAAGAGAAGCCAAATGCTGCCATATACCTCTGGCCAGCGTCATATGCTTTACATGATTGAGTACCTGCGGTGTGTAGTTGAGGAAGATAAATGAACGGACCCTGGCGTTGACACGATCCCACAACTGTGCTTGTGCCTCGCGGTCCCTTCGGGTTGACGGTAACTCCCCTTCCTCTACTTCCGGCCGTGGAACCCCAACAACGATGAAATCAGCAAGGTCGTAAGACTCCAGAACAGATTCCATCATAACCTTCCATATGCCGTAGTTGTTCCCGTCCAACTGACGGTCCACAGGGAACGTGGGGAGTGTAGGGATCTTCACATGCCTCTCGGCCATCTCTAACAAATCTGCCATTGCGGGGATGTAATCTGAAAAAGGGTGGGTGGGTGGGAACAAAGAAGAACTTAAATCTGCAAGTGGCTGTCCAGCAAATGAGCCCGCCGTTCTGTTGCTTCTCCTCTTCCCAAACAGTCCCGAACAGTCCACGAGTCAGCAACGTAACAGTCCCCCTCTTGCTCACACAAATCCCAAGAACTATCAAGAGCCTATGGCTCTGATACCATTTCAGAATACGCAGCAGTTGGGAACATGAGAACAAACGCAATGCAAAAAAACAGCACAAGAGAGAGAGAGAGATAGAGGCGTGTAACTCTGCTCTATATACACAAAGAAGATCCCGAATACAAGATAATGTGGCAAGGGGCTGTGGGGCCATTTTATATGGCCCCCATTCAGCAGTCGGCCTGCAACAGAGGCAGCCGACAGGCTCTGAATCTCCACGACCAGCCACATATACCAGTCGGCCAGCTGTCCCGAGTCGGCCAATACAGAACTGAAGTCGAGTACGTGTAGGTACAGTCGGCCAGAAGATAGAGCCTCCTGCCAGCTCAAGGCTACCATCCAAGCCACATAAAAATGGGAAAAAATGGGGGAAAAATATGGAGAGTGGGGAAAAATGAGAAAACACCTAATACGGGTGGGCACACCCACAACAGAGGCCCTGGTGTACATGTATAGACAGGAGATGACTTCTAACAAGGCCTTCCCTTTTATGGCCCAAAAAAACACGTAATTGCTTTTTTCCCAAAAACTAAGCCTTTAATAACTGTGCGCTAAAGAACCTCCCCTCCCCCCCTTCTTATGTTTTATAAAAACAGCCCTATGCTTTTTTTTATAGCAAAAATAGCATAGCTTTCTTTTAAAAATTAAAAAAACAAAACCCTATAGACTAAGCATGCTTTTTTTTTTGGGGGGGGGGGGAAAACCGCCTGCAACAATAGCTTTTTTAAACAAGCATCATCTACCTCTGCTCTATATGTGTGTGTGTGTGTGTGTTGCCCACCTGCGTTGGCCTGCCATGTGGCCTGTGTACGTGGCCTCTGTTGTTACAACCTCATGGATCTCCTAAACGCAGAACACAAAGAATTAGTACAAAAAGGGGTGCAGGCGAGCTCACTTCCCAACCATAGGTTCTATGCTTCAAACCAGCACTGAGCCAGAGGCCAAGGCTCCAATCCCATGAACCATGCCAGTCAGCATTGGTATACCACCAACGCCTACCTCCTGAGGCCTTCGGCATGACCGTACGTGATCTGTCAAATCCAATCATGTTCTCGATAGTAATCTTGGTCCATCACATACCACATAGTGAATAACTCTTTGTCAACAATAACCCAAGCCTCACTTATATAGTGACTATTGTTGCTATAAGTAACTGCTGGGTTGATAACATCTTCATCCTTCTTTTACTAGTTATTTTGGCTTTGCAGCTCTACCCATTGAGTGGGTAGAGCTGGTACAAGTGGGTTGTTACCTCCAAATGATAGGACACTAATGCATAGCTCATTTTGGTAGCCAACTGGGGAGAGATGCTATCCTCAAGAATTGCCCATGTCAAAAAGGACTATGAACTGGCAGCCCTTGGCAAAGCCAGAAACTCATATTAGGCTTTTCTGTGTGGCTGCAGCCTCACCCTTCCTCTTAGCATCAACCACCACGGATGGCATGGGATGCGTAGAAGGTAAGAGCTGAACCGCATTGGTGGTAGTAGGCGGTTCTGGAGGAGCAGGAGATACTGTGGGACAGAAGGCTCTTTGGAGGCTTGCTCTGCTTGCTATTTCTGACAATCCTTCTTACCATGCCCAATGGTATGATAGTAGAAACATCGGTTTTTTGACTGGTACTTTCTTTGCTCCTCTGGAGGAAGATAGCCTCTAGTGATGCTTGCTTTAGTCTTTTCCTTGGGGGTTTTCTTAGGCTTGGATTCCTTACCCCCTGAACTAGAGCTAGAACTGTTGTCTGTCTTCGCGTCTTTAGAAGACAGAGTACCCTTCCCCGGTTTGGTTTTGGTACTAGATTGCGGTTATTTTGGCTTGCCTCTATTCATCTTCATTTCTTTATTTTGAGCGAGAGTCAAAGTCTGGTCATATGTGCTAGCTTCACGGGTGACCCGTGCTGTTTGAGTCCATAGAACTCATTTGCCAGGTTGGTCAACTCATTTGCTAGGTTGGTCAAATATTGGGGAGGAAGAAATTTGGTCTTTAGGTCATGGACAAAGGTATCCCAGCGAAAAGCTGTGATACCTGTGGTCTGGTCTGTATGTAAACTAGACCAATGCTGCCACCAAGTGACTGTCTCACCCGTAAGGTGGGGAGACTTTATCTTGAGGATGTGTTAGCTTGTCAAATAAAAATATGCATTAAAATGATGAATAAATTGATTAACAGCTAAATGATCACTCTTACCATCGTACTTACTAAAATTTGGTTGAGTTTGGATGACGGTCGTTGATGTCGCGAGAGTTTGGTTGGTGACACCTATGGGTGGGGAAACTGAAGAGAGGGTGTGCTGAAATTGCAGACGCATGGCCTTCTTTTCTCGCTTGTGTTTGAGTATCATTCGCTCTCGATCGAGCTCTCGTTGGTGCTCCCGAGCTGCAAGGTCAGCTTGACGTCGGTCTTCTTCAAGCTTGCGCTTCCTTGTAGTCCCGTCTGTTTGCTTTTTCTTGTTGTCTTCTTGCGTCTGCTTCAGCTTTTTCTTCCTGTCGTCTGGCCTTATTCTCTTGTCTTTGTTGTTCCATTTGAAAGAAAAGGAAGATAAAGTCGGGGGTAGCTGGTGGAGTGGGTTTTGTTGCGGCTGCCTCCAAGAGTTGAAGACGCTCCATGAGAAGTTGGTTTTGTGCTCGGAGTAGAGCTATGGTATCTGCTGTTGGTGGAAGAGCAAGGTCTCCTTTGAGGGAGACATCTTCCTGCTGATGTGTACTCTCCTCTGTAGACATTTTAATGAAGTTGGATGCTCTCATGCTAGGATGCGGTGTGTGTGGACAAGCTGAATTTGATACCAATGTAACATGCAACGGAATTGTCTTTAGCAATCCACTTTATCACTTCACACTTTAAGAGATGAGAGAGAGAGAGAGAGAGAGAGAGAGAGATTTGTACACCTTATTGGGTCCCAAATTACCCACTGAAGAGTCCCCATTTGCTTTATTACTTTGAAGAGAATGACTGACTTGGGATTGTAGATAAGCCAAACGCAAGACTTTCGTAAGACCAAGAGCCGGGCTGAACTATACATGGCTGTAGAAGCACCAATGATATCCAATCTCAAGGCCAATGCACTCTTCCAAGGGGTTGTAGGAAGGCTGCAATTGTGGCTGAGAGATGGGCTGTTTTGGGACTGTTCTAGGCTGTGAATATGCAAGATAAATGCATGAATATGTTGCGTTTACCTTCACCCGGGAGGATGGAGCAAACGATGATGAATGCATATGCTGAAATCTGCTGTAGGCTGAGAAATGCAAGGGCTGAAGCGCTTCTTCCTTGGGCTGATTGTTGATGATGCGTTTTATGCTGATGTATGCTCTCATGCTCCAAGCGATGATGATGCAAGGGGCTGAATGCTGAATCGTTTATGCTTGAATGCTGAGATGATGGAATGAGATGCAAGTGATGCTATTTATATGAGCATGTGGCTGGTCATCTGGCTACAAAGCTGGCTGACTGTAGCATTAAATGCTACACGACTTGCTAATGTGATAAATGCCAATAAATATGCTAATAATGTTGAATAATGTTCCAAGGCTTTTGCAATGGTTTGGGATGAATGCTATGCAAATGCAGACCGTGATTTGATGCAAACCCTAAGGCTTCTATTGACTCTACATGCATGAATGATTCTCTTCAAGTGGGTTAAGGGACTTGACGGATTGATTGACACTCTTAAGGTTGAGGAATGACCTATGTGGCTCATGCTTGACATATCTTGGACCGAGGATTACAATGGGGCCACGACATACGACTTTCATATCCTAAAGGGTCCTATTGTTGTACAATGAAGCACTGATGATGAGCCACGCACTACAGTGCAGAGTGTATGTAACACTACAACTGTCTCAATGGAACTAAAATTAGACCAACTCAAACTAAAGTTGTGAGAAACACAACGATCTCTCAATCCAATTTCCAAGGGATTTCTTGGACACGTGGTTGAATCTGTCATTGCACACTCCGTTGGACTTACACAACGCAAGTTTCCCTTGAAAATTAGAACTTGAAGATATAGTTCTAGGTGTAGCCCTAAAAACAGCCAAATTCACAATTATGCATTTGGCAGAGGATATGGTGCAATAGGAGAGTTATATCATGGGTGTTCTCGCTTGGACAAGGTCTTGACAGGAACACTTTCAGAGGTCGTTTATAATGAGAGTGTTCAGATATCTAATAGTTTTGTGGTTCTCAAAGAGAGAAGGTATTTTTATCCCCTTGGTACAACGAATTACCCAATCCTGATAGGATAGGTAATTTGATTAGCTACGACAATTGTCTCTATGATGTTAGATTATCCGGTATAGATAGAGAGAGAGAAGGGGGAAAGGGAGATGGATATAGGGGTTTCACACAATACACCACGTTGAGCGGGGAACATGCCCCGCCACCTTTTCAGGAATTTATTTCAGGAACAATCCATGGGCCCTTCCAAACCAAGACCAATACAACAAATGAATTTAATATCAAACAAGAGTTATGATGTCAAGGTCCCAGTGGACTTATCACATGCCATAAATCCAAGCATTGTCCACACATAAAAAACAGCACACAAAGTCAAAGAAAGTCAAACATACATCAGTATGCAGTGCACAAGTAATGATCCTCATGTTCATGGATTGTCTTGTCTGGTTTCATTGAAACCGTGCTGAGCCATTTGGTTCCCGAGGGAAACCACTCAGACTATCCTCAAGGCCATCTGGTCACTAAGACCGCCCGAGAAGTCTTCCATAGTCATGTGTGCCATCTGGTCGCATTGACCACCTGACTATGAAATCCAATACAGTCATCTGGGCCATCTGGTCGCAATGACCGCTCGACTTGCGAAATCCAATACAGTCATGTGGGCCATCTGGTCGCAATGACTGCCCAACTACGAAATCCAATACAGCCATCTGATCGCAACGATTGCCCGACTGTGAAGTCCAAGATATGTGGCATCATTGCCGTCCATATGCAAATCTCGTTCGGGCATCGTTGCATCACATGTTCAAATCTTACTCCTTGGGCTTTCGGGCATCGTTGCCACCCAAACTAGAGCATTATAAGTAGGATATTGATCAATTCCTGTCCAATATATATATACAATTAAGAGGGCTAGAGGTTTAATCCCTGCCTCTTAAAAAAGTTACAAAAATATGTTCTTAATACAATCCTGGAGATTCTTATCTAAGACTTTCATAAGCCACAACATGGCCCTCATGGTACAAGAATGCAATCTTCTTTCGACACTTCTTGGCAGGATGTCAATCTAATGATCTTCTGGTGTCTTTAGCTTCTTGCTCTGGGAGGTTGGGTGTCACCAATTGGCCGACCATTTGGTCCATGTCCAGATTTGTGTCTCGTTCACTTGAGGCCAGGCTGGTGTCTCATGTGAAGGGGCTAGTATTTTTGCTTAACATGGACGGGAGCCAAACTGGTGCCACCCGTGTGTTAGCAGGATGGTGTCGTATGGACGGGAGCCAGACTGGTGCCACCCGTGTATGACCTGGACCGTGTTCTATCCATGGGATTGTCACGCCATGGAAGAGCCAGTATTTGTGCTGTGTCTTGCCTATGGGACTGTCACTCCATAGGGAGGCTCGTGCCTGTGTGGGAGAAACAGGAATTAGGGTTAGGTTAATTCATGTGTGGGAGACATACACAGAGAGAACAACAAGGGAGAGAGAGTGAGATGTGGGGATAAGTCAACTCACCAATAGCATGAGTGTGTGACTCCCCTATCACACATGTATATTGCACTAGTACACATAGTGCACTTAGTACATTAAAAGTACTAAGTGTACTATGTACTAAAACTTATGGGCTTGTACACACTATAAGGGTGGGCATAACGCCTTTACCCCAACAACCTCCCACTTAAAGGCAAAGTGCCCTTAAATGAAGGAAAAGAAAAATCAGCATGTACATGATAATATACAAGGCCATATCAAGGCTGAAAGTGGCCTCATCCAATGCCCATCAAGTGTCTGCAATGAGCAAACCGCTCCGGAGGCAAACTCTTTGTCAACAGATCAGCCGGGTTGTCATCCGTGTGAATCTTAACAAGCTGAATTTGCTTGTTCTCTATCACCTCTCTGATGAAGTGATACTTCACATCCACATGCTTCGTCTTTGCATGAAAGACAGGGTTCTTTGCCAACTGGATGGCACTCTGACTGTCACAATGCAACAATGGAATATCCCCTGTATAACCCAAATCAACCACTAACCGAGATAGCCATAATGTCTCCTTGCAAGCCTCTGTGGCTGCAATATACTCAGCCTCTGTAGTAGATAAGGCTGTGCACTTCTGCATCCTGGATATCCATGACACAGCACCTCCTGTGAATGTAAACACATAACCGGTAGTAGACTTCCGGTTATCTGGATGACCGGCATAATCCGAATCCGTGTAACCATGCACTAATGCATCCTGTTTGCCAAAGCAAATGCACATATCTTGTGTGCCCTTCAGGTATCTCATGACACCTTTCACTGCTTCCCAATGCTTCTTGCCAGGGTTGGCCATGTATCTAGAAACCACTCCCACTGCAAATGCAATGTCCGGCCTAGTAGCAACCATGGCATACATGAGACTGCCACATGCTGAAGCATATGGAATCTTGGCCATATCAGCCCTGTCTCTATCTGAGTGTGGGCTGTCCATTGCACTGAGTTTCACATATGGAGGCAAAGGAGTACTAGTCTTCTTCCCCCCGTCCATATTGAACCTCTGCAAGACTTTGCCAATGTATTCCTTCTGAGACAAATACAACACATGCTGATTTCTGTCCCGAAGTATCCGCATACCCAAGATGTGATTTGCATCACCCAAATCCTTCATATCAAAGGTTTGATGCAGCCTCTGCTTCAAGGCATCCATCTCCTTACGAGATTTCCCGGCAATCAACATATCATCAACATACAAGATGAGGATCAATAGACTGCCATCCAAAGCTTTCTTGGTGTACAAGCAGTGATCTATGTCACTTCTCCTGAATTTCTGAGATTTCATGAATGTATCAAATTTGTGATACCATTCCCTTGGTGCCTGTTTGAGCCCATAAAGACTCTTTTTCAGCTTGCATACAAGCTTCTCCTTTCCACTCACTGCATAACCCTCTGGCTGCTGCATATATATCTCCTCATGGAGATCACCGTGAAGAAAAGCAGTCTTCACATCCATCTGAATCAAGTCCAGATCATCATGCGCAACCAAAGCCAACACAGCTCTAAGTGTGGTCATTTTGACCACTGGAGAGAAGATCTCATCAAAGTCCACACCATATTCCTGCTTGAAGCCCTTAGCCACTAACCTGGCTTTGTATCTTGGCTTTGCATTTGATGCAACTTTGAGCCTGTAAACCCTCTTGCATGGCAAAACCTTCTTGCCTGCAGGCAAATGCACCAACTCCCAAGTTCCATTTTTATGCAGAGAATCCATCTCTGACTTCATGGCACGCTCCCATAGAGCCTTATCTGCCCTCTGTAAAGCCTCCTTATAACATGAGGGCTCCCCACAGTCAGTGAGCATCAAGTAGTCAACCCCTGGAACAAACCTGTCAGGGCCTCTGGAGGGTCTAGTGGACTGTTGGGTTTTATGCTGTGTATGCACCCAGAGGAGTGCTAGTGATCATCAGTAGGTTACTGGGGCACTTTTTACTTCAGTTAGTGGAGGTTTTTTCCCCCAGTTTAGTTCAGTTTCACTTATATGCAGTTTATAAGTGTTTTGGTCCACCCGGCACATTTATGGCCGGTCATGTGAACACTTATCCTTTAGGGGTCACTATCATGTGGCTTGTACTTCACTTTTCTATCATTGAGATATCTACAGCAGTCGTGTTCACTCTCCACATTGGTTTCCACGCCTGTTTTCTTTCTGTAAACCCTAACCCTAACCCTGTTAAGTCTTCAATTGGTATCAGAGCAGTTGAAGCTCTGCTTAGCACTGCCCGTACACTGCGCCGTACAAGTACTGTTGCTGCCCGTACATCTGTGTACCGTACAGCAGTTTCAGTACCTTCTGCCCGTACTTCTGAGCGCCGTACAGCTGTGCGCCTGCTGTCCGTACTCCCATTGTGCGCCGCCTTCAGCTTCAGCCGTGCGCACTAGCTGCCCGTACATCCAGTCGCACGTCGCCTTCAATAAAGTACTACAACAGGCGTCGCCTACATTTACACACGTGTACTAGCCACCGTACGCCTACGCCTTCAGCGCCAATAGTACTACAAGTCGCCGCCTGCTGGTATTCGTCTGCAAGTCGACACCTGCAGCCAGTCAAGCGCAGCCACCATCACTTGCTGCCCGTACACTTGCATCCGTACCAGGCGACTGTACCTGACGTGTCTTCAGTGAACCTGCTCGCCCGACTGTACCTGACGTGTACCTGCCCGTATATACCAGCTGTGTACAGGCCTTCGACTAGCTTCTGTACAGTCATCGTTTTTTTGTCACCTGCACAGAGAAACGTGCACTGTGTACTTTCAGTGCAGCATTCAGTGCTGTGTATTTGAGGACTGTACCTGCTTGCTTACAGAGGACTGGTTTCGTAAAGTACCTGCAGAGTACAACAATCAACTCATATCTCAGCTGGTAAGCATTACAGGTTTTGAGTTTTGGGCATTCTTATTTTTCTTTGTGAAAAATATACAGGCACAACAGGCAGATTTTCTAGCAAGAAAATATACAGATTTTTGCGAAGTTTGGGTGCAGCAAATTTGGGCATTTTTGGGGCATTTTGGCATTGTGTACGCCATTTGCTGCTCTACTCAGTCATTGGTGCATTAAGCTGCACATTCAGAGGATTGAGAGTGCAGGCAGATTTGGGTGAACTGTATTCAGTGGAGTACAGTTGTTATAAGGGTTTTTGCTATTGGGTTTTTTGGTAAACAGGTACAACATTGTGCGTAAAGCATAATGGCAAATCAACAGCAAAGTGATGTATTCACATATTTGTCTAAGGAAGACAAATTGGATGGCACGAACTACTCCTTGTGGAGTTTTATGCTGAAAAATGTGCTTGTGGCAAAAGGTCTTTGGGATTTTGTTAGTGGTGATGAACCACGTCCAGGTCCATTGGCTCCAGAGACTCCTCCTCAAGGGGGTGCTCGTGGACGAGGACAACAGGTACAGGCTCCAGGACAGCCATTGCCTGTTCAGAGAACAAATGCTCAAAAGACATGGGATGCCAGGGATGCACAAGCATTGTCACTCATTGCATTGTCAGTTCAGAGGTCCATTATACCTCATATTCGTTCAGCTGGCACTTCACAGAATGCATGGGTGACTTTGGAGCAGATGTATGCTGCTCGTAATGAGGCTAGGATCTCATTTTTGAAAAGAGAGCTGGAAAATCAGAAAATGAATGAAGGAGATGATATGTCTAGCCACTTAAACAAGCTGCAGGATTTGAGAGAGCAACTCATCAATGTGGATGAGATTATTCCTGAGACACAGCTTGTGTCCACCATTTTGCACTCTTTGCCAAGATCTTACTTGGCTTTCCATACCTCTTTGAACCTCAGCATGAGGAATGCTGTTGAACCCCTCAAGTATCAGGAACTTGTTGCTCTCTTACTACAAGAGGAGCAAATGAGGAAGAATATGAATATGAACACAAATGCTGAACAAGCATTTACTACAGGTCAAAAGGGGAAAGGGAAATCTCAGCCAAAGAGTGCAAATCAAAATTCAGGTGATGGTGGTTCTTCACAGGATACCAAGAAAGGTGATGGACAGCCCAAGAAGAAGGGCAAATGTCATTACTGTAAGAAGCCAGGTCACTACATCACGGAATGTAGGAAGAGGATTGCCAAAGAGAAGGCAAAGGAAGCTGGGATGTCTGTTAATGATGCTCCTAAAGCTCCTCCAGAGACTGCTTCTTTTGTTGAGGACAGGGATTACTGTTTCTATACATGCAGCTATGATGCCTCTTGGTCTTCACAGGCACTCAGTATGACAGAGCATGCATGTACTTGGTATTTTGATAGTGGTGCCTCAAAGCATATCACATCTCGCAGGGATTTGTTTAGTCATGTTGGCCCTGCTCCTGTTGGCAAAACTGTTCAGTGTGCCAACAATGCTTCATATCCAGTGTGTGGCATTGGGGAGATTCAGCTTACAGCCATTGATGGCTCCATTCTCCGCCTTACAGATGCCTTATATGTACCAGGGATAAAGAAGAATTTGTTGTCCATTTCCTCTTTAGCACATTGTGGAATGCAAGTCCACTTTGATGATGATAAATGCATGGTCAGAGACAAAGCAAATGCCTTGACCTTGATGCTTACTGGTACATTATGTCATGGACTTTATGAGTTGGATGCATTTCAGCCAGTGGATCAGTCTGCTTATCATGCATTCACTCTTACTCCAGCTATGGTTGATGCGGAGTTATGGCATGCTCGCATGGGGCATGTAAATTTTGGTAGTCTTATGCTTATGCAGCGACATAATATGTTTACAGATCTACCTCTCATGGAGAAGCCTCCAGATCACATTTGTGAAGGATGTATTTTGGGAAAAATGCACAGGTTTTCCTTCCCACGTGAGCAGGCTCTAAGAGCAACTGCAAAGTTGCAACTTATACACAGTGATCTTTGTGGTCCCATGCAGACGAAGTCATTAGGTGGTTGCTTTTATTTTGCAACATTTATTGATGACTTCTCTCGTATTTGCTGGGTCTATCCTTTGACACAGAAATCACAGGTATATGATGCATTTTTGGCCTTTGTAGCACGTGCTGAGACAGAGTCAGGATGCAAAGTGAAGACTCTCCGTTCTGACCGAGGGGGGGAATATATGTCACATGTGCTGAATTCCTTTCTTGGGAGTAGAGGTATAAAACATCAGTATACTACTCCTTACACTCCACAGCAGAATGGGGTTGCAGAAAGGAAAAATCGGTCACTCATGGAGATGGCCAGATGTATGCTAAAGGCAAAAAGACTACCACATATCTTTTGGGTGGAAGCAGTAATGTGTGCTTGTCATATTTTGAATCGATGTCCCACAAAGGCATTGGTTTCTATTACTCCTTTTGAGGCTTGGCATGGCCGCAAGCCTTCTGTATCGCATTTTCGTATCTTTGGGTGCCTTGCATATGCACACATACCCAAAGAGTTGAGGAGGAAGCTTGATGATAAAGCCACAAAATGCATTTTTGTTGGGTATAGCCGTGAGAGCAAGGGCTATAGGTTATATGACCCACTATCCAGGAAGATATTCATCAGTCGGGATGTGATTTTTGATGAAAAATCAGAATTATCCATGGCTGGTTATGAGGCAAATCAGGCTGAAAATGATGTGTTTGAAGGTCTACTACCCATGGAGTTTCATTCCACAGTTGGTGATCCAACTCATGAGGGTACTGGACAGCCAGCAAATGATGTAGGTGGTGCAGAAATTCAGCAGCCAAATGAGCCAGAAGCTGAACCAAATATGGGACAGCAGGCACCACAGGTCAGACATATACCTAGATGGTATTTGAGGACATTACAGGACAGCCATTTAGAGGGTCCTCTTGCTGGTCGTACTCGTAGGGAGACAAGGACCAATGAGCATGCACACATCATGGATTTGAATCTGGTTATGGCAGCCAGTTTACAGGATGATGATGAGCCTGATTCATTTGTGGATGCACGAGATAATGTGCATTGGAACAAAGCCATGCAGGATGAGATTGATTCTATTAAAAAGAATCAAACATGGGATTTGGTTGATCTACCCAAAGGCAAGAAAGCCATTGGTACTAAATGGGTCTACAAGTTGAAAAGACATGCAGATGGATCCATTGACAGGTACAAAGCCCGTCTAGTTGCAAAGGGCTATGCACAGAAGAAGGGCATTGATTATGAGGAGACATTTGCTCCTACATCCCGTATGTCGACACTTAGGTGTGTCATTGCATTGGCTGCACATCGTGGTTGGGTTGTTCATCAGTTGGACATAAAGACTGCATTCCTACATGGGGACCTCGAGGAGGAAGTTTATGTATTTCAGCCCATGGGATTTGCAGAACATGGTCATGAAGGGAAAGTATGCAGGCTGAAAAAGGCCTTGTATGGTTTGAAACAAGCTCCACGAGCTTGGTATGCAAAAATAGATGCTTTTCTACTCACTCAGGGATTTGTGAACAGTCCATCAGAGACCACTTTGTATGTGAAGAAAGAAGAGACAGATCTGCTGGTCATCAGTCTTTATGTGGATGATCTCTTGCTCATGGGATCAAATGATGACAAAATTGCAGCATTTAAAGAGATACTGCAATAGACATTTGACATGTCTGACTTGGGCCTTGTACATTACTATTTGGGCATACAGTTTGTGCAGGATAACAGAGGCATTGGGTTGTTGCAATCACGTTATGTTGCTAAACTTCTGGAGAAGTTTAAATTTCAGGATTGCAAGCCTATTAGTACTCCTATGGAGCCTGGGATGAAACTGTCACTACAAGATGACAGTGTTTCCTTTGATGCCACTACATATGCTCAGGCTGTTGGGTGCCTCATTTACTTGTGTAATACAAGGCCAGATATTCAGTATGCAGTCTCTCAGTTGAGCAGATTCATGCACAGCCCACGGTTGTCACATTGGCAAGCTGTGAAGCGTGTATTCCGTTATTTGCAGGGTACCTTGTCTCTTGGGTTGCTTTATCCTGAGGGGGGTGACATGCAGTTACATGCTTACAGTGATTCAGATTGGGCTGGTGATTTTGATACCAGACATTCCACTAGTGGGAATTGTTTCTTCCTTGGCGCCTCATGCATTTCTTGGCTAAGCAAGAAACAGACCACAGTGGCCACTTCATCTTGTGAGGCAGAGTACAGAGCAGCCTACACTACTACTCTTGAGTGTGTTTGGCTGCGTCGTCTTATGACTGATATGGATATTTCAGTGGAGGAGCCTACACCTATCTATACTGATAGTCAGAGTGCCATTGCTGTGGCCAGGAATCTTGTGTTTCATGCTCGCACGAAACACATTGAGATTCACTATCATTTTGTTCGGGAGAGACTCCAGGCAGGAGATATCAGTCTGATCTACTGTCCTACAGATCAGAATGTGGCAGACATCTTCACCAAGGCATTACCACGTCCGAAATTTGAAGCATTCCGCAATGCTTTGAATTTGTTTCCTTTTGGTGGATGATGTACAGTGATCACATATCACTCCAGGGGGGTTTGTTGGGTTTTATGCTGTGTATGCACCCAGAGGAGTGCTAGTGATCATCAGTAGGTTACTGGGGCACTTTTTACTTCAGTTAGTGGAGGTTTTTTCCCCCAGTTTAGTTCAGTTTCACTTATATGCAGTTTATAAGTGTTTTGGTCCACCCGGCACATTTATGGCCGGTCATGTGAACACTTATCCTTTAGGGGTCACTATCATGTGGCTTGTACTTCACTTTTCTATCATTGAGATATCTACAGCAGTCGTGTTCACTCTCCACATTGGTTTCCACGCCTGTTTTCTTTCTGTAAACCCTAACCCTAACCCTGTTAAGTCTTCATGGACCTCCGTACCCAATGACCATCATTTGCAGGTTGCTGTCCAGCCTGCATATCACCTATTGGTGGCTCCTGTTCCATGCCATAAGGCTGAAATATAATGCCCGGTATCTCCTCTAACTGTGGTATATCCATGGGGATATCTTCTGCCATCTCTGGCTGTCCATTTGGACCATTTTCAGCACCATTTAAGGGCTGGTTTTCTTGCTGTAATGGCTGATTTACAGCCCTTGGTTGTTGTCCATGATGTCCATCATCATCAAAGATGACTCTGCCAGGCTGCTGTTGCCTTGCAGGCTCCTTATACATGCATGTTTCATCAAAAATGACATCATTGCTGCGTATGATCTTTCTATTCACGGGATCCCAAAGTCTATACCCCATTTCACCTTTGTCACCATATCCTAGGAATATGCATTTGTGAGACTTTGGATCAAGTTTGGTGCGCATTTCCCTGCGTATGTGCACGTACGCAACGCAACCAAACACTCTCAAGTGCTTGTATGACGGAGGCTTCCCTGTCCATACCTCTTCTGGCACTTTCCCACCAAGCCTCGTGTTAGGTGACCTGTTTATAAGGTGAACGGCTGTCATAACAGCTTCAAACCATGAGGTAACGCAGCATGTGACAACATAGAACGGACCTTCTCCTGAATGGTCCTGTTCATCCTCTCTGCTGTCCCGTTTTGTGGAGGATCATAAGGAGTAGAGAGCTCCCTCTTGATGCCTTTAGCATCACAAAAGTCCTGAAACTGTTTGGACATATACTCTCCACCATTGTCGGAACGCAAAGCCTTCAGTGTTTTGCCAGTTTGATTCTCAACATGAGCAACAAACTTCTGAAACACTGAGAATGTATCACTCTTCAAACGAAGAGGATAGACCCACACCTTACGTGTGGCATCATCAATAAAAGACACAAAATATTTTGCCCCTCCCAAAGAAAGCTGAGGCATCTCACATACATCTGTATGCACAAGCTCTAACTGAGCATCTTTCTGTCCAAGAGCTTTCTTGTGGGGGCACTGCAGTTGCCTGCCATATATACAATGCTCACAAAACTGAAAACTTGAAAACTTTAGAGAAGGCAAGTAACCCAAACGAGACAATTGCTCCATTCCCTTGACACTCATGTGTCCCAACCGGCTATGCCACATAGAAATTTCCGGCAGCTCGGTTGCATTTACATTAGCATGGTGACAAACACCTGCATGCATAAAGTAAAGAGTGTCCACCTTAGAGCCTCTGGCAACAACCAGTGAGCCCTTACTAATCTTCCACTTTCCACGACCAAATGTGGTAACATAATCAGCATCATCAAGCTGTCCAGTAGAAGCAGATTCTTCTTGATCTCAGGCACATGCCTGACATCATGGAGCATAAGCTGTGAGCCATCTGAAAACACAAGCCTCACATCACCTCTGCCAAGAATCTTGCATGCATGGTTATCACCCAAATAAACCACTCCTTCATTGCCAGCAGTATACCTGACAAACAAGTCTCTGCAACCTGTGACATGAAAGGAGGCACCTGAATCAATGATCCATGAGTGCATACCATGACCACCTGTAAGAAGTGAATGGGCATCAAGTGAAGACGTAAATAGGATCTCATCCTCACTGCCACCTGCATGTGACACATTGATTTCTTCAATCTTGACTCCACTTTTGCCCTTTGGCTTTACATCTTTGGCTTCATCTTTCTCTTTGTCTTTGCCTTTTCCCTTTTCTTTTTGATCATTTTTCCATTTGTAGCATTGCTTTTTAATGTGTCCCTTCTTGCCACAATAATGGCATTCCAAATCCTTTTTGGAGCGAGACTTGCTCCTTCCCCTTTCTTGGCTTTTCCCCCTTTGCTGGGATCTCCCACGTGCATTCATTGCATTGGACTTTCCAACAGAGTTGTTTTTCATGTTTATCTCTTCTTGAAGAAGAGCACCCTCAACATCTGCATATGACAGCATAGCATGCGAATTGCTAGTGGCTGTTCTGAATGTGTCCCAACTCTCTGGCAAAGTGCATAACAGAAAAGTGGCTTTGAACTCATCGTCCATTGCCAACTTTTGATTAATGACCTGGCTGACAATACCATTAAACTCATTTAGATGGGTTGTCATAGACGCCCCTTCCTTCATCTGAAGACCTATGAGTTTCTTCAACCAATACACTTTGCTTGAGGCACTTTGTTGGGCATACAAGTCCTGCAATCTCTGCCACATTCCCCAAGCTGTCTTCTCTTCACGAATGCTGAAAAGTAATGAGTCTGACACAGACAACATGATAGTAGATCTTGCCAGCTCATCCATATCTTCCCACTCTTCAGCAGTAAGAGAAGCGGGCATTACACCCCTTTCTTTGATAGGCTTGTGCTGCTTTTTCTGGAGCAACACATTGTAGCACTGGGTTTGCCAAATATCATAATTATGCGAGCCTTCAAGCTTCTTGATGTGAAGCAATGAAGAGCTCTCACCTGTGGTTGCCATAGCAATATGCAACCTGTCAATGCCTGACTCCCTGCAAAAATGTGCAAACACTGCACCAAAAGCACACAAAGTGCTCACAGTTTTTCTCCCAAGCTTTATCTCCCACTGCGGAAGCACAAATGCAACTTTTCTCCCACTTTATGTGATGAAATCACCAAAATCTGGTTGCTGCAGATTTAGGACAGCACCTTAAATGTGCTCTGTTGCCCTTCCAAAGTACTGTACAGTAGTACCAAGTGCTCACCAATGATGTACCAAACCTGTACCGGCAAGTACAGCAGCTGAAATTGAACCTTTTGGTCACTCAAAACAGTGTACAGCCATGCCAAAACTTGCACAAAGCTGTGCCAAATCTGTACCAGCAGGTACAGTAGCAATAAATGCTATCCTGGCTGTCCAAATGAGTGAAAATCAGACTTTTACAGTCCCGTACACTGCATACAACAGTCCCGAACAGAAATTGGGCAAAAGCCCCTTGACTGCAAGCTGGTTTCTGAGGATTCAAGGCATAAATGTCTTGCCTGCTGCTTTGCCAAGCTCAACAAGCATACGAACTTGAAAAGCTTCTTGATTTAAGATCAATTTCTGATCATACATGGTACATTGACGCACATGAAGGCATCCAAAGTCTTCACGGTGCTTCCCCCTGGCCACATATACATCCAATACATGAAAGCCCCTTTATTTACAGGCACATTGAGTGCTTGTAAGGCATCAACACATTATCCACAGCATCAAATGCGATTGCCTGCATGCAAATCAATCAAATCGGCACAAAAGCCCCTTGATTTGCACTGCAATTTGCTGCAATTTTGCCCAAATGTGCGATTTCTCACATCATACAGCATGTATGAGTGCTTAATTGCACAATTACATCAAAAGCCCCAAATTTCGACATCCAATTTCTTGCAAATTGATCCTGATTGTGACCAATGTCACCCAATTTTGCCAATTTTGCTCAAAATTGAGCAATTCGACACCTGTATCTGCTCAATTAATGATTGCACCTGCTCAATTGCAAATCCCAAAAAAAATTGAGGCAAATACCTTGATTTCTGATTTTTCTCTAATTTGCAGGCGGGCTGATGAATTTGGTGCTGATGCTTATGCAGTTGCTGCTGCAATTCTGTGCAGGTGGGGGGGGGGGCACTTCTTGCTGTGGCGTGTGTCATTTGTTGGCGTTGCCTCTTCGCTCACGTACCATTTGTTGGCGTCGCCTCTTCGCTCACGTCAGTGGCTCGCTACACGATTAGCGACCAACCCTTGTTGCCTGCCTTCGCCTAGCGCTGCGACTGCCTGTTAGCTATGGCGCTCCGCTGGCCTCCTCGTTAGCGCACGTGACGTTTGTTGACGCAGCCTCCAAACGTCACAGCCTCCGACCTGTAGCCAGCCGACCCTGCAGCCGTCGCCACCTTCGCTCCACGTCACATAACTTGAGCGCCGCCTGCCAGAGCTTCTTCGCTCCTCGCTACCTTTTGCCACGTATTCGCTCACGCTTAGCAGCCAGCTACCCAACGCTTACGTATTGCTGCCTTATGGTTCGCTTCTGGCCTCTTCACCGAGTAGCAGCGCTACAGCATCTGTGCAAGCAAATTGGGCGCCCACTACCTCATTCTGCCTCAGCAATAAGTGCTGTCTCCGTTTCTCATAGGATCGGCCTCACTCACTCACTCCACGCCTTACAGAAATCTGATACAGAAAAGGGGAGGGAGGCGATTCTTGCTCTGATACCAGTTGTGTGGGAGAAACAGGAATTAGGGTTAGGTTAATTCATGTGTGGGAGACATACACAGAGAGAACAACAAGGGAGAGAGAGTGAGATGTGGGGATAAGTCAACTCACCAATAGCATGAGTGTGTGACTCCCCTATCACACATGTATATTGCACTAGTACACATAGTGCACTTAGTACATTAAAAGTACTAAGTGTACTATGTACTATAACTTATGGGCTTGTACACACTATAAGGGTGGGCATAACGCCTTTACCCCAACAGTGCCTGGATCTGTGTTACCTATGGGAGTGTCACTCCATAGGAAGACCGGGATTTATGTTTTCTGTCATGCCATTTTTGTGCCCGACAGATGTTTGTACTTGTTCCATGAACGGGAGATATGTCCATGATACTATGTGCACATGCATTCATGTTTTGCATGTTTGAAACTATTTTCGCATGACTTGTATTCTGGTGTTTGCTTGTTTGACATGCCACTTACTGAGCGGGAACGCCTGTCAGTGAGTCGTGAAGTTTGCTTTGTCTTCTGACGAGTTTTGTTGCGTGTGAACAGGTGGTAAGTGTATTGCACTTGTTGGTTTAATAGCTTCCCTTTCTAACCTTTAATTTTATAAGGTTGTAAGTTCACATTCATTTAAAAGTGGGCACCCATTATGGGCACCCACGTGTGGGCCAAGGTGGGGAGGGAAACCCCACACTTAACCCTTTATGTGTGTGGGGGTGGGTGCATGGCCACCTACCCACACCACACCTTGAAACTGGCCGTCCCCATGCAAGCTTGGGGAGCCGGCCAGCTGTGGGTCGTCTGCTCTCCAACTCCTACAAAGGAGCGACCACCCCACCTGCTTGAGGACAGCTGGCGATCATCTCCTGCACTTTTGCTCTCAGGCGGCTGCACCCCCCACTCTGCAGGGTGCTGCGCCTCTTCTCTCCAGACGGTGGCACCTTCTCCATAGGCTGCCACGCTTGCTTCCACAGCAGGCTGTACCCCTTTTCCATCGGCGGCTGCTCCCTCCACTCTGCAGGCGGCTGTAGCCAGGCTACTCTTGCACTCCCATGCGGCTGCGCCACCTCACAGGCGGCTGTAGCCAGGCGTTTTCCTCTTCAGCAGCAGGCGGCTGTGCCTACTGCAGGCGGCTGCGCTTGCTCTCTAGCAGGCTGCGCCTCCACTTCCACAGCAGACGACTGTTCAGCAGGCGGCTGTGCCACCCCACAGGCGGCTGCAGCTAGGTTTCCTCTCCACTCTCCAGGCGGCAGTGTATCCCACAGCAGGCAGCGCCTCCTCACCCTTCCCTTGAAGGCGGTTGCACCTCCCTTCCGTAGGCGGTTACAGGCGGCTCTGCGCCTCCCCTCTTCAGGTGGCTACACCTTCTCCACAGGCAGCTGCTGCTCCTCCTCCTCGACAAGCTGCTGCGCCCTGGTGTCCATCTCTAGTAGCTGCACACAGATGCCTCGGGTATTTGTCTTCCATTAGCGAGCTACAAGTAAGTGGATTCAGATTTAAGGAAAGGATTTTGTTGTAAATCTGATAAAGGATTCTTTCTACCGCTAACACCCGTTCGGTGCCGGGTAGTCCAAGCTGTTGGAGAACCACGATCCGTGGGTGCCGAGATCGGGAGAGTCAGGCGTTAGTACGGGAGCGCCTTTTTGTGCGTGGTCCTAGAACACCAGTGGGGCGCTCTCCGCAGATTCCAGTGAAGGCACAGGACCGTAGAGACTTGACCACTTAAGTGGTTGCACTCCTTCGAACGAGTACTTCGAGTCTCTTGTTTGGTACTGTATTCATCTCAGTTGTACATGGACATCATTTGGTTCTTTGAACCTATGGAGCATTGTATTTGTTAAATACTCCCAATAATATATCATATATTGAGGGGGAGGTCGGCCCGTTCCAGCCCCAGTGCTGGTGTCCATTGATCAACGTTTCATGTCATTTTAATTTTAAGTTGACCATTCAAATTGTGATATTTAAGTTGTGCTATTACGCGTGTGGGTGTCCAACAGAGGCTATTCCCACTTGACGGGATCGGTTTCATTGGTATCAGAGCACGGTTATTTTCCTCTTCTTGGTGGGGAAACGTACCTGTGTATTGGACACCTCGCTTCTAGCACACTTAACACAATGGACAGCCAAAGCAACCCTTTGGAAGTGAGGGGCCCATCAAGTGCCTCGCGTGGTTTTGATGCTCTACAAAGGAAGGCACAAGCCCCTTGAGAGGGTAAATGATAGTGATTCAAAGGGACAACTGTCTCGAGGAAAGACAATCATGAAGAGCGTGATTGTCACGTGCATCCCGCACTTGGATGCCACGTAGACATTTCTGTACAGAAGGTGCAGGACCTGGGATGGTGAACTGGTCCCACGTGAGCCCAGTCCGGGACGAGTCAGCCAGGGATCCATCTCAGTCGTCCAAGGTCAGGTGTGCACATGAAGCAGTGCCAGTCCGCGCTGTGAGTCTCCCTCTGGAATGATGTCAGATGTTCTGTGTATCTGGTTTGCAACTGGATGCCAGACCTCTGTAGGCATGTAGGTTTGCATGTAGAGATGGGGCCAGCCCATAGGGCTACCCCAGTGCGAAGATTTGCACTTGCACTCTTAGTGTGGGCATGGGGGAGGTGTAGAACCACCCCCAAGGGGCCAGGAGGGCCCAGGCTGTGCCCACCAGACATGGCATGGGCTGGAAGGGCTGTCGGCCAGCTTTCATGCTGCTGGACAGGCAGCCGACAGGGCTAATACCCCTACCCAGCAGGTCGGCCAGGTGTAGGGGGCAGTCCCACACCTCTGCGCAGAATGCCCAGCAGCCAGGAGCTGTCCCAGAAAGCATGCGCAGATGTGCCCAGCAGCCAGGAGCTGTCCCAGAAGGTATGCGCAGCTTGACACTGTCCCTGCAGTGGCCAGCAGGCTGCCTAGTGTGAAAGCACCATATGGAATAGTGTGAAAGCACCATATAGAATATAGTGTGAAAGCATTTTAGTAAAAAAGACCCAGTCGTGGAGCTTCATGAAGTTGGCCGACTGGATGCTAAGTGGAGTATAAATACTCCAGCCATTAATCATGGAAGTCATCTCATAATTCACCAAGTGCATCAAGCAAACAAGGGCCAGGACAGCCAAGAGGTTGCTAACGCAAAGGGGTGAAGGACTGAAGGTCAAGGGCAGGTTTTCCAACCAAGAAAAGGTCAAGTCTCTGTATTTGTTTTCAGATTTACATCATTCTAATAAAGCAAATACACCATCCGTGGTGGGGGTCCTACAGAGGGTAATTGGGACCCAATACTGTGTCCTCTCCATCTCCCCCTTCTCTCTCTATTTTCTGCTTATCTCCTTTCAGTTTGTGCGTTAATTCCGTCGCGAAAAGAGTGCTGATTTCTGAGTTTTGAAGTACCGATCCTTCTCCGAAGCTTCCGCACATTACAGTGGTATCAGAGCTCACTTCAAGGACAAAGATTCACCAAAGAAAACCAGAAAATTTTTTCGCTCGTGTGGTTGGTTTTTAGACGCCGGTGGACTACCCCTTTCGGAGTGACTCCTGTCCCTCGAAGGACGGTTGGTTTTTAGCCTCCGGAAGCCTCCGGAAGTCTCCCACACAGATAGTGGATGGTCAGATTGCGTTCCGGAAAGGAATTGCATTTTCCCGCTATGGCGAGCTTTGGCGACGAGAGAGAACCAGAACCATGGGACCAAAGTGCACCAGGCAGCCCAGCTAGGGCACCCGGCTTGAGTGTCACAGACATGTTCCAGCAGATGATGCGAGCAATCGCAGACCAGACAACCAAGTTGGATGAGCAGAAGGCGCGGATTTTGGCTCTGGAGGAGCGTTCTCGCTCTCCAGCGTCGCGTTTTCCATCTCCTCCTCCCTCTCCTTCCGTATCCCAGATACCAGATCCTCGTCACAGGGACCCTCTCGAAGGGTCACAGCCGCAGCCAAGCTCCTTGCTTGAGATGCAGATGCGTGCATTGGAGATTCGACAACGAGAAGACGACGCCATGCGACGAGTGGAACACGAGCGTTACCTCAGAGCTTTGGACGCCAGATTGACACCGGCGGCGCCCTCGAATCATTTTCCCGAGAAAATGAATTTCAGTAAGTATAATGGTAAACTCGATCCCACTACTCTTTATTCATGGTTACATCAATTTGAAGCTTACTTTGCCGCAGTTAGGAAAACAGATATTGACAAAGTGATCTTAGCTAGTTGGTACTTGGAAGGTGAGGCCATTCCTTGGTGGACTCAGTGGGCTCATGCCCACACCAGAGCATGTATGGCAGCTTATGTGTGGGACGAGTTCGTCCGCAACCTTAAGCAGCGGTTTCTACCGCCCCACTACCTTGAGCGACTCGAAGACGAGTTCAGGAGAGCGCGTCAGAACGCGCAACCAGTCCTTCAGTTTGCCAATAAAATTTCGACCTTGTGTCTGCAATTAGGCTTATCTGATACGGACAAGAAAGGGCGGTTTTTGTATGGCCTGGACACGCAAATCCAATGGGAGGTGCGTATGTTTAGGCCAACCACCTTTGAGGACGCACTCTCGCTTGCACAGAGTGCAGAAATGAAACACAATGGTGGCAAGCCCAAGACTGCCCAGCCGGCTTCTCCCAAGGCTAACGCCTTGAGGGACAAAAGCCAGAACCAGACGGGGTCTTCCCCAGGACAGAGCCCGGGAGCCTCTGGCTCCAAGAACTCAAACAATGCGTCTAAGCTTACTCCAGACCAGAAAGCGGAGGCAGGCAAGACAGGTGGCAAGTTGAGTGCTGAGGAGCTTTCTCAGTACAGGAAGGAGGGTAGATGTTACTTTTGTCACACAAAAGGACATACTTCTCGGGATTGTCCGAAGAAGCCTCCAAAGGCCGCCGCCGCCTCCACAGCTTCCGTGGTGAGCACAGCTCCCACACAGACCCCAGCGGCTACCCCTAGTTCTTCAACCCCCGGTGCTTCAGTTGGAGCAATTATTAGCCGGGAGCTCGAAGATAAGCAGAAGGGCGCCTATGACCAGGAGTATGAGCGCAACGAATTGCTCAAGTCCTTTGGCTACATAGGTGGCCAGAGAGTCGTTGTCTTGTTTGACAGCGGCAGCACGGAGGATGTGATCACGGAAGCGGCCGCTAGGCGTGCCCGTTTCGAGCTGACTCCGGTGGACAAACAAGTTGAGGGTTTTAGCACAGGTATGACAACGAGCGTCAAGTATGAAGCTCTAGGTGCTAAGTTAGTGATTCAGGGCATAGAGTTTGTGCGTGACTTTATGGTTGCCCCTCTTGTAGCAGCGGACATAATTTTGGGTATCCAGTGGTTTCACAAGTTTCTTCCTGATGTCAAGTGGGACAAGCACACGTTCCAGATTGATCGGAATGTGTCAAACACCCCGGTGACCATTAAGTGTGAGCCAGGTATTCCAAACTTTCCGCTCATAAGCCACTTGCAGGCTAAGCGAGCAGTCAGGAAAGGCGCACAGTGTGCGATGATTTACATCCAGACAGCCCAGACGGTGGCCAGTGCTTCCGAGAAGTACTCGGTTCTCCATGAAAAGTTCCAGAAGATTTTTCTTCGGGACAGTCTCCCTCCCCAGCTCCCCCCGTCCAGACCGGAGGATCACAAGATTGACCTCCTCCCAGGCTCGGAACCCCCGAGCAAGTTTCCGTATCGCCTTTCTAAGGCAATGGAATCGGAGTTGGACCGCCAACTCCAAGAATTGTTGCGAGCTGGCTTCATCCGCCCCATTGTGTCGCCATTTGCAGCACCGATCTTGTTTGTCAAGAAGAAAGATGGGTCTTCTCGGTTGTGTGTCGATTATCGTGCACTCAACAAGCTGACTATCAAGAGCAGATTCCCGATGCCTCGAATTGACTATATTCTCGAGAGGCTGAATGGAGCTAAGGTGTTCTCTAAATTGGATTTAAAAAGTGGGTACCACCAGGTACGGATTGTAGAGGGGGACATCCCCAAGACAGCCTTCCGTACATAACGGGCCCACTATGAATTTGTGGTTATGCCATTTGGATTGACGAACGCCCCAGCTACATTTAATCGCATGATGATGCGTATTTTCCGGGAGTTGATTGGAGAGTGTGTGTTCATATTCCTGGACGACATACTCATATTTTCAGCTACAGTTGAGCAGCATGACATTGATGTGGAGAAAGTCCTTAAGTTGTTGGAAAGCAACGAGCTCTATGTCAATGAAAAGAAGTCAGAGTTTTATCTGTTCCAGGTACATTACTTGGGATATATAATTAGTGCTGAAGGCATTCGACTTGATCCGGCTAAAGTGGCCGAGATTGTTAACTGGGAAGTACCTCAGACCGCTTATGACATTAGATCATTTGTGGGTATATGCCAGGCATATTCCACCCACATTGACAAGTTTTCTGATCTCTCGGCAGACCTCACCGATCTGCTAAAGGGAGTGAAAATAAGGAGACAAAAGATTCGAATGACTCCACGAGCGTTGGAGGCATTCCAGGATCTCAAGGTGGCTTTGTCAGAAGCGCCTTGTTTAGCCCTTGCCTCGTGGGACGAACCATTTCAAGTGATCACCGATGCGAGTAACATCGCAATTGGAGGTGTATTACAACAGAATGGTCATCTGGTAGCTTACATGTCTCGTAAGTTACTGCCCGCCGAAAAGAACTACTCAGCCTACGATCGTGAACTCCTAGCAGTTATACAGGCCTTGAAACATTGGAAACATTTCCTGCATGGCCGTGACTTCGAGGTTCGCACTGACCATCAGGCATTGCGTTGGATTCAGACGATGCCAAGTGCACAGTGGAGTGATCGACAACACCGCTGGAGTCAGATATTCCGGCAGTTCGGTGGTATGATTGAGTACCTTCCAGGAAAGGCCAATCCAGTGGCCGATGCTTTGAGCAGGAAGGGACAAGTATCTGCGATTCAGACCACTAGACTTGACCTTGTTGGTACAGGACTAGAAGACATGAAGCACACGTACACGGATTTCGAGGAATTCGGTACGCAGTGGGAACATGCATTGGATGCCACAGGACCATGCCATTTTCTGATACGCGATGGTTGGCTTTTCTACAAAGGCCGACTATGTGTCATGAAATCATTCCGGGCAGCTCTTCTCCATGATGCCCATGACGCCATTACAGGTGGTCATAGGGGCATGAATTCGACTCTGGAGAAATTAGAACGGCAATACTATTGGCCAAAGATCAGGCGTGATGTGTTTACATATGTACAACGCTGTGACATTTGTCAAAAGGTGAAAGCTCCTCGTGGAAAGAAGATAGGGTTGTTACAGCCTTTGCCAATTCCTGAGGGTCCTTTCCAGGACATTTCGATGGACTTTGTCAAAAATCTGTCTCCCAGTCCGAGTGAGCGTAATACACAGTGTTTAACTATTGTTGACAGGTTCAGCAAATTTGTTATGCTTATTCCTTGCAGGGCCAATGTGACCGCCGAGGATGTTGCCCAGCTATTCATTCGGCATTGGTACCCGATTGGTGGGATTCCTAGGACCATAGTGTCAGACCGAGATGCCAAGTTTACCAGTCATTTTTGGAGGGCATTGTTTGATAATTTTGGTACTACGTTGAATTTTTCCAGTGCATTCCACCCACAGACAGATGGCCAGACAGAGATATACAACCAGTTGGCCTTTGATGTGCTGAAGTGTTATGTCCACGATCAGCAAGGTAAGTGGGAATCGTTTTTGCCTTTAGTTCAAGCTGTTTTGAATGACTCTTTTTCTTCAGCTATTGGCAAGACTCCATATGAGGCAGCGTTTGGAAGGCCTTTCCAGTCGTTAACCAGGACTTCGTCTTCAGTACCGGAGGCGAACAGAGTAACGGAGTCTTACCAGGAGATCCTAGAGTCCGTTAAAGACAGATTGGCTAAAGCGCAAGAGGCCTACACTCGACAGGCCAATAAAGACCGAAGGGACATGACGTTTTCGGAAGGGGATTGGGTGTATCTTCGGATTATGAAGCAAAGATTGAAGCAGGTGGGCAAGCGATGCCCAAAGTTGTCTTTCAGGAGCTTCGGACCATTTCCCATCCGGAAAAAGATTAATGAGGTGTCTATGCAGTTAAAGCTACCTCCGAGTTGGACTATGCACGATGTATTTCATGTCAGTTGGTTAAAGCCATATGCAGGTCCACCCCCTTCAGAGGTCAAAGACGAAGCGGAACCAGACATTATTGATGAAGCAGAAGTAATGGTTTCAGGACAGATCCTTCTGCACCGTTTCAAGCATGGCTCAGGCCGAAGACTACGACAGTTTCTCACGAAGTTTCAGGACCGAGGAACTCATGAAGCGGTATGGCTCGACAAAGAATTTTTCGAAGACTATCCGGCATTATTGACGGATTATTTGGAGGCTATGCAGCTTCCGTCAAGTTAAGCAGAAGGGGATGTCACGTGCATCCCGCACTTGGATGCCACGTAGACATTTCTGTACAGAAGGTGCAGGACCTGGGATGGTGAACTGGTCCCATGTGAGCCCAGTCCGGGACGAGTCAGCCAGGGATCCATCTCAGTCGTCCAAGGTCAGGTGTGCACTGTCCTGCACATGAAGCAGTGCCAGTCCGCGCTGTGAGTCTCCCTCTGGAATGATGTCAGATGTTCTGTGTATCTGGTTTGCAACTGGATGCCAGACCTCTGTAGGCATGTAGGTTTGCATGTAGAGATGGGGCCAGCCCATAGGGCTACCCCAGTGCGAAGATTTGCACTTGCACTCTTAGTGTGGGCATGGGGGAGGTGTAGAACCACCCCCAAGGGGCCAGGAGGGCCCAGGCTGTGCCCACCAGCCATGGCATGGGCTGGAAGGGCTGTCGGCCAGCTTTCATGCTGCTGGACAGGCAGCCGACAGGGCTAATACCCCTACCCAGCAGGTCGGCCAGGTGTAGGGGGCAGTCCCACACCTCTGCGCAGAATGCCCAGCAGCCAGGAGTTGTCCCAGAAGGTATGCGCAGCTTGACACTGTCCCTGCAGTGGCCAACAGGTTGCCTAGTGTGAAAGCACCATATGGAATATAGTGTGAAAGCACCATATAGAATATAGTGTGAAAGCATTTTAGTAAAAAAGACCCAGTCGTGGAGCTTCATGAAGCTGGCCGACTGGATGCTAAGTGGAGTATAAATACTCCAGCCATTAATCATGGAAGTCATCTCATAATTCACCAAGTGCATCAAGCAAACAAGGGCCAGGACAGCCAAGAGGTTGCTAACGCAAAGGGGTGAAGGACTGAAGGTCAAGGGCAGGTTTTCCAACCAAGAAAAGGTCAAGTCTCTGTATTTGTTTTCAGATTTACATCATTCTAATAAAGCAAATACACCATCCGTGGTGGGGGCCCTACAGAGGGTAATTGGGACCCAATACTATGTCCTCTCCATCTCCCCCTTCTCTCTCTATTTTCTGCACATCTCCTTTCAGTTTGTGCGTTAATTCCGTCGCGAAAAGAGTGCTGATTTCTGAGTTTTGAAGTACCGATCCTTCTCCGAAGCTTCCGCACATTACACTGATGCAATGAGGGCTGAATTGGAGCATATGAGAAAGCTTTTGCAGGCACAAGAGCAAGAGCTGAAATTTTTGCATGAAGATCCCCATGTGCAAGGTGCCATTGAAGCAAGGAAAGCTGATGCAATGGTAGATGTGACTTTTGAGTCCATGGCACGGGAAGTGGGCAAGAAGCTAAGGGAGTTGGCACTTTCCTACCTCCTCCGCAAAGGTGACATCAAAGAGGGGGAAGATGGAGAGCTGAAATTCAGAAATCCACCTCGCTTGAAGCATGGAGATCCCACATCTCAAAGGTTGAGGTCATTTATGCAAAGGGAAGAGGTGACAGTCACCTCTTGTCATGCATCTTCTCCACAAGGCACAAAGCCTGACAGGTATATGTATGCTAGTGCTCAAGGAGGGCAGACCGCTGCTCATCGGTGGATCACTGAAAAGATCACCAAAGATTCCATTTGCACCTGGAAAGAGTTTAAGGACAGATTTTATGCTCAGTTCTTGCCACCAAATGCGGAGCAAACTCTCACCCAAAAGTGGGATAGACTTGAGCAAAGAGATAATGAAAGTGCGCAACAGTATGTCAATAAGTTTTGGAAAGTGTTGCTTGAGGTAACTCCTTTTATGCAAATCACTGAGGATAAAAGAAAGAGGAAGATTCGCTCCGGATTGCAACCAGCTTATCGTTCGGGCATTGAATTGCACCCGAAACATACTTTGCAACAGTTTACAGCCTTTGCTAAAAAGGTGGACAGTCACCTAAAAAGAACTTCCAGGAGACCAAGAAGGGAGGTAGAGCTCAAAATACCTCATCTAAAGATCAAGGCCCAAAGAAGAATAAATTTGGCTTGACCCCCGAGCAAAGAGAGCAATATGCCAAGGAGGGAAAATGTTTTTCTTGTGGCAGCAAAGAGCACATGTTTCGACAATGCCGTAACTGCAAACCAAAGCACGAGGATAAGCAGACCAAGGCTAATGTACATGCAGTTCCCGATGTGCAGGGAAACACAAAACATGAGGATGGTATGCAAAGCTTGGGGTCAAATCAAGGATCAGTCCGCCTTATTCATGTTTGATGATTGTGCAACCGATAACTTCATCTCTATACAAACGGCTGCTGCCTTGGGTATTGAGGTTGAAAACATGGGACCTCAGATTGAAGCCGAAGCTGCCTTTGTTGGTAAAGAGGTGCAGGTTACCCCACTGATAGGGAAGTTGCGCATACATATCTAGGGCTACCTTGATAATGAACATTTCTTAGTTGCACCACTAAATGGATGTGATGTATTGTTGGGCAAGCCATGGCATCATAGGCTTGAGCCCCGCAAAGAGTACAAGACCAACATGATTTCTTTTATGCATAGAGACCGCATGCATTTCATTGATGCTGGCAAAGAAGGGGACTCCATCCCACTTGTATCTCACATCCAGATAAAGCAATGAAAAAGAGTCTTTCTGCGTACTTGGTTTTTGTTCGTGATAGCATTGTACCAAGTCATCAAAATGTGGATGCTATGACTTACGATAGGCTGAATTTTCTTCATGCATTCAACGATTGTTTTACTGATGCATTGCCAGGTGAATTACCTCCCCAAAGGCCCGAGGATCATCGCATAGATCTTGTGCCAGGCAGTTCTCCACCTAACAAATCCGCATACCGTGTGAGTGCCGCACAACAAGAAGAGATCATGAAGCAGGTAAATGAGCTTTTAGAGAAAGGTTTGGTTCAGCCTAGTTCCTCACCTTATTGCTCTCCTGTGCTTCTTGTTCAAAAGAAAGACGGGTCATTCCGTATGTGTGTGGACTATAGAGCTTTAAATAAGCTTACCATCAAGAATAGATACCCAATTCCGCGTATTGATGACATTTTGGATAAGCTTGATGGTTCGGCTTGTTTCAGCCGTCTTGATTTGAAGAGTGGTTATCACCAAATACGAGTGGTGCCACAAGATGTCCATAAAACTGCTTTGGCAGCCTTCATCACTACAATGTGCTCCACATGACCGCCAATGAGAATGAGGTCATCCACAAAGGATGATCAACGTGACCATGCCGCGTTCCTGAAAGAGATACACGTTAGGATCTGCAACCGATCTCTGAAATCCAGTCCGTAGAAAGAAGGAATCAATCTTCTGATTTCAAGCCCTGGGAGCCCTTTCGCAACTTGTAAACCATGCCCTTTGATCCTGGAATCTCAAAGCCTGGAGGCTGCTCAATGTCTCAATCGACGAGTCTACTCAGTGTACTGCCTCAATCGGCAAGTATGTACACAAAAATAAATATATGTACACTGCCTCAATCACAGCGAGTTTGTGCACATAGTTGGAATCAAGGCGACTGTGAATGATAGGTAGTAATCAGGGCACAGTAGGTGGACAACGATGACTCAAGTATCCACTGTACTTCCTCAATAGAGTGATTCTTGTATTTAATCAAGTATCGATGATAAACAATACATGTATGAGTGTTGAAGATAAATTTTGGGACTAAAATTTCTAAGTCTTCTTGTAAAAGAGGTGGGTCATTCAGAGTAGGATAAAGTGGAAGAGTTTCCTCAAATGGGCGTAGCAAACTGATATGGAAGGAGTTGTGTATACACCAGTGAGGTGGGATGTCCAATCTAAAAGAATTGCCATTGATTTTCTTGAGAATCTTGAAAGGCCCATAAAAACATGGAGCGAGTTTAAGCTTGGGGTGCTTTTCAATGCTCTTAAGTCTATGTTTTTCAATTCTTAACCAAACGATGTCATACACCTCCTTCTGCAGGTCACCATGAAGGAACGCGGATTTCACATCCATTTGATATACGGGCCACCGCCGCTGAGAAGAAGCAAGGGCAATGTAACGCGCGGAAGCTCTGGATAGTCTTCTTTCAGCCCTAAACACTCTTGGAAACCTTCTGATGCAAAAACGCACCATGATGCAAAAACGCAGGTAGAGAGAGAGTAGAGAGAGAGAGTGAGAAGTGCTGGAATTTCAGTATATACTATGTACAAAAAAGGTACAATTCTGTACAGCACTTGGCTGCCCTCTTGAAAAGGTGATAAACCCTAATTCTGGCCCCCTACGGGACCCCTAAGTGACCCACACCCCTAGTGGGTGGAATGGCTAATACAAAGAGCAAGGGTGCTATTTATAGCCCCTTGGAGTGCATGAGAAACTGGCCGACTGCTGGTCGGCCAGTTCATAAATCATTAAATCCATTAAATGCTGCCGACTTGAGTCTCTTGATGCGCCTTCAGCCAGCACCCCTCTGTCCTGCAGCCGACAGCCCACTGGTGTTGCTGATGTCATCCTACATGCAGCCGACACACTTCTGATCCATGCTCTGCTCCAAATCTTGCTCCATGTCCAACTTCTACTGGTTCCTAGTCTTTATCTGCTTGCCTCTTCTGGATCTAGCCCTAGAAATGTCCATGGCATCTGTGATGCACATGACATCCCCCTCTGCTAAACTTGATGACGGGAATCCAATCTGCTCTTGGATGACTGTCATCATCCCAATCCTGTTCCGAAGTCCCTCTGTCATCATCCATCCCTGGCAAACCTTTTTCTCTGAAAATCCGATCTGTTCTCCAAACCACTCTGTCTCTGATGAAGATCTATGCATCTGGTCTTCCTCTAGTCCACAATCCATTCCTGCCCCTGGCTCTGAACACCGTCTTGGTCTTCGTTCCTGGAACTGAGTCTGGCACTCTCACATCACCCTTGGAGGATCAACCTCCCTTGGGACCGTTCCCTTAGAACCCATCTGGCTCACGGAACTGACATCCCCATCTGGCACTGTGGAACACCACCAACAAACCTCCTGGGAGTTCTTCCCGATCTGTGTTCTTGTCTTGGGCTTCGAATCCGTGTACTTTCCTGTACCTTGGACCTGTACACCATCATCTGGGACTGAATCAGTGTTTAGCTTTGCTGAGCCTGATGCTCTGATACCAATGTAACGCGCGGAAGCTCTGGATAGTCTTCTTTCAGCCCTAAACACTCTTGGAAACCTTCTGATGCAAAAACGCACCATGATGCAAAAACGCAGGTAGAGAGAGAGTAGAGAGAGAGAGTGAGAAGTGCTGGAATTTCAGTATATACTATGTACAAAAAAGGTACAATTCTGTACAGCACTTGGCTGCCCTCTTGAAAAGGTGATAAACCCTAATTCTGGCCCCCTACGGGACCCCTAAGTGACCCACACCCCTAGTGGGTGGAATGGCTAATACAAAGAGCAAGGGTGCTATTTATAGCCCCTTGGAGTGCATGAGAAACTGGCCGACTGCTGGTCGGCCAGTTCATAAATCATTAAATCCATTAAATGCTGCCGACTTGAGTCTCTTGATGCGCCTTCAGCCAGCACCCCTCTGTCCTGCAGCCGACAGCCCACTGGTGTTGCTGATGTCATCCTACATGCAGCCGACACACTTCTGATCCATGCTCTGCTCCAAATCTTGCTCCATGTCCAACTTCTACTGGTTCCTAGTCTTTATCTGCTTGCCTCTTCTGGATCTAGCCCTAGAAATGTCCATGGCATCTGTGATGCACATGACAGGCAAGAACAGTCCGAATCGTGGTCATCCTCGGTGTCGGTGCAAAGGTATCCTCGTGGTCGATGCCAGGCCGCTGAGTATAATCCCTAGCCACAAGTCTGACTTTGTGTTTGTCCACTGACCCATCTGACATATACTTGGTCTTAAAGACCCACTTGACACCAATGATAGACCATTTCGACGGCCACGGCCAAGTTTTATTATTCTCTATGGCATCTAGTTCCACTTGCATGGCTTTCCTCCAAGTATCTTGTGCAAGGGATTTTTTGACGGAAGTGGGCTCTTTGTCGGGCATGATATGAGACATCAAAGCATAGTTTACCTGTAAGAGCTCCGTTGAATGACTTTTGTCACGAACTCTATGCGATCTTCGAGGTCCGTCCTCTGTGGTCCATTCGGAGGGAAGCTCCGCAACACCTGACTTCCGAAGGGTGTCTAACAACCACCTCGGTACTCAAGCAGAACGCCGAGCCTCCTGCTGTTGCAGGGGCTCATTTCCAGCCGTGGGCTCAACCTCCTCAACTGACTGAGGCTGTCCAGCTAGAACAATCGACTGGGAATCATCATTAGAATCATCTGGGTCTCCAAGAAGTGGCGACTCATCAACAGCGGAAACTGGAACATGCTCATCAAAAACCACATCTCTGCTGACGACGACCTCGTTCCTCTCTAGATCATACAACCTATATCCCTTGGAAAGAGAGTTATATCCCACAAAAACAAGCTTTTGGGACTTTGAGTCAAGCTTCCCCCTCTGCTTCTTTGGAATGTGAACACATATGCATCACTCCCAAACACATGGAAATGGGAGACATCTGGTTTCTTGCCAAATACGCCTCAAAGGGAGTCATGTTCGGTACTGAAGTTGTCGGAAAACGGTTGAGGATATGGACAGCCATAGCCACAGCCTCTCCCCAAAGTGGACAAGGAGGATCACGATGCTCCAGCATCGTCCTCGCCATCTCCACCACAGTCTTGTTCTTACGCTCAACTACTCCATTCTCTGAAGGCGAACCTGTATTGGTTAGCTCCTCCTTGATGCCATGTTCCGCACAAATGCATTGGAAGAAAACTCTCCTCCTTTGTCAGCCCGAAGAGTCTTTATCTGCAAGCCAGACTCTTTCTCCACCATCACATGCCACTCCTTGAACCGAGCAAAAGCTTGGTCCTTTTGGGAAAGGAAATAAACCCAAGTGAAACTGCTATAATCATCAACAAGTAGCATGAAATACAAAGAACCTCCCAAGGATGGCGTCTGCATAGGTCCACACAAGTCAGTGTACCAACTCCAAAGGTTTCGAAGACCGCCTTGCTTCGGAAGAGATTCCCTATGTTGCTTACCACGAATGCAAGAACTACAGCGTCCCTGCTTGCTGTCAACATCTGGCAAGCCAACCACCATGTGGTCTTGGAAAAGCGTGCCGCAGTGCATCCACATTCAAGTGGCCAAACCGAAAGCGCCACAAGTCACCAATCTGAGAGCCTGTAAGTGAGGAGAGTGCTGAGAGTTTGTATATACTGTTCTCCACTCCGCCTTCCAAAACATTTTGGCCTGTCTCTCGATCCCGTAAAGCAACAGAATGCTCTTCAACCTCCACCCGAAAGCCAGTCTCATGCATTGACAACAGATGAAAACCAAGTGCGGGGACGTAAAGAACAAGGGAGAAATGCTTCCCCCTTTTGCCATCGGGAATGATCTCCATTCAGTCCTCACTGTGAATCGGAATGGTGGAATTGTCGCCAATGAAAATGCGACGTGATTGTTGTTTAAGATCTTGTAAGAAATCACGGGAAGGAATCGTGTGCCTGGAAGCACCACTATCAAGAATCCATTCCCGAGTATTCTTGGCGGTGAAGTCAACTGCCTCCTCGCTCGAAGAAGATGAAGCATCGGTGTCCAAAATCTCAAAGTGCACAAAGGCTGGAGTCTTTGGATTTGAAGCTGAAGAATCAGCACTCTTCCCATTATTCCACTTGGGACACTTTCTCCAATAGTGGCCTTTCTTCCCACAATCGTTACAGGTCCGCTCGGCCTTCAATTTCTCACAGTCTGAATCGAGCTTCTTCTCAAAAGACTTCTCCGACAAAGACTTCCCTTTGTCCTAGTTGTTGTTATGGCCTTTCGACTGCTGGCCAGTCAAGACCTCAGAACCTCCGCCCTGTGGAGGGTTTGTGAATTGCTCTTTTTCGTCCAAGACCATTGGCACAAGCTCCTCCCTTGGATGGTGCTGAGCCTGCCACTGGTGATCAAAGAGGAGTAAAATGCTGAGTACTGAGAGGGCAAATGAGACAACAACGTGATGGCCATATTCTCTGACGATATCTCTTTCCTTGCTTGGAGAACCTCCTACTGAAGAGCCTGCAACTTGTTGATGTGCTCCCGCATCGTCAACGACTTTGTAGGATTCATCACCCACATATGAACTTCCAAGGAGATCCTCTTTATGGGTGATACCCTGTTGTACAGAGAAGCCAAATGCTGCCAAATCCCTCTGGCCAACGTCATATGCTTTATGTGATTGATCACCTGTGGTGTGCAATTTAGGACGATGAAAGAACGGATGTGGGCATTACCACGATCCCATAACTGTGCATGTGCCTCCCGTTCCTTTCGTATAGAGGGTAACTCCCCGTCTTCCAACTCTAGCCGTGGAACCCCAACAACAATGAAATCAGCCAAGTCATAAGACTTCAAAACGGACTCCATCATTACCTGCCATATGCCGTAGTTGTTCCCATCCAACTGTCGGTCCATCGGGAACGTGGGGAGTGTTGGGATCTTCACGTGCTTCTCAGCCATCTCAAGCAAGTCTGCCATCTCAAGGGTTCACAAGATCTTGTGAAGGGAGGGTGGGTGGGAAAAACGAAGAAGAAGAGGCTGCAAATAATATGCAAGGTGGCTGTCCAATGGTGATGGCCGCCTTCTACCCGATCTTCAAGTCCCCAAACAGTCTCCAATCAGCACCTCAAATCAGCAAACCCTCGATGTCCCACTGTCTCCAAGCTTCAAGCCACCTGGGGCTCTGATACCATGTCAGAATGCACAACGGAAACAAAGACAACTGCTGTAGAGAGCAAGACACAGATGAAAGAGAGAGAGAGAAGCTGGGTATTTTTGCTATATACACCAAAGAAAATCAGGAGACTACAATGGGAAGTGTGGGGCCAAGGGGGCCATTTTATATGGCCCCAGGCTACTGGTCGGCCAGCCTAAAGCAGGCCAACAGCAGCCCATGCTCACGACTACCCCGACAGCTCACGATTAGCAAAGACCTGGTCGGCCAGGTGCATGCAGTCGGCCAAGATTACAGGACAAGAGTCGGGTAGCAAATCATAGTCGGCCAGCATCTGGGGGCAGCTGACAACCCAACCACACCTCCGGAAAATAGGGAAAATACATGGAGAGTGAGGAAAAATGGGAAGACACTAACACGGGCGAGCACACCCACAACAGAGGCCTTGGCATAATGTACAAACAAGAGATGACTGCTAACAGGGGCTGATTGGTCCTCGTGCCTCGCTTTGTTGGAAAGTGCTCGAGAGGAGTCTTAGTGCTGTGATTTGTGTACTTTGTTGTTGTGGATATGGCTCCCCCTAGTATGAACAAGGATGACAAGTTGAACGGAACCAACTATGCCCATTGGAAGCTGAATGTGTAGATTTGGTTCATCCATAAGGGTTTATGGGAGATTGTTTAGGGCCGTGAGAAGAAGCCCAAGTGTCCTCAGAACTCGAGGAGGTGGACCCAGGTTCAAGAGGATGAATTCCTTGTGGAATTACAAGATTGGGAGGATTGTGATTCGAAGGCGCATTCAGTGCTTGTGCAGACCATTACAAAGGAGGTCTCATTGGCTGTGCAAACTCTTACCAGTGCCCATGAAGTTTGGTCCAAGTGGAGGATCTCTTTGCTCGAGATTCATTGATGCGGGCAGTTACTTTGCAAGGGCAACTCTACGGTTTGTTTTTTCTTGCTTGTAGTTCTCATGCTTGTAGTTCTATGCAATCGTTTCTCATGAAGGCCAAGGTTATCCATGACCAGTTTATTGGCAATGGGTGCTTCTTTGTCCTTTGCTTAGTTGGCTGCACATATCCTCATCAAGCTTTCCCCAGAGTATGACGTGGTTTCTCGGGCTTTGAAGTGCCAGGTCACAACCACTCAGCTGGATTTTGATGACCCTAGCTCCCTTCTCTTGGAAGAAGAGTCCTTCCTAGTTTTAGGGTAAGATCAAGGTGTCCCTTAATAGTTTTGATCAGGCACTTACTTTACTACAGAAGAAAGGTCGGAGCCGTTGCTTCTCATATGGAAAGATAGGTCATTTGTCTAAGGATTGTTTGTCTAAGAAGAAGGACAAGATCTTCATCTCAAAAGAATGGCAAAGACAACCACGACAGTGATACAGATACTTCCAGCTCGGGAGGACCAAGATGGTGTACTTCTCTAGTATATATGATGTTTCCCCCATGTGCTTCTAGCCAGAGGAGGCTTGTGGGCGGGAGAGGGGATTGGTAGCAGCTCCGTTTTTTAGTGCATGGGAACCGTGAGTCCGAGTTCCAAGCATAAAAAATTTGGTAGGAGGAGGTCATCTTTGGTGTAGCAAAGACTATGGATAGGATCTGTTTTGAGTTCATTGTTTTAGGTTTTGGGACATGATGTGTTCAGTGTTCACAATCCACTGTTGGGGGATAATGGGCGCAGTGTGTCCAGTGGCTTATCATCTTATTCTTGGAGTTCACTGCACATTGGTTGGGAATTTGGAGCCAAGCAAAGTTCAATGCTGTTTGTGGTGGCATTTTGTTTCGAGGAAACAGGTTGGTGGGTGCTCTCTTCGAGGCGATTCCGGTATCTGCTGTATACTATTGGAGTGTCCATGGTTGCATCTGCATCAGCTTATCTTCTTCAGACTCTTGCGCACACTGAGTTGTAGAGGGGGTGTTAGAATATTGTGCATCTCGGTGTTATGTGGTTGTGCCTATTTATTAGGCTTTATTCATTTTTCCCTCCATGTGTAGGTCGTGAGGCTGTCGGCCTGTTTCTATGGGCAGTCGGCCAGCTACCTTACATCACTATATAAAGAGGTCTCCTCTATTCACTTCATCCATCCAATCTTGGCAACAATCTCTCTCCTTTGCTTTCTCTCTCTTTCCTTGTCCATGCTTCCGCGTGTGCATACTCCTACACATAATCCCAACGTAAACGAAAGTTTAAGCATGGGAAGACTTCACAGACACCTGGAGAGACATAATCAATCACAGACTATGGGTGGCCCCAATTCGAAGAAATTAAAGAAAGCTGAGTAGACTCTTCAATACATTAAGAAGGGTGTGCTTCACTTGTGCTCTACAAGGGCACATGAGGAGGAACTGCGCGTAGTCTAAGGACAAGTTGAAGTCAAAGGGAGGCTAAAGGTAAGATTACTACTGTACATACTATTGTTTTAGATGACAGTCGAACCACAGACCTAATACGGATATATGGCTAGTCGTGGGGAGCACTTACTCATAACTTCATGAATGCTAGCCTTATGTAGAAGTTTGGAGTTAAGACATTGCCAAGTGATCTCGAATATCGTGTCGACATGCCGTCGGGTATACAGTTTTCGGATCGGCGGGTGTCTCAATTGCCTATAACTATACAAAGCTACTCGGAGCCACTAGATTTCATGATTATGAATTTGGATACATTAGTTGTTATTATAAGAAAAGAGTGGTTTCATAACCACGATGTATAGATAGATTCGAAGGATCATTAGCTATCTTTCGTCATGGACAGTGTCAAGTTCTGTCTATAGAGTGCTTTGGATATCCTATCCACTACTCTTTTGAACTTTGTTGAACTTCATAATTTAGTAAAGGATTCTAATTATGATGTTTCAATGTGTTCTAGATACCATGTCATTTGATGCTATTTGTGAGTTTAATTTAGCTAGTCTTGATATATGGGAGACATAGGCTTTGGAGAATATGAGAGCAAAGTTTGATGATGTTTCCCGAGCTCAGCTACCTCATGATCTTCTGCCCAATCAGTCAGTTGATTATAAGATTGATTTAGTTCTAGGGTCTCAACCTGTGAGGGTTGCTCCTTACAGGTTGAGCCAGTTGGAATAGGATGAGATTGCTCGATAGTTGTTGATATCTAAGAATGAGACATATTCGTAAATCTCCTTGGAGGGCACTCGTACTTCTGAAGCACGAGAAGGACAAAAGTTGGAGAATGTGCAAGTTGAATAAAGTTACAATTAAGATTAGATATCCCCTTCCCAGAGAGCAAATGAGTGATAGGTTGTTGGGAGCTTCCTATTGACTTTCGTACTAGTTATCACCAGATATGGATAGCCGAGGAAGATCGTTTTAAGATGGGATTCCACACGTGGTATGGCCATTACGAGTTTCTTGTATCATCTTTTGGGCTCACGAACGCTCGTGCTACTTTCTAGCAAATGCTGAATGATCTCATTTAGGGAAATTCGTGGTCGTGTTTCTAGATGATATCTTGATAGTACTCTGTACTCTAGAGGAGCACGTTAGAGGTCTCCCAATCGTCTTAAGGATTGGGGGTGGGACAGGTATACATATACGAGGTCTGGGCTCACTCATATATCTAGGACATTGGGTTTCTCGAGATGGGATGAGTATAGATCTTGAGCTGATACGGAAGGTTTTAGAGTGGCCGGTTCTTGAGACTGTAAGGCAACTTCGACTGTCATTGGGATTCACCGTCTTTTCTTAAAAATTTGGTGAGGACCTCCTTTGGGGAAGAGGATGTTAGTCCAACACCCCAATCTCTTGGAACGAGAAGCTTGATGAGGCTTTTTGAGCTCTCAAGATTAAGGTGAAGGAATCACCTATATTGGCCTTGCCAGATCCTAGCAGACCATTTGTCGTTGAGATAGATGCTAGTGATTTCACGATAGTCATTGAAACCGGCCTCTGGTAGAAACCAAAGTGCGGTAGACTGGCAAGCTATTTGGTCTAGTAATCAACCAAGCCTTATTTTTTGCATTCAAAAGTAATTTTTCTATGCTAAGTTTCTTTTAATATCATTCAAGTGAATCTCGTGTTAAGTTGTTTTCCATCATTCGGGAATTTCATCATGATCCTATGAGATTCTATGAGAGGTCTGAGGAAGTAGTATGGAAGTTATGGGCATGCTGAGAGTAGGTGACACAAGCCCAATTCTTATAAGGTGGTGCTAGAATTTATAAAGTGACCTTATCCCAAGCTTGATGCCAAATGGGGCAGTGATAAATCTAATGTACATAGTTGTTATGACTAGACCTAGTGCCAATAGACTATTTTTAAGTCTTTTTCGAGTGTGAAGGCTAATCATTTTACTAGTCAATTTTGGCATTAAGATAGAATACTTGTGAGCTATCCCTCTTCCTTATAATAGAATACTTGTGAGCTATCCCTCTTCCTTATAATAGAATACTTGTGTGAGCTCTCTCCCTCTTCCCTACACTCTTTTTCGAGTGTGAAGGCTAATCATTTTACTAGTCAATTTTGGCATTAAGCCATACAAATACTTGTGAGCTATCCCTCTTCCTTATAATAGAATACTTGTGAGCTCTCCCTCTTCAAACTTCTTGTTTCCACCCTCTGAACTGCCAAACCCTTCCTCTCACAAAGGGCTAGAGAGAACCACTCAAGAGCAGCCTTGAGGCAGTGAAAAGAGAGACTTCATATGACATCACCTGCAGTCCCACTTTCTCACAAAGAAAGAGAAACTTACAGTCTTTATGTCGATTTCCACAAGGAAGAAAGACTGGAGGAAAAACCCTGAACTGTCCTGTCCTCTTGTCTTGCAGTCGGGAGAGAGAAAAACAGTGAGAGAACCTGCTGTCCAGCCTTGTGTTCCCTTCTCACAATTCACCATTCACAACTGACAACCATCTTCTTGCCAAAAGCAAAGGAGAGAGAAAGAGACAATAGTCGGCTGTCTTTGCTCTGCAACAACACTCTTCTCTGTATCTCCTGCAACCTGTCACCCTCCACAAGAGAGAGAATAGAGAGAAGGAAAGTGCAGTCTGTCCTTGCACTTCTCTACACTTCAGTCCACGTGTAGTTCAGTCATGAGTTCCTCTGCAGTTAGTCAGTCGCCAGGAGGGAGAAGAGAGAGTAAGGGCCTGCGTGTGTACCTGCAGCCAGCCAGTTGCAAAGAGGAGAGGGAATTGCTGTTCAGCCCCTGTGCATCACCTGCAACTTGCCCAACCAGCCTGCGTAACTCTGTCCAGTCCAGCCCGCCTACAGTCCCTTCCAATAAGCAAGCGTGAGAAAGGCGCAGCCCTGCAGCCCTGTCAGTTGTACGCCCTGTTTTTCAGAAAAGCTCTCCACGCCTGCAGCCTGTATGCGCTCTCTTTTCAGAAATTCTCTCCTCCTTGCGCTGCCCGCCAGCCCTCTTTTCCAGAAGCAAGAGAGAGAATGAGAGAGGGAGGCGTGTACTCTAAAAGTGGAGTAGCCCCCTCTCCCCATAAAAATCCTAGGGCCCATTTAAGTTTATTAAAACCTTCCTAGGGGCCACTTATGCCGAGGGGCCACCCAAGGTTATAAACATTAAAATATTAAATGCCTTGGTCCCCCTTCACACTTGGGGATGTCCACACATGCTACCATTTGTCCGAGCAACCAAGTATGAACAATTAAATTTTTATCTTACTCACCGACCACCATGCTCCTCACTTATGCTGCACCCATTTTCACAGGGTCATGATAGTCATGACTCATGGCCTTGTTCCAAGATGGCCGATGTGTGGCAAGAAGCTTGACGATACCCAAGTCAGATGACACACTCAGGAGAAACATGTGAAAACTTGGTGACATTATCTTTATGGAACCAAGTTGTTGTACCGACCGACCTTGAGTTGAGGGGGAGAAAAGCGCGGTTGGTTGAGTTGATACAAGAATTTGATATGGAAAAAAGTATCGGAAGGGTAGCCTAAATTGAGTGACGGATGCCTTGAGGAGAATTGGGGAGGTGAACTCTTTGAGCTTCACCGAGGTTAAGGCCAACCCTTATGACTCTCTCATAGGGCTATGTGAGACTGACATTCATTTCGCTGGTAATGGCAGCAGCCAGCTAGTGCTATTCATGGGAGAGAAGCTGCAGCTATGGAACAAATAGATGACAACCCAGATGACCACATGGACCTTGAAGGTGGAGCTCTGAACTTGGTGAATAGTGATTTATGTTGAACTGGAGTTTGCTCTTGACAAGTCTGAAACCTCTCAATCTTGATGTAGTCTTTCTAGCAAGATCAAGGCCCCAAGAGCTGTACCCTTAAAAGCCCTCATGGTCAAATGTAGGGCAACCCTTTAGTAGCATGCAAGAGTTCATTCACCTCCAGTGGTTCCCAGCTGTATATGAAGATTCTTACAGGAAGGCAATAATGAGTTTAAAGAGTTTTGAACTATTGGGGCGGTGAGGAAATTTGCACATCATTATTACAACATGCTCTACTATAATGGAAATTAGCAGCAGAACTGTGCTGATCTTTCAATGAAGTTGGCCAACGTGTGCATGTGTGTCTGTGGGTGCACACACATAAACAGTTCAAAATAAATACAGCTACCTGTCTATCAAGAGGCTGCAAGGTGCTTGGAAGTGTGGCTCTTGTTTGCTTTCCCATTTATATTTACAACTTTTCCTTCATTGAGGCTGTTTACTGTGTATCCTTTAAAGTAAACCCTCCTTGTCCATCATTGTTACTGCATAAGTGCATGTAAATAAGGTACGGTAGTTAACAAGTAAATCTATTTGCCATTTAGTGCTAGAGGTATACATGTGGTTCTTCTTCACATGGTTCCAATTTCATTTTTTTTCCATCACAATTGAAGTGCTGTGCTTGCAAAATCTGTTAACCTTTTTTTGATGGATTGAGGAAGATGGGTACATCCTGCCATGATGGATTGACCATTTAGTACCTTAATATTGCATGTGTCATGCTGAATGTAATATGGGTCAGCAAAAAAGTTAGTACTGCCACAAAAGCAGCCTACGCAAGTGAGTGGTGTGCTTTTGATGTGTGCCTTTAATTGGGTGTTGAGCCAACATTGTGCGTACCTAGTCTACCCTTTGAGGATAGAGGACTGTCGAACTTCCTAGTGTATGCTAGACATAGTATGGGACAGGTCCAATGTGTGGGCAACGTGATCTATAGATGCCTCTCTTGGGCACTATAGCCGATATAATTATCCCGTGCTTGGGGCTGATTTGGAGCCGTTGTGCAGGATGTTTGTTTTGGTGCTCTAAACATAAGTTGGATCTAGGGGGGTATTTGGCATCAAAGTTGAAGAGGCTTACAGTAGTAGGTAAATGGAACGATTGTGATTGTGATTTTGATTAACACGGTAGGTGGATTCTTGTTGATTATTTAAATTATAATATAAAATCAGGTTGGAACATTTGATCCAAAATTTCATAGAGGGGAATAAACTTGGTAGTTTGAACAGAAGTTGTGGATTTTCAGAGAAGAAGCTATCTAATGAGATGACTGTAGTGTCGAGCAATCTTGGCAAGAAGAACCGCAACTTTGTCAAGACAAGAAAAACATTCCTTTTAGTAAGGTCAAGACGGGTTTGCTTTGGCTTGCACACATTTTGTGGCTTGTTGTAAAGGTTATGAGCCTGAAAGCTGGATTTTAGCAGGATGGGTTGTAGGCATAAGGTCGTGAGAGCTGGAAAAAAATGGGATTGTTGGTTCATGAATTTCTCATTCTTAAGGCTGGCTGCTGGAAACAAAGCACAGGTCATGGGTGGATCAATGACTACCCTTTTCGCTCACGTACTCCATTGGAGATACTATTCTCCAGGAGGTACGAGTCTTTCCTTGAGTGAGAGACCTTGAGTGAGATTCCGTGAGCGACGCTGTGAAGTTACATAGTTTACTCTAGATTATTAGGTCCTAGATTCCCAAGGTTGTTCGGCTTCTTATTTTTGAGTATCCAAGCAAACATGAAGTTGAGAGCTTGAGTGATCCATTGAGTGAGTTAATTATAGCTACAACGAGAGATTTGTCAGTAGCATTGGGTGGGTAAGTTTGCCAATTGCATTTTTTGTATGTGTGGGGTATTCTAGATGCAGTTGGTCATGAGCGCTTACATAAGGATGCGGCATTGTGGATGTAGATCTAGTCTAGTCCTCGAGGTAGATAGTGGGATGTAGGACCTCCTAGCAGATTCCTAGTGAGCCAGACATGGTAGGTCGACATATGGTTAGGCAACGTGGTCTATAAGACCTCATATACTTACTGTTACATTTTGTATAACTATTATAGGGTCAAGGATAGTATGCTGTTGTAGGACTTGTGATTAGGTTGGTAAGCTCTCAACTACTTTCAATGTCGTGTGTTGGTTTGGCAATGTTGATTCAAGTTGGAGGTACAAATTTTGATCCCAGGAACTCAATTATTAAGTTTCCCTAGATTTGTTATCTTAAATTTGCTTGATTCAAGTTTTACCTGTTTGTGGAGTGAGGGGGAGGAATGGACTAGAACCAAACCTGCTTTGGGGGAGATGTCACCTCTCAGCCACATAGTGGCACACAAGGTCAACCATCCTCCTCCCCCCTTCCCCCCCTTCCCCCCCCCCCCCCCCCCCCCCCCCCCCCCCCCCCTCTCTCTCTCTCTCTCTCTCTTGATGAGGATCTTTGTCTATTGTATGCAAGAAGCAACAAACGGAGAGGGTGTTGCTAATAGACACATTGTAAAGACTCCTCCTGAAAGATCACCTAATACACATTGTAAAGACTCCTCTTGAAAGATCACCTAATACACGACCGCTTGTGATCTGCCATGTGCATGGCAAGAGTATGACTACTCTAGTCCAAGCCCAGACCAATAACAATCAATAACAATAATAACCCATGGCCTCACTTATGTAGTCATAATTGCCGCAATAAATAACCATCCATTGATAAATAGCCAGTTCATATTGATTTAGTAATAACTAATCTTGGCCACCCATATCCGCATGTTCTTTTCCTAATCTTCGGGTTCCCTAATCTTGCTAGACTAAGTCCTAATCCCAAGGATTAGTGTTCGATATGTAACATTCATCCCTTTGTCATACTTTTTCAATCTTAGAAAGAAGTGAAGGAGAACTTAGCTACGACAAACAATTGTCTGTGAAATTAGATCACATCTAGCTCAACTGAAGCTATTGTTCCAACAGACTATCGTTGTGGAACAAGATCAAAATGAGAACCTACTCATGTTCTTGAAGAACATAAACCATCCCTCGACCCTTCAACTTCTCAAGGAATTGGAAACTTGAAATTGTCGAGACAACTATGTGCAAGTTTGAACATAATACCCATCCTTTTCAAGATCTGGTAATTCCTTGTACCGAGGGGTTATCATACCTCCCTCTTAGAAACTCCTAAACTATCAGGCACCACAAACTGTCTCTCTAAGCAATCAAAGTCTCCAAAAATCTGACTTTCAACCCAACTCCTACCAAACATAATCTAGCTATTGCCAAAACTATATGCTTAGTAGTATCGTAGGCAAACTTGACCATAGGGATGTACCTCTCCCAATAAAATGGTAGCCTTGAGCAGTATGCACAAAGTGTAACCTCCAAATCTTGATTTACCCTCTCCATTTGCCCATCGGACCAAGGATGATTAGAGAAACTACAAGTCCATGAATCCTATAGATGACTTGTTGTAGGAGCGTCAAGACAATCCAACACACAACTCTATCATCCTAGAATGACCCCCCATTCCGAGTATAGTAATGACTACCATGATAATAGATGGGATGAACTTTGAGTCTTGGTCTAAAAAATTGGAGCTCCTCGCGTGGACTTGTTGCTAATACCAATTGGAATGCCCATTGGTCGGACATAGCCCTCTCAAGGAACTATCTAAGTGAGCACTAATCTTGGTGAAAGACTGCCCCATTCTTACACAGAATATGTAACCCCACCCACACCACCCTTTTGACTTTCCTATCAAAATCATTGATAGCCTTTGCCCATTGTGTCTTCACCCCTGACCTAGGTTTAGCTATCCTCGTAAGGCTAGTATATGCCCTTGTTAGAAATATAGACACACCCGTAAACTACATGTTGTAGATACTAGCGTCCCATACCACTAGGATACACAGAGACTTTAAAGCTGGTGCAGGGTGATAAATTCTCTCCCAACTCAGGCTTTGTGCCACTACAACTCCACCTCATGTCATGGACAAAAGATCACGGATATGAGCATGGATGAGTTGGTAAAAAATATGCTCAACCGAATATGCAAGGTGGGTCTTATGGGCAACCTCAAGGCCAATCCCAGCTAGTTCCTCAAGCTGCACACCCACACTTATTTTTGAGATTTGGTTCGGTGTTTTGTCCCTCACAACCATATAAGCACATAATATCCATTACTAAGGCATAGTCAGTGCTATGAGAATCATGATAGAACTCATTGTTGATACAAAGAAAACTTGACAAGGTGGACATTGGCACATAATATTCATTTACTAAGGCTTGGACAACAACAATATTGTGCTCATTGCGAATGCCATGAGAACAATGACTTAACTGATTGTTGGTACCAACAAAACCTGACAAGGTGGACTTCGGCACCATGACAAATTTTTGTTAATTAGCCTTTTAAAGGATTTCAAAGTATGAGGTTTATGGCGACTATTCTTTGTGAAATTTCACTATAAAACATCACTTTCACCAAATTAGTAGTACACTTTATTTTGTCTCTTTTGAGATTTTATTCCTTGAAAAATAATCATCAAGTTGCCAAGAAAGTACAACACGTGTATCTTTGGTCTTGTTAAAGTGAAAGCTTTCGAGCTAGTTTTTCTCTTCTTATAAAAAAAATTTGTTTGAAGAGTTACTTGGATAGCTTTACTGATTTTGAGTCTAAACAAGCGTATCTTCTACTCCTCTTTCTACATGAAAGATGTTGTTCCCTTTCAGTGGTGGCTATTTGTGCATGAAATGCATTGAGTTGGTCTTGAAGAATGGGTGGTTGCAAGTTGTGAGCCACGACATAGAAATTTACAAAGAATAGAGAAATGATGAAAATAAGTTATGAAAGAAAAATAAAGTAATAAATTGGCTTTTCTTTCACTCGAATGATGGAAGAAAAATTTATCGCTTGACCTTGAGTTGAGTATCTTGCTAAAGGTCAAAATCTTCTCTATCTTTGATAAACAAGAGATAGGTGGTGCAGATTTGCTCCAAATCTAGCAGCTCTAGTGGTAACAAATCTAGTCAATCTTCAAAACTCTTGCACAAGCCGAGATGAACATGTGTGCCGGAGATATTTTCTTCAATTTATAGGCTCTTGAAACCTTGTGTAAAAATTGCCTGTTGTAGATGTCCTCTTGTGAGGGCAAGATTTTAAAAGGTTCAAACACCCAAAAAGGTCTAATTTAATATGCGTAAGTGAGGGCATGATGGTCTTAATCCGCGTGCTAATGATAAAAATATAAGAATAAGCTTTTTTGTAGTTTCCATGCAAGCTCACACTTTTTGGCACCTTATGCTTAGGGGATGCACTACCTGTTATGATACTTATGCTCAACTTGGCTTCTCTTGTGTCTTAGAAGTTACATTTCAACCAATGGATATGATACTATGTTGAAAATTAAGTGGGGGGCCAAGTCCCAAGAGGTCACCCATCCTAGTTATGTTCACCCCAATGCGCACTTAATTGGAGGTTTCCATAAATTGGTCTAGCCATCAAGATCCCAAAACCTTAAGGTGATGGTCCGGTCTATCCATTTTGTAGAAATCTTAAGGTGACGGTCCTATCTATCCAAAATCTTAAGGTAATAGTTTGGTCTATCCATTTTGTGGAAATCTCCTAGTGCTACACTTGGCACCATTTTTCTCAGCATTCCCTGCCCTAGCCCTAGGCCGATCAGGACGTAACACGCTTCCCCCCTTCATTTAATTCGCATCCTTCGTGAATGCATAAGGAGAACAAGCCTTTGTAAGGAAATCCTTAGATTTGGACATCCATTCATAGCATTTATTCAAGGCAAGTGACCCATTAGCTCCCTTCACAAATCTATCACCCACTCTCCCACATCATCCCAGCCTCTACACATTGACTATGATCAGACAAGCCCATGAGAGAGATGAGAAGAATGAAACTTCTCGGTCTAGAACTTAGTGCCTAAGACTAGGTTGTGTGTCCAAGGTTTAGGATCACTTGTTTTTATAGTGGCCTTGTGGACATATACCAATGAGTCCCATTGGTCAGAGATACTCTTGGACAGATGTTCCACGAGGTTATGTTGATTCCAAGATTTTGGAGTTATATGAAATCCCACGTGTTCGGAGGGCTATAGCTACGGACATGTTAGGGGTAGAATATGTTATACTTCCTTGTTTACTTTTGGATGTAGACCTCTACATGAGGACATGTTCATTCGGGGTGAAAGTACAAACTCGATGCATCAATATCACTTGGCTATCTCGAGAGTGCTTAACGAATCTCAGTATTCATAACAACCAAGAAAGTATCTTATCTTGTTATCCATGCAATTGGTACTACCTCTCGTAGCTACGTTAGGTTAACTTGGAGTATTCCAGAGAAATAACCCCAGTTGTCTCAGAACCATTCCCTATGAAATACACCATGGTGTCCCATACCACCACATACTCCATATGAAACCCACCTATTAAGCATGGAGTATCCTAGAGAAATAACCTAAGTTGTCTCAGGAGCATTCCATATGAAATACACCATGACATATGAAACCACCTATTAAGCCACGATCGTAGGTGGAATGATTAGTTCTACCCAACAAACTAACCATGAGACACCAGATTATTGTTGTGGATACCTAGGTCCAACCCTTTAGTTAACTCGAGAATTAATTCAATCCGTGTGAAACTCAGAAAAGATACGAACTATTGAGTCTTCGAACCTTGGCTAACTATAAGCCACCATAGCACCTTGGAATCCATCCCCGGGTTTGCCTAAACTTGGCATCCTTGCTATGAGACCATAAAATTCCTTGCTTAATTAATGGAGAAATGAGTGTGAAGATTTAATTATAAAAGGTAAAAAGACCTCTAAAATTTAAGTTTTTATTAAATAAGGTTGTACAAAAGTATTAAAAAAATACTAGTGTCACGACTTAGGGTCTTGGAACTCATGATTGTTAAGCTACTCTTGGACCCACCAAAAAGTGTACGGATTCGCACGTAGAAATAGCTATAGCTGGCTAGACGTTGTCCTTGTGCTGCCCATACTAAGGCACACTACTCAACTATTGTTCATACTGAGGTGCGTTGCTGCCCATGCTGCCTACCTTGAATAAAATCAGGTAGCTAGGCTGTGGTTCTGGCTTCTCTGTCCGAATTGCCTTTCTTGTTGCTTGGCCCATGTCTTGATGCCCCGCATGCATACGTTGATTACTGCATGCATGCTCTTGAGCCTAGATAGCCCGTTTGTGGGCTACCACGTGGAATGCATAGCCTGATTAGGTTGGCCGGCCTGAGAGAGAGAGAGAGAGAGAGAGAGAGAGATTGTAGACACAATCACTTTATTGATTAGCAAGTGGCTTACAATGGCGATTGTGAGTAGATGGGTGTTACAAATGTGCTTGTAATTGGATACAAGAGTGATGAGGGGAGGAGGCCAAGAGCTGGCCAACAAAACAGCCCACGACTAGTAACCATGTAAAAATACATAATCCCCAATAAAAGGCCTAGCTCCCACACACAATAAGATGCACAAAATTCTCATAGGGTGCAAAAGTCTGAAGAAGATAAGCTGATTTTAACGCAACCTTGGACACTCTAGTATTGCATAGTATCGAATACACCTGAGAAAGAGCACTTGCCAACCAGGCTCCTCAAAACAAAATGCCACCCTGAACAATAAAGAAACCTGCTTGGCTCTGAAGTGCCACACCAATGTGCAGTGAACTCCAGGTATATAGAATGATGAGTTCTGGACGGGACAAACCATGCCCATAATCCGCCAATAGTGGACTGTGAACACATCACGTCCCGAAACCTTGAACAATGAACTTGGAACACATCATGTCCAGTCTCTGTTGCTACACCAATCAATGAATTTGAAATGCATCCAATCCATAGCTCCCAATAAAGTTGACCTTGTCCTGCCATATTTTTCATGCTTGGAACTTCGACTCACAATTCCCATGCACCAAAATGGACCTGCTAATAGCCCCCTCTCTAGCCCACAAGCCTCCTATGGATTGGAAGTACATGGGGGAAAACTATCTCTATAAAGTTATAGAGAAGAACACCATCCTAGTCCTCTTGAGGCGGCTCGAAGCACCCTGGGAGCCCTAGATGAGTCACTACAAGTATTTGAATCACTGTCATGTGTCCTGCCTTTGTCTACTGAGATGAAGACTTGCCCTTGTCCTTCTTCTTGGACAAGTAGTCCTTAGACAAATTGAAATGGAGAATCACTAATACAAGATTAAGGTAAATTAAGCAAGATTAAAAAGCTAAGATATGGGACAAATCATCATGGAGACTAGCATGCAATTAGCAAGAATCACACACATAGCACACATAATGCCTCTAACTAGTTCAATCTCCTACCATGAGAATGGAAATAGCCAAAGTGTGGTAGCTCAAGGCTCCATGGTTCATTCAAATGTCAAAAGATCAAAAGATACAATAGTGGCCCATGAGCCCCCTTTTATATACGTGAGCCCATGATCATAATCCCTAATTCTAACTAATGAAGTTACTACTTCATTACAATGAAGTGAGTTAATTTGGTAAGCCGATCAACCACCACAAATTTTTTATCCGACCCATGCTTAGTCTTAGGAAGACCCGTAATGAAATCCATTGATATGTGGGCCCAATTCCCATTAGGAATAGGTAGAGGATGAAGTAAACCACCGAGTAGTTGATGGCTATCCTTGTTCCTTTGACATGAAAGACATTCCATTACAAACTTCTTGAAATCCCTCCACATGCCTTTCCAAAAGAAACTTTTGCTAGTAGTTGATGGCTATCCTTGTTCCTTTGACATGAAAGACATTCCATTACAAACTTCTTGAAATCCCTCCACATGCCTTTCCAAAAGAAACTTTTGCTCTCTTTGTCATATGTCTTTAACACACTAAGATGACTTGTAATAAGTGGAGAAGAATGCATCTCATGAAGCACCTTTGGTATGTAAGATGAGGTAGGAACAAGATAAATTGGATTCTTTGTACCATAAGAGGTTGTGAAGCTTGTAATGGGGAATATCTTTATGATTACCTTGTTGTAATTTTCGATAAATGTGGACATCACCCTCATTTAGGAGGTATTCCTCTCGAGTCCCCTTAATCCAATCACTATAAACCTCCATAATTGATGCCATAGTACAAGCCCACATCCTTGATAATGTATCCGCTACTACATTGTCCTTGCTCAGTGTGTATGATATCTGAAAATCACAACTTTAAAGAGTTTCTAGCCACCTCTTTTGCTTGGGAGAGAGGTTTGGTTGGGATAAGAAAAATTCAAGACTTTTGAGATGTCATGTCAAACACAGTGTGTCCATCATCCTTACCACTAAGATCAAATGGGAATTCATCATCCATTTCTATAAATGAATGGTCCTCTTTTGACTCCTCATCTAGTGTTGCTTCATGGCAATCTTGAAACTCTTCAACATCATGAGACTCCTTGTCAGACTTTCCTTAATCCATGAGGATCATAGTGGCCACAACCTTCTTAGCTTTGCACACATGCCCAGTTGACCATCTCTCTTTTCACTTGAAGCATAAGCCTTTGCTTCTCAACTGATCAATATTTAGGTCATCCATCCTTTGAGTCTTGTTGAAGGTTTGAGGAGACTTCTTGTTGAAGTTGTCCCCTTTCTTTGCATCGAAGTGAGGTCCACTCTTGGGCTATCCACCCCTGTATATGGTTGGAAGTCTAGGAATGAAAGGTGGTGGTGTAGGAAGAGGGTTTGTATTCATGTTTTGTATTCATGTTGGAAGAAGTAATAGGTGGCTTGTGGGAATCCTTCGTGAGTGAGATGGTTGAGATTTCTTATATTTTGGCTCATAAAGATATGCCAACCTCATAGCTCCCTTGAGAGTATTTAGCATTTGAGCTAATACACCCACCTTGATAAAGGAATCCAACCCACGTATAAACTTCTTCATCTTCATTTTCTCATTGAGACCTTCCACATACATGGAAAACTTCATGAAACTCTTGGTATATTCTCTTACCACCATGCCCTTTTGAGAAAGCTCATACCATTTCTCATGGTATCTATCAATTACCAAAGGTGAGATGAAGGTCAATTTCATCTCTCTTTTCAAATCCTCCCATGAGTGTGGTACATTCCCATGTTTAATCATGTCTCCACCATTGAGATGAGAATAATCCTCCATGTCTAATGAAGAAAATTTCACTTTGCCTTGATCACTCTTGGGGTACAGGTTAAAATAAGTATCTTACTTGATAATCCACTCCTCCACCCTTGAATTTGGAGAGACATCTTGTCTTTGATATCCTTGGAAGTGTTTGAAGAGGAATTCTCACGATGTGGCTTGTTCTTTTGTGATTTCATGTAGGAGTTGGAAAATTAAGCAAAGTCTTTGTACTCCCTTGATGGAAGGTAACTCCATCCAACTATCATGAGCTTCCACGCATCTTTGTGCAAAAGACATGTGCTTCCAATCACGATCAACCCCATCCTCATCCCAATGCATCTCCTTATCTACCATGATAGGATGATTTGCTTTTGGATAAGATGGTACACTCTTGGCATACCCATAGCATGGATCCATAAGCTTGAATGAATCTTGTGGTGGTTTGCTATTCACTTGAGAAGTATTGGGCTGAAATGAAGAAGGCATCAAATCTTTTATAAGGGGTCTCCTAACATCCATCATAAACCCCAATCAAGGAGCCTTCATGGAAGCCTCTTACATAGCTTGTTTACCTCCCTTGTGACCACCATAATGTTCTTTATGCATAGGTTTCTTGCCCTCTGAACCCCACTAATTCTACCCTTAATGGCTTCTTCATGGATTAACCCAACTGATCTTCAGTAGCTCTTATCTTGGTAGTCATAGATTCAAACTTTGAATTCAAGGTATGTTTGATGATATCTGATCTATCCACCATGAGTGGCTTAAAATAAAGTTTATCCACAAGCAATTGTAAGAGAGTCGTTTCAAATGACTTGCGAACTTTGAGAGGTGTACTTATGGGTTATGGGCACTACCTGCATTAGCATCCTCTTTAACTCCCTTTGAAGTTTGACCCATGGATTGAGAGGAACTTTTATGAGTGCTTCCCCCAAGAATTTTCTCTTCAAGCTCTCCCATTGTGTCCATAGTGCTGTGTTCCATCGATTCCTCCCCTTCCATATCCTCCGTGCTAATGATAGCTTTCTAGGTATACCTTTTGGCTTATTGGCCATAATAGAGCTATTTTGGTAAATTTTTGCGATAAGTTGTAAGTGTGTCAGATTTGGGTATTCTAGGGTGCTATGGGAAGAGTTAGGATAAGGGGTAAGCTTATGATGTCAATTTTGGTTCAGTTAACTCTCTATGTACCTCTGTTTTGAATTTTTTCCCACAAGTCAAATAGTGATAGTTTGGTCCACTGCTTACACTCCAATGATCCAAATGAGTTGAAACTTGGTGGTGGTTAAGGTATTTGGAAAGTGGAGAACATAATGGTGAAGCCAAATTTATGATCCGAGACTTGGTTCAAATTCTGTTCAAATAGGGTGATATACGGTAGAGAAACGGGTGTAGCATCTTAACTCAGAAACCAAATGGGGTGGTTGAGGGCTCTATGGAAGCCCTAATGGTGTAAAATAACCCCCAGTATTCAATTTAGCAGTCCAAAACCTCTCGAACTGAATCACACTTTTTTAAAAGCTGTAGATTATGTCAAATTGCGAATAACTGCAAGCAACCAACTTGCAAAGAAATGCATATATGCATCCCGGCATATCCAAAGCATCATAATGCATCCAAATAGCATCCATCCAATGAATTTTGACCAAAGTTTTGCATGACCTTGGTGCATTTATGAACCAATCTCAATCACTATATCTAATATTAATGTGCTCAATAATGCCAACTATGCATCCTTACATAATCCCATTGATTGTCAATTACATTTCAACTCATTGTCACTTGTATGCATAGAACCATTGCCAATTTGATTTGATGTAGCAAGTTGAACTATGAATGCCAATCTCCTGACAAGCCTTCTTACCTCCCTACTAAAGTTTGAAATCTAATGGCAAGGGTTGAGGCCATGTCTTGAATATCATGTACCTATTCCCTCTCCTTGCCACTTTTCCAAAAGCACTCACGACAAGGAGAGTTAAGCCATGCTCTCCCTTGGCCTCTCCACCAATGCCAAGGGTACCCTCTCAACATGCTAGATTCTAGTGTTTTTTTGGAACGACTTATACACTTTGATTGAGAATCCAGCAATGTAAAGAGAGTAGAGTGTTTGAGGGCTTACAATTCAAATCATGTACTCATGTTGTACATTACCATTTTAGCATGTACTCATGTTTGCATTATGCTTACACCCTTTTTTCATCAAATCCTTTGCTCCAAAGCTTGTAATAGTCATCCAACCATAGAGAAGCAACCAATGCCCTCACCAAGGTATAAAAAATGTGAAAAGCATTAATGGATTGCATGCTCTTTTCCTCTTTCAATTCAATTGTTGACTTCTTTGCATGTGTAGGGTAAAAGTGATTGGGAAAATGTGTGGAAATGATAAAGAGCAAGTAGAGGTTCAAGGCAATTTAAGCAATATGCAAAGGAATGATGAGAATCCCTTTTTTATCATAAACATTTTTTCTCCCAAAACCCTAATTCCCTTGGACAAATTGATCAAGCAATGCATGATTGTGTAGAGGAGATCACGGGAAGAAAGATTATAGATTGAAAACTCAAGAAATCCCACCATAAACCCTAATTTTGAAGGCAACTCCCAAAACCTTGTTTCTCCCAACAAGAAACTCTTAAATTGTGAGCATTATTGCAAATCAATGATATGAGAGAGTAGAGGAAAGATAAGGGAAGAGAACTAACACCTTGGATCTCAAAACTTTTAAGTAAAAACCCTAATTTTGGTAAGAAATCCCAAATTTTCAAAGTAGCTAAGAAACTCTATTTTCTTATCAAGAATGCAACAAGGGTGGCATCTATGGGTAGAGGGGAGTGTGGGGAAGAGCAAAGCAATATCAATTCTATGAAAATGTGAGAGGAGACCCGAATTTTGGAAAGAACCCCCAATTTGAAGAAAGTTCAAAAAACCCTAATCCCATGGTTTGAGAGTCAACCAAAAGCATGAATTTGTGCATAATCCATGCAAAAACCCTAATTTTTCATGAAACCCTAAATCCCATGAATCTCAAGTAAAATCACCATTGAAGGGTTCTATAGAAACCTTACATGATGTGCTTGATATTACCATTTCCATCATCGAAACCTTTAAGAAGGGGGTGGCAAAAACGTAGGCATTCATGGGTTTTGTGGAAGTGAAAGTATGGCCAAGATGGAGCTCTTTGTGTTATCCCTTGAGTGGCCCAAGCTTTTGCCTAAGGTGGAGCAAGCTTATGTGAGGCCAAATGTGCAAGGGAAGCCATGGCAAGTCAAGCAAGAAGAGGGATAAGATGAAAAACGTGATAATTCATTTTCTAATTTTCCCAAAAATTAATCCCAAATTTGGTCTTGATGCCTCAAATTTGGTCCAAAAAGATTAAATGACCCAAAATCTTCACAAACTCGCACTAAATGGGTTATGAAACATCAATTTTTGCATGTCTCCATCACTCAGCCCAAAATTTTGAAGATCCATGGAAGTTGTATATGAAAATCCAATAAAATGTAGGAAATAATCCAGCTTGCTTTCTCTGACCTGGCACTGTAAATCCCAAGAAACCACATCGTACTCTCGAGGAAGATTTGTGAAGATAAGTGCAACCAACTGAGTAGAGGACAAGGCAACAGCCATTTCCAACAAACTGATTATGGATGAACTTTCCCTTCATTTAAAATGACTGCATCAAACTACCTGCAAAGAATACCAGAGTGTAGAGTTGCCCTTGGAGAGTAACTTCCCTCATCGAGGAATCTCGGGCATAGAGATCCTCCAACTTGGACCAAACTTGATGTGCATCGGCAAGAGTTTGCAAGGCCAGTCAAACCTCCTTCATAATGGTTCGCACAAGCATTGAGTACGCCTTTGGAGTCATGATCCTCCTAGTCTTGTAATTCCACAAGGAATTCGTCCTCTTGAACCTTGTTCCAATGCCTTAAGTTTTGAGGATGCTCGGGCTTCTTCTCACTGCGTTGAACGATCTCCAACAACAAACCCTTATGAATGAACCAGACTCACATATTTAGCTTCTAATGAGGATAGTTGGTTCCATCCAACTTATCCTCCTTGTTCGTTTAGGGGGGAGTCATATCCACAGCAACAACGAACACCACAAAAACATAAATCTTAGCACTCCAAGACATCTCTCGAGCACTTTCCAATAGAGAGAAGCATTAGGACCAATCATCCCCCTCTTAAATCTAAGAAAGGAAGGAGCTGGACATAGTAGCAAAACAATCCACCAAAACTTATCGAAAACACCCAATCGAAGGACACCCAATCGAAGGGGAGGGAAGCCAAGGAATAAGACTGTTAAGGCCGCTTGTCGGGCTACACCACACGCGAAGAAAACGCCTCTTATCACTGTCCTGACTGTAAAAACAGCCACCACACCACCGGCCACCTCTTGTAAAAAAATTTCTTAGCAGGGGTTGCACAAGGCGAGCACCACATGAGAAAAATGCTAATGTGACGAGGCAGAACAAAAATGTAGCAGCTACTCTTGAAGAAAACTTAGCCCACTGAGAATGCAACAAGCAATAGCACAAGAACACAGGAGGAAGGAGGGGTCAAAACGTAGATGACGGCAACCAAGACCTAGACAGCTGATACCATGTTGGAGTATGCATAGGTGGAAGCATAAAGAGAGAGAGAGAGAGAGAGAGAGAGAGAGAGAGATTGTAGACAAGATCACTTTATTGATTAGCAAGAGGCTTACAATGGTAATTGATGGGTGTTACAATGTTCTTGGGATTGGATACACGAGTGATGAGGGGAGGAGGCCTTTATAAAGGAGGCCAAGAGTTGGCCGATTGCACCTTGAAGCTGGCTGAGAGTAGTAAACATGGAGTAATACATAATCCCCAATAAAAGGTCCGATTCCCACACACAATAAGAGGCACGAAATTCTAAACATCTACTTGATACTACCAAGTGGAACCATGTGCGTGTAGCTCCATGGCCCCCGTGAGATCCTGTGCGCTCTCTTAGTAACATGAGACTACTACCAAGTGGAACCATGTGCAGCAGAGCAAGGCTGGTTGGGACGGAACAGAAAATCCCCAAGTATGCTGCCAGAGCTGAGATTTTGCTTGCCCAAGTCCACAAGTTTGTAAGTTTACTTGTCTCTGCAAGTCTGCTTGCGGGCTTTGCCTTGTAGGCTTCATTCACAAAGAGGTTGATTGGATAATCTATGCAAAGGGAGGCCAAATTATTTTGTGCAATCTAATTTTGAGTTATATTATTTGTTCTATGTTCATGTTGCTTCAAGTATACCTTGACACTAGGATCAAGATCCAATAGTGCCCCCACCGCTATGGGTTCCATCCCATACCAGTCATACTTGCACCACCATTCATACGAGATCCAATACAACCTTATGTCATACCCATTACCACCATCACACCACCTATTACACTCGCACCACCACCCGTGGGGCGTAACAAACCTCGATCCACATACACCAAACTTCCTATGTCTACATACACCATCATGCCTATAGGGCAAGTCACTTGGTAGAGCGTTTCAGGCATGACTACGAGAGTTGGCGTCACTCTGCCTATCAGACGTGCATATATGATGGACGTAAGTATATTTTGTAATTTAGATGTAAGATTATTTAATTAATAATCTTGTGTTCTCAATATAATCTAACAAAATGATTTCTTTTAAATGTAGGAAATAAGATGTAGGGGAAAAAAAGAAGGTAGTCACAAGTTTGGAGGCCGTTTGGTCAAAAAAACAAAGAGATGAGAGATTTAGTCAGACATAGGCATGATAATGCTCATAGGTACAATAATCTTCTTAAAAAATTAGCAGAAATGTGTATATGTGTGTAGCTTTGCATCAATCTTCCAAATTTTAATAATATGACATTTTGTAATCAAGTAGTGCTGCAATTTACTAGGATCTTAAGTTTACATTGAAGCCTTAAAAGATGGGAAAGATTGAGAGAGAGTTATAGAGAGATTGAGGGTGGAGGGAGAGAGAATCACAACACTAGATTGGGTCCCTCTAAAGGGCCCACATCGTGTTCGGTATATTTGCTTGTTTATTGAAAGATATAAATTAAAGTACAATGATTACCTTATTGGGTATCCATGCATGACACACTTGACACATTTGACTCGACACAAAATACAACTTGCAAAGAGGGTTACATGGAACCTAGACCTAGATGATGGTATAAGGAACCACCATCGATAATGAAGCTAGCTGTGTATCCTCCAAGATTAAATGGATAGGTATGGAACACATCATGGACTCTCAAAGTCAATGTTATAATAGCTCCCGAGTCGAAAGGAAAGATTAAATCGGAGGGAAAGCTCACTAGCCCATCCTCACAGTTGTAGTGTGGATTTGGCACTGAATATATCTCAAAACACGTGGCCGAATGTCAAATGGTGCTAGTATAAAAGAAAGATCATGTAGGCGAAGACTAGAGTGTATCACAAGTGTATCTGAATGTTGTACCACATAATCACCTACCATGCATCTCAACTGGCATATGATGCACCCAAAAATGAATGTCATGGGATCCAAAAAAGAAGATAGGATCTTGTTGATAATCATGGAAGCCAAAGGAACATATCTCATGGTTGGCATTGTGTAAGAACAAATATCAGTGTGTTTGAGCATGATCCAAATCATGCACTATTAAGGCTCACCCTAACCCTCCTTGAAACACATCCAAAAAGAGATTATCTAGTGTTAATCCAATTCTAGGATTAACAAGAGCTACCGCCATTATCTTACATCAAGGAGTTACGGTAGATACACCAAAGGGTCATACATTCAAGATATCAAGCAATAGTGTTCAAAGCTACAACTTGGACGGGCACCCGTAATGGTGTGACAGAGTATTTATAGCGATATCTGCTTTAAGAGTGTGTGGTAGCAAGTGAGGATGAAGTCCTAAGTGATGTACTTTATGGATATATTATGAGAATAGTCATTGTAACAGCATTAGGTCTCTTATAAGCCTAAAGTGCCCGGTCGGCCACAGTTTAAGTGAGTGTGAACACTTATGGCTATATATATAAGTGAATTTCTCTCATAATACAACATACTCTCCCATTGTGCAATTGAGTCTTACTCTTGCTAATCCTCTTGTTAATCTCTCCTTAATACATGCTAGTGAGTGTGTGAGAAGTGAGGTGAGAGGAGGGACGAGCACCCATAGAGCAATGCGGCGGTGTGACAATGCTCGCCAGAGATGCGGTGGAATTACTTCTCAAGGAGTTGTAGAGCTTGGAGACCTCGAGGATTACGAGCTCGGCCATTGGAAAGATCCTCATGACAGTTGCGGTTCACCAGGTAATCTCTTTTTGGATGTGTTTCAAGAAGGGTTAGGGTGAGCCTTAACATTTTTGGCACCGTTGTCGAAGAGCCATCCCTTGGCTTTTTCCATCGTTTTGTCTCTAATCTACGCATAACCCATTGCCCATTATCTTGATTAGTAATTTTCCATGAAAAAGATGTAGATTTGATGGTGATTTGTGAGTGAGATTTGGTGTAGAATAGCTCTCTTTTTTGTTTTGAAAAGAATGCTTTTTGCTTAATTTTTTAATTAATTTATTATTATTATTTTTATTTTTATGATTTTTCATATTCTTAAGGCTTGCACATAGTTTATATTAGGCTTAGTTTGCATCCATTGCATCAAACAATGCAAGAGAATGCATTTCTTAGTGAATGTTAGCTCTCTTTAGTTTAAACATAGATCTAAGATCATTGATTTTAGTTTAATTGTGTGTTTTTTGTTAAAATTATTTGGATTAGAGTGTTAGCAAACATTAAGAGTAGCTTAATCTTTCAAAAAAATTCTTAAAACCATCAAAAAACCCTTGAATTTAGCTAATTTCTCTTAATGGATTGATTTTTATCATTTTGAGTGATTAATCTTGTTCAAAGAGGCTAAAAATTTAAAAAATGTGTTAATTAGAATCTATATTCATCATTTGAGTAGTCAAAATTGAGGTTTTTGAGTGTTTTGAGAGCATCTAGATACATCAAAACACCTAATCACATCAATTAATTGATCAATTGAAAAAATTTGACTCTCTTTGCTTAATTTTACCTTAAAAATGAGACTATAATTAAGAGTCTAATTAATCTTAGTTTAGATTAATTTATATAATTATTAATACACATAGATTAATTTTTTCTCGCTCTATCTAATGATGTGTTCAACTGTATAAATTAATTAAAGATTAGTGATTAATTAGAATCTTTGATTAGTATAAAAGAGAAAGATTGAAAAGATTAATCTTGAATTAATCTTTAATCACCGTTTTATATAACTCATTAAGGCTAATGAGCATTCAATGAGAGAAGATGCTCATGAGTTGTCAATTTATCTATTTTGGGGATCATTTATGAAGGATGTAAGGTGTGTCATTAAAGGGTTTTTTTAATTCCATTTATCTTTTTTGAAAAAATGCCCATATCCCTTTCATTCTAAATTCAAAAAAATTTCCTCTAAAAAGAAAAATTCATATTTCCCACGACTTCATTTTTTTTTCTTCAAAATTTCACGTGAACAAAAAAATGACGTGAACGAAAAACTCAAGTGAACGAAAAAATGACGTGAACGAAAAACTCACGTGAAAGGAAAAATGACGTGAACGAAATAATGACGTGAACAGAAAAATGACGTGAACGAAAATCACGTGAACAGAGAAATGATGTGAACGAAAATCTCACGTGAACGAAAATATGACGTGAACGAAAAAATCACGTGAATGAAAATTCGATTAAAAAAATAAAAAAAAATAATTAAAATTTAATCCCACGTGAAGTTCGATTCACGTGTGAAAAGTTTTTCACGACGTGAAATAAAAAGTTAACGCGACGTAATTTTTTTAAAAAAAATCAAAATTCAATTTCCACGGAGCGAATCCGGTTCACGCGTGAAGAGTGTTTCACCGTGTGAAATAGTTCACGCGGCAAAATAAAATAAAATTTAATTTTCACGTGAAGTTCGGTTCATGCGTAGAGTGTTTCACGGCGTTAAACAATTGTATGCGGTAAAAAAAAACCACCCCTGTTTGGAGGCCTGTATCTCTTAAACCGTGTATCCGATGAAGATGCTCTAGGGCTCATCAAAAAGTTGACATCGAGCTCTTTGACTTTGGACATGGTCGTCTAAAGTCAAAATTGATCATTTTGACCTCCGACCAGCGGCCTTAAAATTCGACCCGAAAATCGAGGCAAAAAAGCCCAAAAACCCTGAAAAATCGTAAAAAACAGCGCGAAATTGAGACAAGCCATATCCGAGCTACTTTTTAAGGATCTAAACGACAAAATTACGGACGAATCAAGGAAACAAAGTTGTACTCCAAAAATACTACAACTCTTATACGGTTTTTAAAATTCCTTTTGGTCACCCTAAAAAACGTGCTGTGAGAAACAGGAAAAAAATTATCAAATTTTTTTTCGTCGTGAGACAGTGATGGAAAATAGGTTTTAGGACCTTCTGTTCCATTGGGAAAGTTCCTAGCATATGCTTTTTTCAAAAAAATATCTAAGGTTCGCGTGTGAAGTATAGTGTCTAAGCTAATTAGGGCAAACAAACACCCATTTGATCCAACAAAGAGTACGCCAATCCTCTTGAGGCTGTAACGAGATATGGGAAAGTATAAAAAGTAAAATAAAAAATAAAAATAAAAACTGTGATTGCTTATTAAGGAGCATTTAGGCACTCTGACATGGCCACAATAGAGGGATTGCGTGCAATTACACAAGGACTGAACCCAATGGCTGACATCTTCGAGCCATTAAGATGCATGCCGCTTGCGTGCAATTACATAATAAGGACTGAACCCAATGGCTAACATCTTCAAGCCATTGAGATGCATGCCGCCAATTCACCTCCCCATGCCATTGATCATGCCGATAACAAGCGTGTCATCAAGTTTTACATCCCTTGTCACTTCGATTTAACCGGGCTTTGGTCCCTTGCCTAACATTCCTACAAATTCTATAAGTACCAACCCTTTCTTGGATGCCCACACCTTGGACATACTGATGACTAGTCTAGAAACGGGGGTGACCCAAGGACTCAGTGAGTTTCTTCCAATAAACAAGAGCACTCACATACAACCTCAATGACCCATACAGAAATACGACCGTATAAATTTTAAAAATAATGGACAAATATGATGGAACAATAAACCCTGTTCAATTCATTCAAAAGTTTGAACAGAGATGTGAAGCCTTTGGAAATCTTAACTGCCCCACTAAGGTACATGCGTTATGCTTAGAGAAAAAATCTAGTCGATGTTCATCGCATTAATACCAGCGATCAAGACCAACTTCAAAACCTTGAAATCAACCTTTATACATGGCTTTTCTAGACAAGGTGATCGGTGGAGTGTAGTAATAGAACTCTATTCAATTGAGCATCAACCACATGAATCCATTAGAGATTTTATCCTTTGGATAAAACTCTTGGACTCACGTTGAGTAATGAAAAAAATTAATCGATGTTCAATTGAGGAGATGTTTCATGATGGGCTAAAAGAATAACTGCTTACACAACTTGATCATTGTATCCAATCCGAAAACATTCGATCAATGTTGCAAAGAAGCAATACGTTTAGATGACAACCTGCTAGAAAATGATCATGCTACAAGATGTTACTCATCTAAACTAAATGAAGCAATGGCAAAAGAAAGATCGATCTTGGAATTGACATTTCCAGAATTCTATGCAACCTTGCTTAAATAACATCTCTAAGAGAGGATGAAAACCTTCAAAATCGGACATCCTTAATGCCTATAAAAATGATGAGCGAAATGCCTTGTGTTGAATACAATCACTATGACCATCCCTATTCTTATTGTGCATACAAGACACCTGTTTTTCTATACTGCATATATTGTAAAACCTTTGATCATGATACTAAGAAGTGTCCCGCTTCGGGTAGAAACTGCTCAGGAGAGAGGCAGTTAATCAGACACTTCAGTGTTTCTATTGTCGTGCGTAGACCTCACAAGGTGGCAGACTGTACAGTTTGGAATACTTCCATGTCCATAGTCACTGACACCTTGCGACCAATAAGATTGATCACATGTTCCAAGATTGTCTAAGACGAGTTGCTTCAATGCAACTTGTCTCACAAAATATAACTCTTAACATCTTAAGTGTACAAAATGGACAATTGTCCACAGTGCCATTGAATGTGCTTACACGTTTACAAGCCAAGACACGACAAACAATCCAAAAGAATGTAAATGACAACACCTCAACATGGGTAGAAGAACATGCTTTAAAACGGAACCCAAAAGAGAAAACAAAACCTTCTAAATCCAAGAAAGACAAGGGATAAAAAACTATCGAAACCAAGGTCGAAGTAAAAGACAGGAAAAAGGAGTTGGTAAAAGTAAACCCAAAAGGAGACATAAACATGACAGAGCCAAAAGCTATACATGATGCAGAAGCATCCACATCAAAGATTATCACACAAACTTCAACACCCATTATGCGACACAGGATACAAAAACCCAAAAGAAAATTCGATCTTGTCGCATAGGTAAACATAGTGAAAAACTGACAAACCAAAGAAAGTCAGAGAACGAAACAAGTTCTAGTACATCACTAAGTGAGGATGAGACAAGTTCTTACTCTTCGCTCAATACACCACATAGACCAATCAAGAAACTAGAACCCACTCAACCACCCCAAATGGATAATAATGATCACATGACATATGCGAAATGCAAAAAATGAGCTCAAGAGTGCATGCTTAGCATGGTTAACTGTCTTACAAGGTCATCGGTTGTGATTGAGCCTCATAATGCCAAAAGTAAAACAGCAACCAAGATACAAAACCTAGAGGAGTACCGCTTTCCCTTTCAAGAAGAAGATATACTCTCTATAGAAGAGTCATTTGAGATAGATTGTACGAACTATAGGCTTGAGAAAGCACGTAAGGAATTCGATAATTCCCTTACAAGATTAAAATAATCTCTCAAAACCTCAATGCTCCTCTGATGATAAAGCCAGAATCATATTAGCACTTGCACCTTTAATGGCTCAACCTGAGTTATACAAGGACATAACGAACTACATAAACCAGGACTGTGAGGATTTGCAAGTTTCCAAACAGCCCTCATTAAGAATTGTCGGAGGGCCAAGTGTGCCATTGTACGTATTGGGTACTCTTGAAAAAGTTGAGAAGAGGATGAAAGTGAATGAGAATATAAAACAGACAAGATCTGAAGCTGAAACACTAACCGAAACACCTATGGTTTCTTTGGAAGACTCTATCATGGTATGGTTGGATTCCCTACAGACAATGATGTTCAGCGTAAGCGCGCATTGATTAGCCCTCGACGAGCAAGTCATAACATCATGCCAATAGACACTTGGGTGTCATTGGAACAACTTAAACTCACCTCGACAAGCAATAGTCTTGCAAAAGGAACCAATGAACAAAACATTGAAGTTCCAGGTTACTTTAGATACACTACTCGAATAATCAATGACGATATGAAATTTACATTCATGTCAGATTTCCTTGAGTATAATGTCATCCTTGACGGAACTTGGATAAATGAATCGTTGTATTCACTAGGTGAATCCATGCAAACAATCACCTTGAACACTCCTAGATGCAATGTACAATTGTTATTTACGAGAGGAAGAAGCCTTGCAGGAGCTGGAACTTCTAACATATCTTACTGAAAAGACCCCTAGGATTTTGGTTGGATTGAAAATTGCAAATGAAATCACCACAGCTCAAGCACAGCTTTATCCAACACAAGAACACAATCTCATGACCCTAGAGCTATGGGATTTGTTAGGTCAACTAACACTCACGGCTCATACTGAAAGGATTACCTTTACACAAGACTTGAACATGCCCAATGTATATGGAAAGTAACCTCCTCACAAGTTTTTTATGGTTGAGTATATGTTAGAAGCAGATTTGATCTTGGGATATAAATGGACTGTTACTGCCCAAGTACCACTATGCTTTGCTAGCGATAGAGTCATCATGATGATCAACGACAAAAAGTTGACAGTACCATATTGTGAGGAAGAAGATCCAACTTTAATGGATATCTATGATGCTGAACGCAAAAGGATACAAGCCTCTTCCACAAAAGCCCCTCTACACAATGACCTACCATCTGCATCAACAACCAACTCCAATAAAGCCTCTACTCCATCAACCCCGTCCTCACCTACGAAGTTCGATGCTAAAACCTCACAATCAACAGCTATTCCTAAAGAATTTCCCAGAGCCCAACCATCTAGCTCTAACAGGGAACTCAAAGGAAAGGCCCCGGATCCTATGCATCTTCATCAACAAACCTCACCAAAGGAGATAACCACACGCTCAAAGGCCTCGTTATCAAAAACCACTCCACAAGAGACTCTCACGTCATCATCAATGCCAATGAGTCTCAAATTTACAGCCTCAGCACAAACCAAAGTCAAGGAGGGCCCCAAACCTTCCACATCACCCCAAAAGAAAACTCCACCAACGACAACCACAATCATGATACCTTAATAGTATCAATATGTGGGTGGAGAAGCAGCTACTTGTAGCTCAAGGCTACTATGAAGGTGCCAATCACATTTGGGTGCCTCGACAGTCAAAACCTTTTCCTCAACAAAGCACTCAAAAGCCAAGGAAGAACAAGAGTACTCCACAACACCGTCCACAAAAGCTTATGCGAGTTCCTCAAAGAGCTCCACCAATGCAACAAGTGTGGGTACCAAAAACATTGCTGCAAGCACAAGGGTACTACCAAAGAAATACCAAAGCTTGGATCCCCAAGCGCATCACAAAGTTCCCTAAGCTCACACAGAAGGAAGCCTCAACACTAAACACATCGGCAACTAAATTACAGTATTCATCAAAGATGGGTACCTGTGCATGTACTTCAACAACAAGGATACCATGATGGTAATTCCATCATATGGTTGCCAAAATCGAATAATATGAAGAAAAACCTCACCACCGACTTCAACCCCAACAACTTCACCTATAGTTCGACAAGAATGAAGGCCCAAGAAACAGCAAGCAAATCCCTCAACCACTCTCGTGCATCCAGCACCAGCACAAGAGCTTGTTTGTTCAAGCAAACAATCACCAGTCTTCCCTACTGCCTTGGCATCATTTCAACAACAAATTCAGATTAAATACGAAGACTTAAGAGCACATCAAGAACAAAATAACAATACTTTTATCACCCCTCTGGAAATGATAAATGATCCATCCTAATAAGTAAGTGCAAACACAGTTGTAAAGTCACGGCCCATGTCAGTCTCTGCAATTTCACGTCATGACTTTCACGTATGCACTTTCACGTCTTGGATCTTCACGTCATGACTTTCACGTTTGTAATTTCACGTCTACAGTTTCACGTCATGACTCACGTCTACACTCACGTCTTGGATCGTCACGTCATGACTTTGACATCTTAGATCTTCACGTCACGACTTTCACGTCTGCTATTTCACGTCACGACTTTCACGTTTGCTACTTCACGTTTGCTACTTCACGTCTGCTATTTCACGTCTACACTTTCACGTCATGACTTTCATGTTTACACTTTCACGTTTTAGATCTTCACGTCATGACTTTCACGTCTGCTATTTCACGTCATGACTTTCACGTCTACAATTTCACGTCATGACTTTCACGTCTGGTCTTCCACGCCTCAGTGTTTCACGTCTTAGCAGTTCACGTAAAAAATAATATTAATAATAAATGAATGAGATCAAAATTTACAAATTCAAGGAGTTCCATCTCACGGCTTAAACACCTGCACTTTCACGATCTAAGACTCATCAAGGATTACACCAAAGAGTCATACATTCAAGATATCAAGCAATAGTATCCAAAGCTACAACTTGAACGGACGCCTGTGTAATGGTGTGACGGAGTATTTATGACGATATCCGCTTCAAGAGCACATGTGTGGTAGCAAGTTAGGATGAAGTTCTAAGTGATGTACTTCATGGATATATTATGAGAGTAGTCATTGTAATAGCATTAAGCCTCTTATGAGTCTAAAGTGCCCGATCGGCCACGGTTTAAGTGAGTGTGAACACTTATAGCCATGTATATAAGTGAATTTCTCTCATAATACAACACTCTCCCATTGTGTAATTGAGTCTTGCTCTTTCTTCCTAATGCATGCTAGTGAGTGAGGTGAGAGGAGGGACGAGGACCCGTAGAGCAACGCGACGGTGTGACAAGGAATTGTAGAGCTGAGACCTTGAGGGTTACGAGCTCGACCATTGGAAAGATCCTCACGACAGTTGTGGTTCACCAAGTAATCTCTTTTTGGATGTGTTTCAAGGAGGGTTAGGGTGAGCCGCCTTAACATGCACCGAATCCTGATGTACAAATCCCTCTACATATATGTGATCCTCTAAGGTAAAAATGTGATCAACAAGATCACCATAAGCATCATTGTCATCACTAACGCTGAACAATGTATCCACACATGGGAAATAAGTGGAATTACCCATGAAATCACTTAACCACACATAAATTTAGGTGTAGCTAAGGTCGGGTTCTTGTCTGGCTAGCCACTAAAAGAAGGGGAGGTGTGGCCACTTATGTCTAGTTGTGTGTGGGCAGATGGAAGGTGTGCTATTAGTGGCCTCCAAGTGCCTTTTTAGAGTAAAAAGAGCGCATCGACCTTTTTAAACTATAAATGTGATTTTTTAAATAAAAATTACGGGATATATTGTGCTTCGTTGCCCTACCAAGCCCTTACTTGATCGCAGGTGCAAGGCATTTATCCTTTATTGTCATACTTTACAAGGTGGTTGTTTGGGAATTGACTTAATCCAAGTAGATTCTCGATTTAATGCAAAACAACTGAGTTTTTCTTCATGATTACTTTTAGATATCTTCAGGTTGCTATCCCTTGTCAGGGGGTTCTATGGGTTATACACATCCACGACAAGCAACTATTAGGTGGAAGGAGAGTCATTTGAGTACGTAGCGAGAACAAAATTTCTTGATAGCTTTATCTCATCGTGGACACAAGGCATTTATCCGTTGTCGTCATACTTTATGGGGTCGTCATTTGGGAAGTGACTTAATTCGAGTAGATTTTTTACTTGTTGTAGAACAATTGAGTTTTCCTTCATGATTCCTTCCAGATACCTTTGGGTTGTTATGCCTCGTCAAGGGGTTTCTCGGGCTATACACACCAACAATGGGTAGCCATTAGGTGGAAGGAAAGTCGTTTAAGTATGTAGCGAGAAGCAAATTTCTTGAAAGTTTTTTGATTTGTATAAAGTGTGTGTGCCAACCCCCCCTCGCCCCCCCAAAGCATCTCTTCTTCTCCTCTACAACCCGCATGAATATTTGATGGCCACTCTGATCAAGCCCTCCTACCTATCTTCTGGCCTACGCAACAGCCTAAGACTTGACTGTCCTACACAACTAGGTGTGTATGCTTTGCTTTGCACACTCAAAGGACAATGCTACCCTATGCGTAGATTGAAAACCCAACCCTAAAAAAGCTTTACTTACTATCTTGCACCCCCTATGCTTACATGCCAACATACATGCAACATGGCAAGTACATGAGCACAAAATTCAGCCAAACATGAGAGAAAAATAACAAGAATTTAGGAGGGTTTTATCCATGGGGTTTCCTCTCATATCAGCCATACACAATCTCCTTCCCTCAAAATCCATGTCACTTGACATGTCAACAAAACCCTAAAATGCATAAACTTTTTTTCCTGAGATGGCATCCTTCAACGAGAATACATCAAATCAACCTTAGCATAAAAGCGTAGAAAATAGCTAGATCTTGTGAATCACAATACCTTTTGCTATTAGGCCGCTTTGACACCAAGTGTTACAACCCCATAGATCTCCTAAAGACAAAATGAACAAACCGGATGCATGCTAGCTCACCTCCCAACGATATGTTCTATGCTTCGAACCTCTCCTGAGCCAAGGGCTAAGGTCTAACAACCACTCATCCATGCCAATCTATGCTCTGCCACATGCAAAGCTGGAGTCTCCGTCAACCAATAGTGAGATAATGACAACAATAACCCATGTTTCACTTATATAATGTCCATTGTTGCTATAATTAAACATCCTATTATAAATAGCAAGTACACATGGGGTTATTGATAATAACCTATTAGCTTGTTTCCTCCTAGTCCTAGAGCTTCCCTAACCTTGACGGATTAGGGCACTAATCTTGAGGATTAATACTAGGCAGGTTCACACACAGCCCCATAGACATGCGTCTAGATGCTAGAAGGGGCACCCAAGAAGAGGTGCATCGCCAATACAACCAAGGCCTATCCATGGGTTTTGCGAGACGTAATTATTTACGCAAATGCCCATTTTGTTATTTGCAAGTGTTTTATTCCTAAAGTGCACACTTGGCGAGTACACTTCGGAGTAAAACCCAAGGCAAACAAGTTATGAAGTAAACACACAATTGAGCACCCCGACTTAATGAAGATTGGAGAACCCATAGGCACCCTTACTTAATGGAGTATGGACGGGTGGCCATCCTGCCGAGTGGCAAGTACCTGGCAGAAGTCAATTGAGTCGGTTCGAGAGTGTCGACAAATTGTATAGTTGGGTATAAATAACAGCGAATAGTAATATGTATTTTCCTACGAAACTCATTTATTTCAACAACATAAAATACTAGAGGTTAAATATATATTTGCTGTGTTTTTAACTGTAGTTGTGCAGGTCTTCAATTGTTATAACTTATCTAAAGTGTTGTGCAAGTCTTCAGAGCCTTTATGTTAGTGACAAAACCTTCTAGGTTTTGAAATCAAAGGTTTCTCAAATGTTCTAAAAAACATTTATTTCGAGCACTGGTTGAGGGCTGAGGACTCTGATAAAGTGTTTAATTTTTCTCCCAAAAAAAAAAAATAAATAAATCCCACTAGTATTCTAAAAATAGCATCATTTTGACCTGCAAACAAATTAGTCAAGATCTTACCTACAGATCGCAATCTCTACTCCAAAATCTCCGAGACAAATCACACGCAACTCCATGCTATAAAAACCGTCGTACTTTCACACCAAGACCATCTATATCATTCAGGCAAACTGATTGACTGATTGCACCACATGAAGAACTCATCATCATTAAACTGCACGTAGACAAACTTCATCGTAGCAAACATTGTTTGTAATTGTCTTTTCTCTCTCACAGCCGGAACAAGCATCTCTTGCTCTCATCGGAAATGTAACCTCTCTTTTACTCATTAGAGACACAAGCCTGAATTCAAAAAACCTTGCACTCATCAAGACACAAGCCAGAACATATGAGGAATCATGTCACCTGATTCCTTGCATCCAAACTCCAGCAATAGCAGACATTTTTTCCCATGTTGATATTTTCCGAAGCAAAAAGTTCAGCGAGTCTAAAACCGCTGAATTCACTTTCTCCCCCTGTCCATCCATTTGATTCACGGACAACAAACTTGTCTTTTTGCTTCAAAATGGATCAAAAAGTTTTGAACTCTCGATCTCCAATGATCGACTTGGGCAAATCACACCATACACTTTGCTTCAAAGGTATTTCAAGCTTGTATGAAGTGCAATCTACAACAGTCCATGTATATCCATAATGAAATCCATCATACCAAGGTGGGGTTGAGATCAGCAATGGCTAATGCCACCTTGGTATCTTTTTTGCATGTAGACTTGACTCTATGGCAGGCTAGACACTCTAAACATATTCCTCCACATCGTTTTTCAGCACAGGCCAAAAGAAGTCTCTCTCAATATCAGAAAATGTGTATACTAGCTAAACTGCATCTATTTTATCTCCAAAGTAAGGAGAAGAATCACATTCCTCGAATAGTTTCTGACACTACGACACAACTTGTTCATGGTCACAAGATGGCTTTCACTAATAGAATAAGAGTGATATTCAGAGGTGCAAAATTCTAGATGATAAAATTCCCTCAATTTGACAAATCCAAATGTTAGGCTATGGACCTATGGTGTCACAAACGGGCATGTGTATACGGAACCAATTCACTACCAAAACAACATACACACATCAACCATTCCTGGCATATACATGATTACCATCATTGTGAAACATTACATGAGCATATACATCCTGCAAACATAAACCAACTTACACATAACACAGCACTAGGGGCTGAAGTTGGGCCAACCCCCCCCCTAAGGTATCTTTATTACCAACAGAAGTATTTATATGTACAAGATGCAGGAGCCCAAAGAGTACACACTCATCCAGCCGACACCAAATTTATCCAATTGTGAAAACATAGGTAAACACATTACCTGCAACTCCTTGGTCACCAACCACTCTTGTTGCAACAGCCTCGGTCACCAACCAAGGTTAAGCGATCACCAACCGCTCCTGTAGAAATACCCTCGGTCACCAACAAGGGTAGAGTGATCACCAACCACTCCTATACTTTGATAGAGCGGTCACCAACCCTCTAACAAAGTGCTGTCCCAAACCTGCAAAACAATAACCAGCCATGGTTTTGGCTCACTGGCCACTCACAGGTTCCACCATATCACATCCCCAGGCCTGATACTTGTCTAGGGACATGTTTGCTCAAGTTTCGTCGCGAGAAACCTCTTGCAAACCTGTAAAAACAACCAATAATGGCCCTTAAAACAGTCAGCCAGCTCCTGTTGAGGCTCAGAGGTTCACTCCGTCCAAACCCTGTTCTCAGCAGAGTAGCACAAAAACAGTCCCAACAACCATGCGCCAGCTTCTAGAAAACAAATCTAACAACTTGCAGCCCTGTAGATGCAAATCGGCCATCCCTGTAGAGAGAGAGAGAGAGAGAGAGAGAGAGATAGTAGCCAGACAACCCTAGGACTCTTGCTCTTGGCATGTACTCCACCTGTAGCTCATGCAAACTGTGTAAAGTTGCTGTTTTTCCTGTCCAAAACAGCTCCTAACAACCCACGTTTTTCAGATGAGTGCTCTACAAGTCAGGGCTTGCCCACTTTGGCCCTCCCACACCCAGAATAGCAACTCGTGGAGCTATTTGGGAGTGCCCGGGTCATAATTGGCCTTGGTTCATTAAAAATAGTCCAGCTTGATGTGAACTCACTTATAAAATTATAAGTGTATCCGCCCACACTTTAAGTGAATATGAACCCTACACCAAATAAACCTGAGTAACATGAAATAATGAATAAATTGGGTTAAGTGTGTACACTTACCACCTGCAAAACACAAGGAAACCATATGAGTCCCAAACAGGTGTGTACACGCGTATCCACGGGTTGTCCAGGCGTCCCCGGTGCCCGTGGACATTCACAGGCCAAAATACCAAGCAATGTCCAGGCATCAAAAACAAGTCATCCATGCATGTGCAACTCACATACATATGCTAGTGCACAAACATAGTGGATGAAATCTCCCAACTTACATCTTGTACATCCAACTAGCCCGTTCACAGGCGTCGTCCACACAAGACCAAAAAGTACTCACCAGGGTAACCACCCTTCCATGAGTCCAAAGTCACTCACCAGGGTTACCACCCTTCCATGAGTTCATAAATCATGCCAGGAACTCACACCAGGATACCAATCCTTCCATGGAGCCCTTCCACATGTATTCAATCATGACATCATTCCAGACGTCTGCCAGAGAAGTGGTGACATTCCCCCCGGCTTCTAATCAATTGCCCGCAACTGAAAAACTTCCAAGTAGACCGCAAGAAGATCTGGATAATCTTTAAAATATGCCTCGTCCATCCACTTCGCATCAAGTGCTGGATAGTTCCTGAATAGTTCCTGAACTTCACAAGGTACTTACGGACAAGCTTGCCTCTAGCAGCTTTCTAATCCTTGTGAAAAACAATCTGCTCAGGCTGCAATATCTCTTCCAGCCTGGCCTTCTTGGTTCAACATTGCACCAATACAACTCCCACATGCATCACATTCCACTGAGAAGGGTTTATGCAAATCTGGAATGATCAACACCGGTCCAGTCATGATTGCTTCCTTTAACTTAAGAAAGGCATTCCTTTGCTGTCACCCCAGTGAAAAGTAGCTTTCTTCTTTGTTAAATCATGCAAAGGTGAAGCAATCTCGGCGAAGAGCTTAATAAACCGGTGATAATATGAGCATAATCCCAGAAAACTAATCTCATGTATATTCTTCGATTCGGGCCAATCTTTTATATTCTTCATTTCAGCCCAGTACTTCTCGAGTGAATAACAAACCACCACAAGCTTCATTCGAGCCTATGGATCCATGCTATGGAAATGCCAAGTGGGTACCATCTTATCCAAAAGCAAATCAACCCATCATGGTAGATGGGGAGATGCATTGGGATAAGGATGGGGCCGATCATGTCTTTTGTACAAAGACAAGTGGAATCTCATGATAGTTGGATGGAGTAACCTTTGTTCACCAAGGAGGAGTGCAAAGACTTTGCTCAATTTGCAAACTCCTACATGCAATCACAAAAGAACTCCAATCAGTGAATAAATCACAAAGGCGTTGTAAACCTCCACAAAGAGAAAAGTATTCTTGTCCCTCAAAAAATAAGCTCCTTCAAATAGTGAATTCCTCCAACCACCTATTCAACAATTACACACACAAGCCAAAAACTTTACATACAACATCATGAAACACAAAGCTCTACAAGATGATTTCCCTAACCTGACAAAGTTAAACATGTCAGAAATCCAAGTGTAGAAAAGAAGGAGATCCCAATGCCATCGTGCTAAAAACCCTAGATAGTACAAAGTGACAAATTATCCTCACAACCAGACATGTGCAAAAGAGAAGGGGTCAGATTAGTAAGCTCCTTGATTCCAGCCACCTCCACTCCCAGAGCCATAAGGACCATCAATGTGTGATCTACCATACGGAGCTTCTACCATTCCTCGGTTAAGTCCAGAGGAGCTTTGATTGCCTCCGCGAGAACTTTCCTGGCGCTGCTGCAGTAAAAGTGCGAGAGAGTGAGTGAATGAGTAAGTGTGATCAAGGTAGAGTTGGGAACCGATGGTAAGCTATGGCGTACCTTGGGAGTGAATGCTAGAGAGAGCTTGACCTCTCCTTTGAATTTCCCATTGCCCCGGACGACAGTGTACGCTGTGGTTGCAGTCTTGCCAGCTTGAAAGACGCTTGCTAAGGGAACCCTAATGTCACACATACATGGCCTTTCAACAACACACGTTATCATTCCAAGAGCAACACACGTTTGAGAAAAGTGAGGAACACGCACGTGACCGTGCCGAGTTCGTCATCGGCGGTCATCACGTCCTCGTCCATGATCCTCATCGTCACTTCACAAACGTCCTCTTCCACACAAAACACGAACTTCTGGTTCCACGTTGGGTTGCTGCCTTGGTCTGCTTCCAACACAGGTAACTCATTCTTCTTTTAAATAAAATGATGACACGATAGGCACAACCCAACGATATGATACCTACTTCTCGCGACATTACTTTTCTGGCTTTGGTTTCCGCAGCTGATTATCGCATACGCGTCAGTTTTTGCTGCTCCACATGCCACAGGCCTTTTTCTTACTACCTACCTACATGGGACTTGCTGAGATCGCAACAAACGAGACGAGATGAGATACTTACAGAAGAAATCGCCCGACTTGAGACCGTGAGCACTGCCCAGCAAAACCTCCAGCGTTCCTGCAGGCATGGTGGGATTGGAAATCCTAAATGG